>NW_012150841.1:974879-979816 GCF_000956105.1 Propithecus coquereli
GAAATAATCCATGTATACTAGAGTGATGAGAATTGTGTGTATGTGTGTATATTAATTCCTGAGGTTCCAGAAATAATCCATGTATACTAGAGTGAGGAGAATTTGAAATCAGAGAGTAATATTTTGAAATTTATGAGTGTGTACGTTTGTGTCTGATGGACTGTGAGTTTATTGCAGGCAAGGTTTGGCCCTTTTACAGCTTTGAGCTAGTTGTGCTTTGTGCTAAATAAGTAATAGTTGCTCAGTGAATGTTGATTATCCATAACTAACCATTGTTCAATAAGAAAGGATCATTTCAGAAACTCTCTATGCAAATCCTTTAGTATATTTTCGTTACATGTGCTATTTTAATCATAAAGCGTTTAGTTTCCTTTAATTTGCCAATAAGAGAAGAAAAGAAATGGAAGATTGAAGTAATCATTGAATTTTAGATAAATTTTTCTTTACAACTAGAGAGAGTATTTCCTTAAAGATTCCTTTAAGATGTAGAAGATAGGCCATGAAAACATTGCAATAGGATATTAGGAAATCGTCACTAATCCATTTTTGCTCTTTGCCCCGTCGTCTCACTTTGTGGCCATGTTAATGTTTCTACCTTATTAGGATTTTATTCTTTTTTATTTACTATTATGAAATTTTTGACTGTCCTATCCCGAATTCTGAATTTATTTTGTTCTTTTAATTGGCTAAATTTTACTATTAAATAGGGTTTTTCAATTTACCTCTGATCTCATTTTATTCAATATAAGTTATTAAGTGGCACCAAAATGTAGGGTATTTATTTTGGTTTGTGAAGTTACATTTTTTTCCACATTGCTTTCTCTATCTGGATTTTTACATGCTTACATACTGCTGTGGTCTGAATATTTGTGTCCCCCCAAAATTCATATATTAGAATCCTTACCTCAAGGCGATGGTATTAAGAGGTGGGGCCTTTGGCAGAGCCCTCATAAATGGGATTAGTGCTTTTATAAAAGAGGCCCAAGGGAGCAGCTTGCCCTTCTACCATGAGAGGACACATCTGTGAGTCAGGAAACAGGCCCTCACCAGACACCAAATCTGCCAGTGCCTTGATCTTAGACTTCTCAGACTCCAGAATGTTTGCTGTTTATAAGCCACCCAGTTTATGGTATTTTTTTGTAGTAGCCGAAACAGACTATGACATATACTTTTTTTTTCCCCATTTCGTTTTATTTTATTTTTTCTTCCTCTAGGATATGTTCATATTTGTTGTTTTAGGCCAGACTACAAAGGGCTAATTCATGTTCAAGGATTGGCAAGAAAAGTTTAGTTGCAGAACAGAATTGGACCAAAATAACAAGCAAAATAATACAAAGGCTATAAACCAGATAAAGATATAGGGATATGAGTGGATATTGTTTCCCAGGGTCTCCCTAGTTCTTCATGTGTTGATGGTTATTGTAGCTCACTTGGAGTGAGGAACACACTAGGGGGGAGGAGCTCAGAACCCAGATTTTGTTGGTTTTGTGTCATTAGGCTGGTGGGGAAAGGAGGAAGGGGAGAGCCCATCAGCCTCCTCTTCTACATATTACCATATAGGCCATTCCTTGCTGTGACATTCATTTATTAGAGCTCTATTCCCTACTACCTTATTGGGCCTACAGTTGGCCTGGACGTGTCCTCTCACAGTTGCCATACTGTTTTTTGGTATCCTTTTAGAGATATCTGATGATATATGAACAAATATACATGTATAACACATTAGTCAGACTTTACTCATGTTTTACATTTTTTTCCCCCACTGGGCAAAATATCCAGGAATTTGTTCCATATTAGTCCATAAATTAGTTTTTTATTGATGGACATTTAAATTGTTTCTAGTCTTTTTTTTTTTTTTATTTTTTTTTTTGAGACAGAGTCTCACTCTGTTGCCCTGGCTAGAGTGAGTGCCATGGCGTCAGCCTAGCTCACAGCAACCTCAAACTCCTGGGCTCAAGCAATCCTACTGCCTCAGCCTCCCGGTAGCTGGAACTACAGGCATGAGCCACCATGCCCGGCTAATTTTTTCTATATATTTTTAGTTGTCCAATTCATTTCTTTCTAATTTTAGTAGAGACGGGGTCTCCTCTTGCTCAGGCTGATTTCGAACTCCGGAGCTCAAACAATCCGCCCGCCTCGGCCTCCCAGAGAGCTAGGATTACAGGCGTGAGCCACCGCGCCCAGCCTCTAGAGAGGTTTTAAGTCCTAAACTACTGTAGTTAATTCTTACAATCAGAAAAATTTGAAATTTTATTATCAGGTTACTTTTTCTTGGCAACTGGACTCACCTACCTCCTCCCTCCAACCTGCTTTTTTGTACTGGAGTCTAAGAATGTGCTTTTGTAAGGTTTTCAGCACTGGTTTTTGTTTTATCTATGATCCCTTATTTGTCTCAGCAGGGTTTTGTAGCTGCTGTCTTTCTGGCAGAGATACCTGTGCCTATCAAAATCTTTTAGATAGTGGGAGAATACTCCCGAAAGATGAAAATCTCATGTAATGTATTGAATCAGCCATGTTAACCATTCAATGTCTAAATTAGATAAATAATAAAAAGATCTTTTAGAAATTAGTGGTATATAAAATCAGCATATAAAGTTTTCCATGAAAAAGGTAAAAAAAAAAGTATAAATTTATGAAATTATTACTTCATTATTGATTATCTGTATCTGAGAGAGACTTGGAATTGAAAGTACAGTGGTATGCTCATTTATTATATTACAGATACATCATGTGTATGGCACAGTGGTTCCTAGACTGTGTACCTCAACTTGGACATTAAAATAGATTTGGGAAATAAAAATAGATGTTAGTGGGAAAAGGGACTTCTTGACAAGTTCTGCAGTAAAGAAATCTATTTAATCCAGTATTTCCTAAGTTTAGTTGCCTTTAAGAGAACCCTTTTGTCAAAGAATATTTAGTAATATTTTCAGTTTGGTAGTTTCATGAAAACATTTTGGGAAATACTGCAGTAATTTTTTTTTTTTTAAATTGCTTTCAAAAGGGCTCCATACTGACAGTTGTTTCAGGAGTCAGATTGAAAATTTACGTGTTCTTATTTCTGCCTTTTTACTTTTCTTTTCACTGGATAGTGATCTGCATTTGAAGGGGTGTTAAAACTTAGATATAAAAGTACTAACATCTAAAAAAATGATTATGATTGAATGAATTACACAATAGAAAATTATGTATATATATATATCCCTTTCCCTCATTGCAAATATGTTATATAAACGCTGACTTTTCTCTTTTCTTCCTTTTGCTATTTGCCCTCCCTCCTCAAAGGTAAATATTGAAGGAATAATTTTCATTATTTATTAGTATAGCTCTGGTTAGATTGTTATACTTTTATACAGTTTTTACTTGTTAAGCACGAGTAGTATCACATTATTGAGCAATTACTTATTTATTCTGACCTTGTAAGTTCACACTGGACATGCTCAGGAAATGGAGGGCAGTCCAGTGTTACCAGAGCTTTGAATTTGTGGAAATGGAGAAATAGGACTAAGTTTAGGTAACTCTTAGCTTAAAAGACTAGCTGATAACATTTAAGAAGAGTGGAAATATAGGAGAAAAGAATGGTGGAAGGGAACATGATGTTTGGGTACGCACAAACTGAAGTAAATGAAAACTGGTATAAATGCCTTATACATTCATCAGAATCAAACAATATCACCATTGTTTATCACCTCATAGCAGATTACCCCCAAATTTAAAATACCAAACATTATCTCACATTTTCTATGGGTCAGGAATGGATGTGACTTAGCTGGGTGCTTCTAACTAAAGGTCTTTCATGATATTGTCCTGAAGCTATTGGCTGGGTCTGCAGTTTCATCTGAAGGCTGAGGTTGGGTAGGATGGGGATCTATTTCCAAGTTCACTTGTGGTTATTGTCAGGCCTTGCTTCCTTGCTACATAGACCTCTCAACAGGGCTGCCTTTCAGTGTGGCACTCGGCTTCTCCCAGGTTGTAAGTGATCCAGAAGAGAGCAAGAGAGTGCAAGCCAAGATGGAAGCCAGTTTTGTCTTTTTATAACCTAATCTCAGAATTGACATCCTGTTACTTCTGCCTTGTTCAGTTTGGCAAAAACAAGCAGTCAAGGGGAAGGGATTACACAGGGATGAATACCACAAGGGCAGGGATCATTGACATCTTAGAGGCTACCTTCCACAAGCAAACAAAAAAAAATAATAATTTTTGTGGCATTTTTATATCATTCAACTTGCATTAATAAATATTTAACAGTTGATTCCTATTTACTCACTGTGCCTTGTTTACTAATAGCTGTTTATGTCCCTTTTTCACTATTCAACAAGATACTTGTAAATAAATTATATCTTTCTCTTTCCCTTTGCCCCTGATTCATTGCTCTTCTTATTTTATGACTTCCAAGTATTAACTCCTGTTTCCTCACCTTCTTCATTGGTGGTCCCAGAAATGAAGAGTAACTTGGTTGTCTAAAATGGTATTTAGTTAACTAAATACTAACTAAAATAGTATTTAGTTAAGTTAACCATATAAGATCTTTTTCCAATCTTCTTCCTCTTCCCCAGGACCCAGAATTAAATATTCTTAACTTCATTCTTGATATTTTTTGCTAAAACATATCTGAATATACCAGAACAACTACCAGGTTCTCAGCTTCTCTTAGACATATCTTTGTTCTTTTATTTCTGAAAAGGATTTAGGAATGTAGTTCCAAGGCCTAGATTTTCCTCCCCCACACACTTTTTTCCCTATCCATGTCATGGCATGACAAAAAATTGGCCTTTCTCTTCCCAAATCCTTCCCCTTTCCCTCAATTTGTACGTATGTGTGTGTGTATGTGTGTATATTAAATCTTGAGGTTCCAGAAATAATCCATGTATACTAGAGTGATGAGAATTGTGTGTATGTGTGTATATTAATTCCTGAGGTTCCAGAAATAATCCATGTAT
>NW_012150841.1:981856-994846 GCF_000956105.1 Propithecus coquereli
GGGTCTCGCTCTTGCTCAGGCTGGTTTCGAACTCCGGAGCTCAAACAATCCGCCCGCCTCGGCCTCCCAGAGAGCTAGGATTACAGGCGTGAGCCACCGCACCCGGCCGTGTTTCTAGTCTTATACTTACCAAAATTTAGTTAATAATTTTGTACATGTGTGAGTACATCTGCAGAATAAATTCCCAGAACGCAATTGCAATGTCAAAGAGTATGTGCATTTGAAATTTTGAAAGATAGGACCAAATCGTTTTGGATGTTATTTTATTTTTTGCCGCTTTTGTCTAGTTGTATAGCCTGCTGGTTAGGGGCACAGATGGTAAAACCAGACTGCTGGGTTAAAACACTGATTTTGCCAGTTATCAGCTTTTAAGTGTTAACATAATATTGATAATAGTTCTTACCTATTGGGTTACTGTTAGGATTAAGTGAGATAATACACAGAGTATCTAGAACAGTTCCGTGGCATATACAAAATTGCTATAAAACAGTTAGTGTTTATTTGGGAGAAGAGTTGTGTAAAATCTGGCTTCACTCTGCCGTTTTTGCTAGGAAGTATTTAACTCCTTAAAATCCTATTTTCCATTTTCCCTTTGCTTTCATAGAACTACACTTGTATTTCTTTCCCTCCTGCCTACTCAGACTGCTGGTTCTCAATCTCCTTTTTTGTTTCCCCTTTCTTAAATATTCCTGGCCCTCTGAGTTCTGACATAGGCTTTTCTTATCACATTTTACGGATGCTGCTTGTGCCTTGTCATTTATTCCTCCAGCTTCAGTACCATGAATATCAGTGGTTCTAAATCTAGTGTATTTTACAAGTTAGATGGGGGAACTTTAAAATGGTAATTCCTCCTATAAAAGAACCGCTTTGGCATATATTCTTCTAGACTTTTCATTAGGCATTTCAAAGGCAAGAATTGTATCGTTATATTAATACATATTCTTTTGTAACCTTTTTTTTTTTATTTAAGTGGATGAAATAGTAAGCAGAAGTTTATTTCTTTCCCTGAAACTAAACTAAAATTTTCTCATTTAATATATTTATTGATTAACCAATTCTGGATCAGTTTGTAAATCACATCTGATAAAAGAATTCAACAAGGAAACATCTACCTGTAGCAGCCTTTCTGCGTATCTCTAGAGCTCAGACAGTACTGATACCTTGCATGAAATTTTCTCTAACCAGCTTTCTTTAACTGATCTCTGCACACATACTGACTTTTCCTTTATTTTGCTATAATGCTTTTTGGTTGCATAGTGTTTGTCTACTTATCGCATGTCTTTTTTCCTAATTAAATTTCGGGCATCCTACAGATAAGATTGATTATTTTGGCCCATCAATAAAAATTTATCGAAATAGCACTGTTAGGTATTATGGAGTGTATAAGGCAGTTTTTATTCTTAAGGATCTGTAATCTAGCTGGTAGAAAAGCCTGTAAACACATGAAACAGTAATAAAAACAGCATGTCTCGCAGTACTTAACACAGTTTTATGTACATGTATACACACTAGGTCATAAATGCCTTCTTATTAAGGAGAAGTTAGTATTTTATTTTGATTCACTCCATGTGTATTATGTATTAAATACACACTATATGCCAGACACTGCATAAAGGAAAGGAGGAGGATATGCCCTCTAGTGCTAGTCTTTGTATCTACCAAAATGGATGGCTCATTCGTTGTGTTGTAGGTTGTAGGCAGTCAGTAAAAATTATTCATGAGAGAATGATCCTAAAGTTCAGTATGTTTCATATCCCTAAGGATTCTAAACTTAAGAAGAAATGCTGTTCCCTTACTAAGTCCCCAGATAAAACTGTTGCCCTCTGAAAATCTAGGTTCAACATACTAATTTATAGATCTTTATCAATGAAGGAAATAACAGCTGTGGAACAAGAATAGATAAAGGACATAATTTTAATCTTTGAATATTTATGTTTGCCAGTTTTTGGCATTCTCTTTCAAATACATAGTATTTGTTGAGTGAATGTTTAAACGGTAATTAAATTACTTTTTCCTTAGAAACTTTCATTATCTTTCTTTTTTGTCTCCGAAATGTTTTGGTCAGTTTTTTTGTTTTGTTTTCTGTGTTTTGTTTTTGAGACAGGGTCTTGCTCTGTTGCCCAGGCTGGAGTGTAGTGGCATCATAGCTCATTGCAACTTCCAATTCCTGGGCTCAAGCAGTCCTCTCAGCCCAGCCTCCGACGTTGCTAGTTCCACAGGTGTGCACCACCACGCCCAGCTAATTTTTTTTAAATTATATTTTGTATAGATGGGGTCTGGTTATGTTGCCTAGGTAGGTCTTGAATTCCTGGTCTCAAGTGGTTTTTTTATAGCCTGTATTTGCCATGTCTAATTCATCAATCAACAAATGTATATTGCGTATTTTCTGTCAGGCATTATGTCTCCTATAATCTCTCTAAGATATTATACATAAGCATGACTCTTTCTTTGAATAAAGAATTTCCTATGATCTAGCCATTATGTATAATCTGTTGGATTTATTGCTCTGGTCATCTTATCATTTGAATATTTGACTTATTATGAATACAGGTTTCTATTTTTACATCTAGATTTCCTACCTTATATGATAAGAGAGTAGAAAAGTGAGAAAACTTCAATTTAAGTGCAGTGCTGACCTCTCTTATTTGTTTTCATAACTGTAGTAGATGGCCTCCTAAAATTATACATGCTCGTTTATTTGCCAGTCTTTTAATGCAAGACCAAGGTGTCTATTTTTTATTGTTTAATACAAGAGGCCGGGCGCAGTGGCTCACGCCTGTAATCCTAGCTCTCTGGGAGGCCAAGGCGGGCGGATTGTTTGAGCTCAGGAGTTCGAAACCAGCCTGAGCAAGAGCGAGACCCCGTCTCTACTAAAAATAGAAAGAAATTAATCAGAAAACTGAAAAACTATATAGAAAAAACTAGCCGGGCATGGTGGCGCATGCCTGCAGTCCCAGCTATTCGGGAGGCTGAGGCAGAAGGATCGCTTGAGCCCAGGAGTTTGAGGTTGCTGTGAGCTAGGCTGACGCCATGGCACTCACTCTAGCCCAGGCAACACAGTGAGACTCTGTCTCAAAAAAAAAATAGTTAACTGTGTTACTAATGATTAGGCACAAATTGTAAGCATTTTAGGTACTTGACTATAATTATTTTTATATACAATTCTTTTCTTTTCTTTGCTCTTCTGCATCATATATAATTTGTGTGAATGAGCTTACAGAAAAGTTTGTTTGAAGCAGGTTTGTAGTCCCTAAGATTTTCTTAATGCATCTTTTAAAACTTAGTCATGCTTTTAGAAATCATTTGTGGGTGGGACTTTTACCAAAAATGGTGCTAATAGGAATATTTGACAATTCTTCACCATTTAACTTTGTTTCGTAACTTCCAGAGGGATGAAAACATATTCTAAAATAAGAATATAAAAAAGGAAAAAAATAGTTTAAATGGGGAAGATTTAGCACATGGATATTTATATAAACATGATAGTGCTTAACTGTTTGACAAGTACTGTATGTGCTGTATGTAATAATTCACATACTTCTCATAGCAAACTTTTGAGATAGTGGGTTCTATTATTCTCCTCATTTTCTAGAGGAAACTGTGGCGTATAGGATGAGGAGTTTACCTGAGGACAGCCAGCCAGTAAGTGGCAGAACTGGATTAATCCTAGACAGTCTGGCTCTAGAGTCTGTATTATTAATAAAAACACTTTCATGAAAAGGAATATAACAGTGTTAGAATTTATTTCAAGTACTACTAATTTTGTGATTGTGATTTAACTCAGATTACGTTTGTTTAAACACGTTTGTTTTGATCTATTTTAGGAATAAAATTTAATGATTTTTCAAGCTACACATGCCCCACCCAAAATCTATCTTTAAGACATGAACTCTATCTGCTTTGAGCACTGTGTAGCCCCTTTATTCAACTCTTTGTTATCAGGCTTCTCAACTTTTTCTTTATAAACATGTGTGGAACAAGAAAAACAGAAGTTTTGAACTAGTTTGAATTAGTTTACAGCTCAAGTTGACAAAGCTGCCTGTACCTAGAAATGAACGACAAAAGTATCTTTACACAACCGTCTATCATTGGTAATTGCTCTGGATATGCATTCAAGAAAAACTTAAGATAAACCATGTCAGATAAGATTTTCGAAGCGTATTTGAGTCATTCTGTTTCTTTCCTTATATGGCTCAATAAACTGACGAAATTTAGTCAGATATTTTAAGTCAGCAAGTCATGTCTCTTAATGTGCTGCATGTGTTAGCTTTTGATTCTCTTGGCAACAGTATTTTTGTGGGCATGCCTTGCCAATTTCTTGTATATACTTTATAAATGTTCAGGACAACAGTTTCAATGAACTTCAGGATCATATATGATGTATATTTTGTGAGAATACTTTTTTTTTCCCTTTTTTTGGGACAGGGTTTGCTCCATTCACCAGGCTAGGCTGCAGTGACATCATCATAACTCACTGCAACCTCAAATTCCTGAGGTTTAAGCCATCCTCCTGGCTCAGGCTCCTGAGTAGCTGGGACTACAGGCACATGCCATCATGACCGGCTAATTTTTCTATTTTTTGTAGAGATGGGGTCTTGCTACGGTGCTCAGGCTGGTTTCTTTTTTTTTTTTTTTTTTTCAGATAGAGTCTCACTCTTTTGCCCGGGCTAGAGTGAGTGCCATGGCGTCAGCCTAGCTCACAGCAACCTCAAACTCCTGGGCTCAAGCGATCCTACTGCCTCAGCCTCCCAAATAGCTGGGATTACAGGCATGTGCCACCATGCCCGGCTAGTTTTTTCTATATATTTTTAGTTGTCTGATTAATTTCTTTCTATTTTTAGTAGAGACGGGGTCTCGGTCTTGCTCAGAGCTGGTTTCGAACTGCTGAGCTCGAACAATCCGCCCGCCTCGGCCTCCCAGAGAGCTAGGATTACAGGCGTGAGCCACCGCGCCCGGCCTTCAGGCTGGTTTCAAACTGCTGCATCAAGTAGTCCTCCCGCTTTGGCCTCCCAAAGTGCTAGGATTACAGGCGTGACAGTATTTTTAGCATGTAATTTATATTAAAACATTTCAAGAACATATTTCATTTATAAACAAAAAAGAACAAGCAGACTTAACATTAACTGCTTAAGGTATTTTTATTGGTGTTTCTTATGTTATATTGAATTAAAAGCATAAACATTTAAAAATCAAAATGAGCATTTCTGTACATTATCTTTTTCAAAGAGCCTGGGCAATCGCCTTCTTCAAATGGAGAAGCTTTAAAGATTAACAATTTGTCCTGCAAGTTTTTTATTCTCAATGTCAAGATGACTCATAAAATGGCAAATAAGACTCTATTCTGGATCATGCCTACCTTTATCCTCACTATATTCAGCTTTGCGTCTTTATATACCAGGACTATTTTTCACTTGTTCTTGTGTTAAACTCAAGTGTAAAGGCTTCTTTAGGAAATATTTCCTAACTACCATCATTCCTCCTTAGTTCTTCTTTTCTGAGCACTCATAGTAACAGTGCATATGGCTATAATTACTTACCATATTCCTTTTGATATAATCATCTGTGTATTTGTCTTGTGTACTAGATGGTGAATGTCTTGAACTTTCTATTTCTAGCTCTTTACTGACTGAATAAAATACCACAAATATCTCTTTTTTTTTTTTTTTTGGCCAAGCAGAATATACCAATCATAATTTAATCTTAACTCTTTTCTTATTTTTTTCATAATCATTTCTCTATGCTCTCTCCCTGAGTGATTTCATGTACCATTGTTTTAACTATTACCTCAATGCAGATAATTTCCAAATTGTTATTTTCATCCCACATTTCTTTCCAGAGCTTCAGATCTGCATAGTTAGATAGGGGTACTGGGACCTATAAATTCAGCATATGCAAAACTAATAAAATCATCTTTATTTCCTCAACCTGCTCTTTGAATCCTTGGTATTTATCTTAATGAATGACCTTCTCCCTCCCTCTCACCCTTCATATCCAGTCTTTCATTAAGCCTTGCATTTTTGCTAAGTTTCTCTTCATGTGGTTCCACTCTGAGTATAGGCATACCTCGGAGATATTGTGCATTCAGTTCTAGACCATTGCAATAAAGCGAGTCACCCAAATTTTTTGGTTTCCCAGTGTATATAAAAGTTATGTTTACACTATATTGTAGTCTGTGAAGTGTGCAACAGCATTACATCTAAAAAAAACAATGTACATACCTTAATTTAAAAATACAGTATTGCTAAAAAGTGCTAATGATCATCTAAACCTTCAGCGAGTAATAATCTTTTTGCTGGTGGGGCGTTTTGCCTTGATGTTGGCTGCTGACTGATCATGGTGGTAGTTGCTGACAGTTGGAGTGGCTTTGGCAATTTCTTAAATTAAGACAACAATGAAGTGGGCTGCATCAATTGATTCTTCCTTTCACAAAAGATTTCTCTGTAGCATGTGATGCTGTTTGATAGCGTTTTACGCGCAGTGGATCTTCTTTCAAAATTGGAGTCAGTCCTCTCAAACCCTGCTGCTGCTTTATCAACTAAGTTAATGTAATATTCTAAATCCTTTGCTGTTTTAATTGTGTTCACAGCATCTTCACGAGGAGTAGATTCTGTCTCAAGAAACCACCTTCTTTGCTCATCCATAAGAAGGAACTCCTCATCCATTCAAATTGTATCATTAGTTCGTAATAATTAAGTCATATCTTCAGGTTCCACTTCTAATTCTAGTTCTCTTGCTATTTCTACCACATCTACCACATCTATTTCCTCCACTGAAATCTTCAACTCCTCAAAGTCATTCATGAGGGTTGGAATCAACTTCTTCCAAACTTCTGTTATTGTTGATATTTTGACCTCCTCCCGTGAATCGTGAATGTTCTTAATGTCATCTAGAATGGTGAATCCTTTTCAAAAGATTTTCAATATACTTTGCCCAGATCCATCATAGGAATCACTATCTATGGCAGCTATAGCCTTATGAAGTGTGTTTCTTAAATAAGGATACTTAAAAGTCAAAATTACTTCTTGACCTATGGGCTATAGAATGGAAGTTGTGTTAGGAAGCATGTAGACAACGTTGATTTCCTTGTACCTTTCTATCAGAGCACTTAGGGACCCAGGTGCCTTGTCAGTGAACCAGAAGTATTTTGAAAGGAGTCTTTTTTTCCTCAGCAGTAAGTCTTAACAGTGGGCTTAAAATATTCAGTAAACCATGCTGTATACAGGTGTGTTGTCATCCAGGTTTTGTTGTTCTATTTATAAGAAAGCAGGTAGAGTAGATTTAGCATAATTCTTAAGGGCCCTAGGGTTTTCTGAATGGTAAGTGAACACTGGCTTCTACTTAGTCACTAGCTGCGTTAGCCCCTAACAGAAAGTCGACCTGACCTTTGAAACCTTGAAGCCGAGCGTTGACTTCTCTTCTCTAGCTATGAACGTCCTGATTGGCATCTTCCTTTATTAATAATTGAAGGCTGTTTCATCTACATTGGTGTAGCTACCTTCATCAGTTATTTTAGCTAGATCTTCTGGATAACTTGTCTGCAGCTTCTCCATCAGTGCTTGCTGCTTTACCTTGCACTTTTATGTTACGAAGGTGGCTTCATTCCTTACCTCATGAACCAACCTCTACTATCTTCAGTCTTTTCTTTTGCAATTTCCTCACCTCTCTCAACCTTCATAGAATTGAAGAAAGTTAGGGTCTTGCTTTGGATTAAGTTTTGGTTTAAGGGAATGTTGCGGCTGGTTTGATCTTCTATCCAGACCACTAAAACTTTCTCCGTATCAGCAGTAAGGCTTTCTTATCATTTGTGTGTTCACTGGTGTAGCACTTTTAATTTCCTTCAAGAATATTTCCTTTGCATTCACAACTTGACTGTTTGGCACAGGAAGCCTAGCTTTTGGCCTGTGTCAGCTTTCAACATGGCTTCCTCCCTAAGCTTTAATCATTTTTAGCTTTTGATTTAAAGTGAGAAACATATGACCCTCTTCCTTACATTTGAACACTTAGAGACCGTTGTAGGGTTATTAACTGACCTAATTTCAATATTGTTGTGTTTCAGGGAATAGGGAAGCAAAGGGAGAAAGAGAGAGACAGGGGAATGGCCAATTGGTGGAGTAGTCAGAACACATGTTTATGGATTAGTTTGCTGTCTTAGGGGCATGATTCATGTGCCCCCAAACAATTACTATACAATAGTAACAGCAAAGATCACTGATCACAGATCACTTTAACAGATATAATAATAATGAAAAAGCTTGAAATATTGCTAGAATTACCAAAATGTGACCCAGAGACTCAAAATAAGCACATACTGTTGGAAAAGTAGCACCAATAGACTTGCTCAATAGGGGGGGTGCCACAGACTCCCACTATGTAAAAAAACACAATATCCTCTAAGCTCAATAAAGCACAATAAAATGAGGTACGCCTTTATCTGCTGTTGCTTAATTCAGGTCCTTCCTTCTTCATATTGCTTCTGTGAACTTTCTGAAATACTGATCTGATCATGTCACCCCTCTGCTTAAAAACTGAGGATGGCTTTTTCAAACTTCATCTTCTTGAAATTCTAAAATGTTTTCTTCTACTTTGTCCTACTGCTTAATCGAGCTACTGTTACTGATGGGAACATAGCAGATTCTGTTGGTGTGTTGGAGTAGAAAGAGGTTGAAAACCATCTGTAGTCAAATCCAGTCATCTTTGCACTATGTTCAGATCTTTCATCACCTAGCCTTATCCTGTTTTATAATTTACAGGTAACTTTATACCACTGGATGACTTGCTGTTTGTTTATTCCATGCATTTTTAAAATCATCAGTGCCTTTGCTTAGTGAGGTTCCTGCCAGTTAAATTGCTTCTTGAACTCCTATGTAATCTTCAAAACTTTGCTCAAATACATACTTTTTATTGGGACCCATATAGACCCTCTTAGTCACAAAAATATCTCTTTATGTCCTCAACGTTATTTTTGTATTTTCTACCCGCTGCTCTTATGGCCGTTATGTGATCATTGTTATTTATGGACTATCCTATATTATAATGTGCTGTTTTTCCTTCTCTGTATTCCTAGGGCCTTGACATAAATACTTTTTAATATATATAATATGAAGAATAGCTAGAGGAATTAGGGAAATTTAGCCTAAAAAAAATTATGTAAAAATTCTTAGGGGAAAAAAAAGTTTCATAATATTTAAAGGTTATCAGTTAAAAGGGGGATTCCATCTGATATGTGGAGCTCCAGAAAGCAGGGGTTAAAAGCTAAAGGAATACATATTATAGCATGTACAACTTAGAAGAAAATAAGTAAATTGCCTTATACTATAAGTAATAATAGAAGCTTTTCAATAAATGGTGTCCTATTACTTTCTTGTTTTATTTTTTAAATTGAGGTATAATTTACGTACAATGAAGAACCCAAGATTTAAGTGTATGATTCAGTGAATTTTTGTATATGTATATTGCCTGTGTAAAAATCACCCCAAGAAATATAGGGAACATTTCCAGCCCTCCAGAAAGCTCCCTCATGTCCCTCCTGTCTTTCCCCTATAGATTTAACCATGGTTCTGAGTTCCATCACTAAAGATTACTTTTACCTGGAAATCTACAGGACGTATCGTTGTGTATCATCTGCCTTCTTTCACTCATCTATATATCTGTGAACTTCATCCATGTTGTTGATAGTATTTTGTTCTTTTTGTTCGATGTCCTTTTTTATCAACGTATGAGATTCTGTTACATGAATGGGATCTCCCCATACACACTATACCCCCACCCCATGTATTTATCCATTCTATACAACTTCAGTATATAACATCAGATGGTTTTCTGAAGTGGTTGTGTGAATTTCACACTTTCATCAGGAATTTGGTTGTTTCTCCACATTATAGTAATAGATTTAAGGCTTTTCATTTAAGAGTCAAGTTTTTAATTTTCTTTTTGTGCAAACACTGCCTATTCATTGTGGGCATTTTGAAAATGAAGGAAAATTTAAGGAATAAAATAAAAATTATAGTCTCACAACCAATGACTTTAACCTTTAGAATATATTCTTTTAGTTTTTTTGTGTGAATATTTTTTAGTAAAGTCGGAATCATATTAAGCATCTTTTCTTAAAAGCTTTACATTGTGGGCATTTTCCCATATCTTTTTTATCCTTTCCCATATCCACATTTGCATCCTTTTAAAAATACTAAATACTCCTGGGGCCATACCACCCTGAACACACCAGATCTGATCTGATCTTAAATGGTAAGCAGGGTCGGGCCTTGCTAGTGCTTGGGTGGGAGACTGTGTAGGAATACTGAGTGCTGTAGGCTTAAAAAAAAAACTAAAAAACCTAAATACCCTTAACATATTGTGGGCCTTTCTCTATATCCCTTTACAAAGAATCATTTCTTATTTGCTTGACATTATTCTTCATTTTAAAAAAATCATATTTGTACTAAATACATTAAGTAGAGATTTATCTTTTTATATTGATGATAAAAAGTCAGAATGCTGTTTTGGAGAATATGGGATTTAAAAGAGGTTGAGAAAAAAAGGCAAATAGAATTTAATCAGTATCTTTTCTCAAGGAAAATTAATGATTACTCTTATAAATAGGTCTAATATTATTTTAGGTCACTCTGAGTTATTAGCTCATCTCAAATAACATTTTATAAACTACTTTCTAATAGAATTTTGATGTTTCTTCTGTTATTAGATAGCTATCGTTCTCAGATCTCTTCTACTCTTTATTCCTGTAACGACCACTCGATGGAAAACACAGAGTTCTTTTCTCAAGCAATATATATTTAAAATCCATATGAATGTTACTTACTTATTCATTTATCATCTCTGACATGTAAGGTTATGTTCTGGGTACTTTGGGACCCTGCCATAAGGTTACTTATAGCTTTTTCCAGAAAGAGGAATCGTGGATACATAAGAATTTTAAACATGATAGGGAATTTTGGTGATATATAACTGTCCAGCTTCTTCCCTTCATTTGCAATATGAAGACATCAAAGCCCCAAAAGATTTAAGTTAGTTGTCCATAGCCACAGAATTTGTCGCAGAGCCAGAACTAGAACCTAAAACCAAAAGCTATGATTCTCTCTCAATGCTTTTCCACTTTAGGTACATTATTAATATATAGTGCTTTTCTTGACATAAACTTTGTCATTTTCCTCCTTAGGTGAATGCTACTAAAAGCATTTCTTTTGCTTCTGTGGCAGGTAAAAGAAAATTGGTTTCATTTATACAATAAATACTTATTAAGTACCTAGAATGTGTGATATCCTGTTATAGAGATTGCAGATAGGTGAGAAATATGTTGATAAACTAGGAATATCTGTTAAAAGCAGTGTGTTAAGTGTATAAAGAGCTTATTTTTTGTAATCTGAGACCCTGTGTTAGAATCTCAGCTCTATCATTTCTTGTCTGTGTGACTTATTCAAGCTACTCATTCTCTTTGAATCTTAGGTTCCTCCTGCTAAGATTCATTCATTTTTTTATTGAGCCTCTACCACATGCCAAGCACTTTGCAAGGTACTTGGGATATAGCAAAATTCTTGCTCTCATCAAGCCTTCATGCTGGGTGTAGGATAAACAGATGATAAACAAATAAATAAGCAAAATATATAGTATGTGGTATGGAGAAAAATAAAGCAGATACTCAGGGGTAAAATGGTGGGGCAAGGGGTGATAATTTTAATATGGTGGCCAGGAAAGGCATTAACCATAAAAGTGACAGTTAAGCAAAGACTTCATTTGCAAAATGTGATTACAGGTATATCTCACTTCTGCGTTGCTTGTATATAATGCTGATTGATTATATCTGATTAGCCAACCCCAAACTGCTCTTTCTTAGCTTCAAAGGGCAGTTAAGAAGCTCTTTTGTGTTTCCTCCATCAGTTATCTCTTTCTGCCATTAATATTCTATTTTTTTATTGATGTGTTTTCATTCCTAGAAAATAGTTTCTTTTCCCAAATGTAAACAAACAGGGACTTCCTTTGGTGGTTAAGTACTGGCTAGGTGTTAATGTGCTAGTTGTAAGCCTCTTTTAAGGGGATGGGAAGGTAATGCTCTATGTGTAGCAAAATCTGTTAAAACCACTTTTTTATGACACATCAATCTTTATTACTTTCAGTAGCTACTTAAAATGTCTTTCTGGTTTCTTAATAAACTTGATTTTTTAAATACATTTAGATGGGTGGGTAGCACTTTAATTCTCCAACAGAGATGTCTTGGCAATAAACTGAAGAGGATAGCATAAATTAATATATCTGCTAATCAATCGTGTTAGAACCAGTTTTAAAGAATGTAGAAAGGATGGATAGTCATCAGCCCATATACTTTTAGTTGTGTGTCAGTTCTGTGCTGATCGTAGATAAGAAATAGCAGCTGATTAGCTTAATGTATCCCATTTTTCCCAAATTAGAAAAAAGCCACTTGCCCTTCTGAGCAAATAGTAATGACTTATGAATTAGGAAAAATCCCCTTTCACTGAGGTCCTTGAATGGATTTCATCCCATCTTCCCAACTCCTGAAATCAAATACCTTTGTGCATGACACAGACTTTACATTCTTAGGCAGGAATCCTGGTAATACAAGCATCTCCATAGGGACTATATTATAATGATTATGAATAGTACCAATTCCAGAAAGCTTCCCCAGAGTAAATAGAGTATGTTTATGAATACAACCTATCTAATAGGATATTTATAAAGTGCTTATATTGTATTTATCACATATATAATAGTTTGAATACCCCTAATTCAAAAATCTGAAATCTGAAATACTCCAAATCTAAAACCATTTGAGCACCAACATGATTCTCAAATGCTCGTTGGAACATTTCAGATTTCAGATTTTCAGATTAGGGATGCCAAAGTGGCATAATGCAAATGTTCCAGAATCAAAAAAAAAAAAAAAAAAAATTCTGAAATCAAAAACACTTCCAGTCCCAAGAATTTTGGATAAGGAATATTCTAACCTGTAATACATTTTCAGTA
>NW_012150841.1:996735-1000114 GCF_000956105.1 Propithecus coquereli
TCAGCCTAGCTCACAGCAACCTCAAATTCCTGGGCTCAAGCAGTCCTTCTGCCTCAGCCTCCCGAGTAGCTGGGACTGCAGGCATGCGCCAGCATGCCCAGCTAATTTTTCTATATACATATATTTTTAGTTGTCCAGATCATTTCTTTCTATTTTTTGGTAGAGACGGGGTCTCACTCTTGCTCAGGCTGGTCTCGAACTCCTGACCTTGCGCGATCCACCCAACTCGGCCTCCCAGAGTGCTAGGATTACAGGCGTGAGCCACCGCGCCTGGCCACGACTAGTACTTTTGACCCATCAAGTGCACATGTCAATAAAGTAAAAATGGGAAATAACATCTCAGTGTTATTTTGAAAATAATTTTTATCTTGTCAACTCTGTGAAAGGATCATGCATTCCCCCTCCCTCCAACAGACCACACTTTGAGGTCTGGTGCTATAGAGAATATTATTGGTACTTACTTATAATGTTTTGATTGTTTTCATTTTAATATGTGCTTGTTTTGCTAATTGGGTTGACATAAAGAGTCTAGTTATGTACAGTACTGTTATATGTGTGTTTAAGCAAGGACTGTTACAATTTAGTTAGTATTAGTGGCCTACTTGATGACAGTACAGTCAAGATAGCAGAACATGAATTTATAGAGAATATTTATAACACTAAAAGCCCCAACTTCAGCATATACAGTTCATCCATGTAACAAAAAACACTTGTACCCCCTAAATCTATTGAAATTTAAAAAAGGAAAAAATAGCTTCTGACCAGGCGTGGTGGCTCATCCCTGTGATCCCAGCACTTTGGGACGCTGAGGCAGAGGGATTGCTTGAGCCCAGGAGTTCAAGGTTGCAGTAAGCTATAATGGTGCCACTGTACTCTAGCCTGGGCAAAAGAATGAGATCCTGTCTCTTAAAAAAAAAAAGCTACAAAGTAGGAATTTTATTCTATTGATGTATTATTTGGGGTGTTTATTCAGATTTTTTCCAATCATGCTTTCTGTTTTGTTTTTAGGCTTGCATTGATGACAATGTTGATATGGTGAAGTTTCTGGTAGAAAATGGAGCAAACATTAATCAACCTGATAATGAAGGCTGGATACCACTACATGCAGCTGCTTCTTGTGGATATCTCGATATTGCAGAGTAAGCCAGTTCTTTGTTTTGGTTTTATCCTAATATTGTTTTAGAGACCTGAGATTTCATAGAAAAGTTAAAGATAAATGAGTGAACTCTTATGTGTTACCTTAATTCATGAAAATTATGCTTTCTGAGAAAAAAGAGTAAGTGGTTCTTAAAAATCTAAATATTGAGTTTCTCGGTATCAGATCCTGTCTACCCACCCTCTCCTGTCTCCTTACCCTCTTTGGCCTTTAGTACTTTGTATTAATATTAGTAATTGTACACATTCCCTATTCCCATCTTTTTTTCTTTTGAGTATAGATAGAGCATTGTCAAATGATTCAGGGTTAATATTCAGGAATCTAGTGCATTCCTAAATAATCATGAATTGTTAGGAGAAATTAACAATAATTTTCAGTTGGTTTACTCTGCTATAGGGAGAATGTGATACATAGTTCTCCTTTAGTCTGCTTGCTTAGTTCTTTAAGATTGTTTTCTAAAAATGTATTTTTTAGAAAGTTCAGTAAGAAATGAAAAAGTTCACTGAATTATCAGCTACTTTTAATGTGTGGGTACTTTATAAGAAAATCTGATTCTTGAAGCATTTAAAAAAGTATAGATATCCTGAAAAAATAATTTTTTCATTATTTTTTCTTGTTACTGTGTATCCACATCATAAAGTTTTTTGGCCTTTTTGTTCACATCAAAGCTTATCAACTAACAAATATTGAGTATGGGAATTCTACACTGTAAATATTTCTTAGTAAGCCTTCATAGTTTTATCTCTTTGTACATTTTGCTTTTTCTCCATGTGTGTTGGAGATACAATATGTCAGTTTCAAGGGGAAACAGTGTGTGGTCGAATGAAAAGTGCCCTAACTTGAAAATTAGAAGATCTGAGTTACTTGAGTTTTATTACTGACTGCCATCAATTTCAGTACATCTTTTGGTAATTTGTTTCCTCTTTCCAAGCATTGATTGCTTGTGATCTCAGGAAGTCTTTTTTGCCATTGTAAAACAACAGTGGTTGTTCCCACTTATAATCTTGTTTCTCAAGTTCTTTACCTTCTTTTTGTACTTATGAAGCTTAACTGAAGTCTTAGATTTCTTCTTCACAGAAAAAAATACGTGCCTTTATCTTCAGCTATACTCAAAGATTAGGTACTTGTACTCTGGAGGGAATTGATGTGGATTGTGAATACTTTCTCAGCCACTATTGAGGAGTGTGGCCGTGGCAAGTTGTTTAACTTTTCTAAGCTTAAGCTTTCTCCTCTATAAAATGAAAATATTTCCTAAGTTTGTTTTGACAATTAACTAAGGTAATTCATCAAGCACAGTCTCTGGAAATAACTCGGTATATTTACTTTTGGCCATTATCTTTTTTATCTACTCTGGGAAAATGAAAACTGAACCTTTTTCTTCCAGTGTTTGATCCTTATATTTCCTTTTTTTATTCATGCTTCTGAATTTGAAAAAGCAATGATAATTGTCCTGAATAATTTCCTTGCATACACTTGATTGGGTCATAGATGCATTGAGTCAGTTGGGATGCTCTTAGCTGCAAGTAACAGAATACCCAATTTAAAATGACCTAAAGAATAAGGATACTTGTTAAATAGGGTACTATTTAGTTTAAAGGAAGGGCATTGATTAAGCTGCTCATTGGTGCCAGCAAGGGTCTGGGACCTTTCAGTGTTTTCTTCTGAGTTTCCCAGATATGGATTTTATACTTAGCCTTGTCCCCTCATGGTCACAAAATGATTGCCACAACTCCATAATTGTGTTTTTACATATCCACATCCAAAAGCAAAATAAAAAGTGCGTTGGGGGTGGAAAATATCTTATCCATATTCTGTGTATATCAAGGAGGGAAGCCTTTCCTTCAGAGCACTCTGATTGCCTAAGACTTCCCCTAAGGAGATTTATATTGGCCTGGGCTTGGTCATTTGTGTCCTAGCTGGGAAAAGTAATAAGTATGAGGAAGAGTAAACAGTTTTTTACAATTGTTAATATTATTGGTAGGGTAACTATTTTCATTTTTTGGAGGGTAGTTTATGGAATATGTGTTTCACAGGACTTGTATAAACAAAAGTGATCTTTTTTGGCCAAGGTTGACTATAGAGTTTTGCCAATCTAACTACCTTTCTATAGGCAGTTTGAATTTATGGCTGTGGTATAACTAAAGTGTTTAAATCCATAGTTTCTTTGAACAAAATTACAATTAGAAGAATGATGAGTTTTTCTTTTTGCTTTCTGCCATCTAA
>NW_012150841.1:1000164-1001962 GCF_000956105.1 Propithecus coquereli
TTAATTTAAAAAGTTAAGATTTTATATGTATATAATCATAATATGGGAATATATATAAATAGCCATAATACAATGAGTTAAATATTGGCTGTCATGAGAGTTCCCTACATTGGTATTGGAGAAATTACTTCCAGCTGTCTGAACAGCTTCTTGGTTAGGGTGACATTTGTGCTAGGCCTTGAAGGATGGGAAGAATTAGTATATGCATTGTCTTATGGAGCAGACATTTAATGAGTGAAAATGAGTAAAGACACCAAAGCTAAAAAGCATGAACTATAAATAGAGAACAGCGAGGAAGTCACATTGACTGGATAAAGAGTATACATTTTAAAAATATGTATTTATAGATAACTTTCTGCGTGCTAGCCCCTCTTCTAGGCGTCGTATCTCTGGTGATGAGCAAGACAGACAAGTTTCCTTTTCTATGGAGCTTACATTCTAGTAGAGGTAGAAAACAGATGTAAATAACTGTGGATATTGGTGTTATTGATAATACATTGATGATAGAGTGGGAGAAATTGTTTTTTGTTTTTTTGCTTTTTTTAAGACAGGATCTCACTCTGTTGCCCCGGTTAAAGTGCAGTGGTGTCATCATAGCTCACTGCAGCCTCAAATCTCTGGGCTCCAGCGATCCTCCTACCTTAGCCTCCTGAATAGCTGGAACTACAGGCACTTGCCACCATGCCAGGCTAATTTTTGTTTATTTCTTGTAGAGACAGGGTCTGGCTATTCCTCAGGCTAGTCTTGAACTCCTGGCCTCAAGCAGTCCTCCTTCCTCGGCCTCCCAGCACTAGTGCTGGGACTGCAGGCATGAGCCACCATGCCCGATCTTAGGAACTACTTTAAAAGGATGTCCAGGAGGGCCTTTCTGAAGAAGAAATATCTGCATTGAGACTTGTGCAATGAGAAGGAATCAGCATGCCTAAATCTGGGGGCAGAGCATTCCTGACAGTGAAAACAGCAAGAACAAAGGCCTTGAAGTACATAGATGAGGAATAGAAAGGTGTCCACTGTAGCTGGAGCAAAGTGATCTTAGGAACAGCTGTGGAGAACAATAAGTACCTTGGAGAGGGTTTTTGTGAGGGTAACGTATATAAATCAGTAAAATAGATAAAGCACCTCTCATATGACCTGGCACAAATAAGCATTAATAAAAGTTCCCTTCGTATTTACTATAGAGCTGTGGTTCTCAAAACTTTTCATCTCAGGCCCTCTTTATACTCTTAAGAATTATTGAAGATTCCAATGAGCTTTTGTTTCTGTAGGTTGCATATATTATATTTACAATTTTAGAGGTTAAAACTGAGGATTTAAAATGTTTATTAATTCTTTAAAAAATAGTAGTAAAATAGAAAGCATTTTTAATTATAATCACTGATTAATTTTTTTCTTGAAAGTTTGCATTTATCTTTGGTAACAAATATACTATTAGTTGCTTTTCTTAAAATGATAGACTCATTTTGTTTATTTTCAAGAAAATGCCTGCCCAAAATCAAAGTTCCATGAACCATAGTTTGTCATTTAAGTAGAAATAATATTCCATGAAAAGGCAGCTAGTTCAGTTTGCCAACTCAGTCTCAGAAGTGGTTTTCCTTAAAACAACCATCTTTCTTGGAAGAAGTGCTTTAACGCATACTTCCTATCTTATTCCACAGAATACTAAAAAGATGTGTATAAGGGGTCAGGACTTAATAAATACTGCATTTCAGGGACATTCATGAGTAAAAATAGCTTTGAAAAACTGAGTGTATAGTGGTCAACACAGTGACTGTTAATAGAAGTTTTTGGTGGTGGTTTT
>NW_012150841.1:1005479-1013334 GCF_000956105.1 Propithecus coquereli
AACCCTTGGAAATGCCTAATTGTTTTTATCAGCATAATCTCTTTCAGCAATTAATTTCACTAATGAGTGAGAAGTTAAACTCTCATTTTCTTGGGTATAGAAAAATATAGCATGGTAGCTTAAGAGATAGAGTGAAGATATGCCCCAGATCATAACATTTTATAGGGGAGAAAGAAGGCTCTAATAATTATGACATAGAGACAATAATTACAAACCAGGGATGACCTGGGAACACTGGGGCATATGATCCCTCTGCTAACTGAAGTATTTTGGATTTAAATTTAGGCCAAGCACAGTGGCTCATGCCTGTAGTCATAGTAGTTTGGGAGGCTGGGGCGGAGGGATTGCTTGAGGCCAGGAGTTCAAGACTAGCCTAAGCAACATAGCGAGGACACTGTCTCTACAAATAATTAAAAAAATCAGCCAGGCATGGTGACGTGCACCTGTGGTCCCAGCTACTCCAGAGGCTGAGGGGGGAGGATCGCTTGAGCCCAAGAGTTAGAGGCTGCAGTGAGCTATGATCAGGCCACTGCACTCTAGCCTGAGCGACAGAGTAAGAGACCCTGTCCCAAAAAAAAAAATTGTTGCAAATCCTGGTTCTGGCATGCACTAGCTTTGTGCCCTTGGCCAACCTACTTAGTCTTTATGATTTAAGATTCATTATTTATATAATGGGGATGATCCAGCTTCTCCCAAGTTCTTATTTCCCATATTGCATTCCATTTCACATTTTTCACTTTGTCAATACTGGATTACTTGTCATTCCCCAACGTTTCCTAATGGTTTATATCAGTGTGTCTTTCCTCATAGTAGTTTATTTGCCTGCTTGCATTATTTGACCAGCTCCTACTAAACTCTCAAGTTATAGTTTGTGTAATAGTAACTTCTTTCAGGAAGCCTGTCTCATGTTCCTGGCTGATTCATCAGCATCTCTAACATGTTAATTGTGCACATGCTTCTTTTCCAACTACATTATACACAGACTAGTACTAATTCATCCCTATGAAACAAGCAGTCAAGCCCAGATTAATTTACTCTGAGAACATGAGCGTGACTAGGATACACCGAGTTCTAAATTTTTTATCTCTGTTGAACGTAGTAGAACAAAGAATGTGAGGTTATAGATTCATTTCTAGGCATTTAATAATTTTACATTTGGTCTGTAGCCTAGCAGAAGCCAAGTGAGTAGATAGATGAACAATGGCCCTTCATATTCGGGCTCACTTATCTTGCATTTTCCCCAAAATAATTATCCGAAGGTTGAAACCCTTCCTTACCCTAGAAAAGGTGGAAGTCTTAGGGTAAAGTTAAAAATAAAGGTTGCCTAATCATGTCCCTTCTGTAAAGTAGAAAGGAGGACAAAAAAAATAAGGTGAGTTTGGGAAGCCTGATATTATACTCAGTTTTAATAAGCACATATACTGTTGGGAGTTTTTCATTCTTAGGAATATTAATTACTTTGTTTAACATGTGTTAAAAATCATGCAGTTAAGTTAACAAATATTTAAGCACGTGCTCTGTATCCTGTCAGATATTAAAAAGCATACATTAACATCATTCTTTTCCTTTGGTGTGCTGAATCAGCAGCATTATGGTCACCTAAAATAGTGTCATTTAAAATTCATATGGTGAAGCCCTAACTTCACTACCTCAGAATGTGACTATATTTGGAGAAGGAGCTATAAAGAGATGATTAAGTTAAAATGAGGCCGATAGAGTGGTTTCTAATCCAATCTGACTGGTGTTCTTGTAAGAGAAGGACATTGGACACAAAAAGAGACACCAGGGTTCCTCACATGGAGAGGAAAGAGATCATATGAAGAAACAGCAAGAAGGCAGCCATCTACCAGGCAAGAAAAGAGGTCTCTGAAGAAAGCAAACCTGCTGATACCTTGATCTTGGGCTTCTAGGCTCCAGAACTGTGAGAAAATATATTTCTATTGTTTAAGTCACCCAGTCTGTGGTGTTTGTTATGACAGCCATAGCAAACTAATATAGGCAGCATAATAAAATTTTATGACAGTTCATATCAAGGTATATTCTTCCCTAAAATTAGAGTATCAGTGTCATTGGCTATGTATCAGAAGTAAAATTGGATAGTATGACTTTGGACATATTAGGAAAGGTAAATGATTATAGAGCCCAGGAAATGCATGAAATTTATTCTTCTATCTAGAACTATCATTTAGTTTTAGCTATACTTCTACAGCTGTAAACTATAACTAAATTTTGGGTTTGAATTATGTGTGCACAGCATTGAAAACCAAGTCCTCTGACTGAAGAAATAATTAGATGAAAACATAGGAGCTATATAATGGCAGCATTTTTATTTTCCCTTTCCCTTTCCCTTTCCCTTTCCCTTTCCCTTTCCCTTTCCCTTTCCCGCCCAGGCTAGAATGCAGTGGCACAATCATAGCTAACTGTAACCTCCACCTCCTGTGCTGAAACAATCCTCCCGCATCCTTCCTCAGCTTCCCAAGAAGCTGGGACTACAGGTGTACACCACTAATTTTTTTTTAGTTTTTATAGAAATAGAGTCTCTATGTTGCCCAGGCTGGTCTTGAACTCCTGTCCTCAAGCGAATCCCCTGCCTAGGTCTCCCAAAGTGCTGGGATTACAGGCAGGAATGAGCCACCACACTCAGCCCAGGAATGCTTTTAGCTTGAGTAGCTTTAATGTTAAATTTTCCAATGTAAGAGGAAAATTAACCCTATATTAGCCTAGCATTATATGGTTTCATAGAACATAGCATAGAATATTGATTAATTGGTACATTTAATATAATTTTCTTCTTATTTGGAGTAATTTCAAAGACACTGCTATTGAAGATTTCATATCTTATTATAAAGTATTCATAGGATGATTACATTCAGTAATATTTTCATGGTCTTATTTACAATATGGAAAAAATTTTATTAGCTTTGTCACTTCATCATTAAAGAATTAGCTATTTAAGGATCTGACAATTTAAAAATATTTGCGGTGGCTTATTTATGGCTTGGCTTTTCTTCTTCATTATTACCTTTATTCCATAAACATCCAACAGAATCTTCAAGATTTCTGTTGGCTCAACCTTCAGTATATACCCAATATTTAATTATATTTCATCACCTCTTTTATTTCTCCCTTATCCCTGGCACTGTTGTTTTTCACTGGAATTATTGCAGTTGCCTCCTTCTAAGCATAACTGCATCTGTTTTCCTCACAGCAGCTGGAATGAGCCTTTTAAAATATTTCAAGTCATATAACATCACATTTTTATTCAAAGCTCACCAATAGATTTATACTGCATTCAAGGTAGAAGTTACAGTTCTAGTGGCCTGCAAGGCTATAGTTTGGACCCCGGTCACCTCCCTTACTTCATCGTCCATTCTTTTCCAGTGTCTGTCCTGTAGCTGCACCGGTCCCCTTGCTGAGCCTTTAAATAAACTAGGTATCTTGCTTCATGGCCTTTGCATCTGCTAATTCCTGTCTGGAATTTAGTAATGTTATTTTTGGTGCTTTGAAAATAGAAATTTGAAGAATTTCAGAAATTCTTACCAAGTTTAAGAAAATAAATCTTACCCCCTCACCCCCAAGAAACATTATAATGTAGTGGTTAAGAGCTCAGACTGAGGAATCAGACAACTCTGTTTAAATCATAATTCTGTCAAGTAATTGTGATTAACTTTGGACAAATTACCAGCTTCTCTGAGCCTTTATTTCCTCATCCATAAAATGGAAATACTAATACTTGTCCCTAATTTATAAGATTGTGAAGATTAAATGAGATCATATATGTAAGACAGTTGGCACAATACTTGGCAAATATTTATATTTCAGTAAATGTTCATAATAATTTTTGGTTACCACTTCCTAGTGAAAATAGGTAAGCTCTTGGTTTTCCTGGATTGTTTAACAAAGGAACTGTCATCTTGTTTTTTGGTTTTGGGACAAACCTATCTAGATGAGAGGAACAGAGGAAAATGAAGTAGTATTTGCCATATTTTCATTGATACGAAATTATTTGGGCCACAAGAAAGTTTGGCAAATCCATGTATTTTGGTTTTATTTGCATATTTCTTGTCAAGAATGATACTCTTTGTTAGTGTAAATCAGACCATGTATTTTGATTAGAAGTTTGATGGGGGAAATTAAATCTAAGGTTTTATGAAAATATTAAAATTTTGAAATACTTATATCCTGCTATAATAACAATGAGGTATATTTGCCTAAAATTAGAGATAATGTTCTCATATACATTCTTATTCAGTTTTTGAAGGAAATTTAGGGGAATGTTTACTGTTTTTTCTATTTTGCAATCAGAATTAGACCCTTATTCTTGAGGTTCAAATTTTGATGTTCCTTCCATTATATCACAACTGTTTCCTATATAGTCTTAGGCATTGTGAGATTTAAAAATGACTGCAACATAGTCCCTCATTTTCAGTCTTACAGATACTAGAGAAGTAAATTAACTCTAACACTTGATAGAATAAATGGATCAGCATATCTGTCGGGTTTGCCAATCTTGTTCTGTGTTCTCAGTGCTCGCTGTGCTCTTGGCTGAAGAATGACCAGACACAGCAACGTAAGGCAAGCATGAGGTGAAATTTATTGAGGGGGAGCAAGATAGGATTATAGAGCAAGAGCAAGATATAGGTTTTACAGAGCAAGATACATATGTCACAGATAACTAGATCCTTGTTGTAGCAAAAGGGGCCTTGGTTATGGTCTGGGTCTTGTTTTATAGTGTCCAGGTAGGGACCCCCCTGTGGTTCAGAAGTCATCATGGAACCACTTTGATGGACAGTTGGGAGTTATATCACCTGAGTCTTACTGCCCATGCGGCTCTCCCATGAGCCTCTCTGAAAGCCCATTTGGGGAGTGGGGTGAATTACAAGGTAGATTTAAGCTAATGACATGATAATTAGCCTTAGGTTGTCCTAAGTCACCTTTCAGACTCTGTTGTACCTATGCCTTGGCCGGTGGGCTAGAAATTCCTCTGCATTCTTTTGCAGTTAGCATGCTAAGTTCTCTTTGTTCGAACAGTAGGGCATTCTCTCTTCCCCTAGGTATGGCAGTCACTAGGGACAGGATTAAGGTGGGAAAGTACCAAGATGAAGGCCTGGGGCCCGCCTTTGTCCTTCTTCACAGGTGGAGCAATTGGTCAAGGCAGCACCAAGCCAGGGCACTCACTTTTGTTCCTAGACCTGGAATCCCTAGCTCTCTACCTAACATATATACCAGGAACACTGAGAAAGAAGTGATTAATTCTATTTAGGCTAATTGAAGAGAGATTCTGGAGGAGGTGACATTGTTATCTTAAATGTTGAGCAGAGTTTTTGCCTTGGGAGTTGAGAGCTGTCTGAGGAAAGTCATGTTATTCGTAAGTGAGAAGTAATATATGCTAAAGTTCTTTTAACTGGCCTCCACTGTATTAAGATAGATAAAAAAGTAGGTAAGATAGCAGATAAGACTGGGAACCTGAGCTGGGGCTAGAATATGCAGGGATTTGTAAACCAATGCCGAGTTTGTCCTTCAGTGGTGATGTGTTTTTTTAGGGAAGTGATGACCTGTCTGTTTTTTAGGAAGGCTATTCTTGAGAAATTAGGAAAATTGGACAGGAGAACTAGGGCAGTGGCCATGAGATTAGAAGTGGGGCAGATCTGAGAGAAATTTGGAGAATAGAATTAATAAGGCTTGGTATGATTCACTGGATCTAGGTAGTAAAGTAGGAAGAAAAATCAAAGACAGTGATGATGATGATAATAGCTAACATTTACCAAGTACTTACTATATACTTTTCACTACTATAAGTCCTTTAAATAACATAATTTGAGTCATCCTAACAATCACATAAAAATGTACTACTACTACCCACAGGCGCTTATGCATAATTCCAAACCCCTAAAATGCTGAAAAATGAAAAAATAAATTATAGGTTTGGTTAGAGGCTTATTTGGCAACAAACCATGACGTGAACTGCTTTCTGTTGAGGCTATTTGTAGTTTAAAAAAATAAAATTATTTTGTAGTATTTACTTTTATCCCATAGGTATTTTTCACACAGTATCGTTTTCTGTGCTGTTGAGAGTTGTTGTTGATGCAACATTGCTTAAGAATGTTCCATTATTGCTTTGGGATTTTCTTCTAGGACACTGATATGTATTCTGCAAGTTTTGATTTTGGAACTTTCTTGATCTTACTGAAAGTGCCAACAAAAAGTTTTCAGACAACATCCGGCAAGAAATTTTAAATAACAATTAAGCTCAACAAGTAGGTTCCAACAATGCACATAAGTAAACTGAAGTGAAAACAATATAAATAGCTGTGACTAGTGTCACATGTGGATAATAATAATAACCATGTCATGTCTGCCACCTGGCCAGTATCAGTTGTAAAGCATCAGTGCTTTTAAGATTCATTGATCGTAGAAGATTTCATTGATATTAAAATGTGAAGGAAATACACATCTTAGAATTGTTAAATGATGAGGATTTTTGCTTCTGGGAATTGGAAGTTTCCGTAATAAAGTAAGAGAGTGGTGCATATAAATGATTCTAATAAAGATTTGTTGCTCAGGAGTTAAGGCATGATCCAAGAAGTTTAGAGTCACTTCCCTGGGGAGAAACAGAGAGAAATAGGAAATGCTGAAGACAGAATCTTGAGCATTTCTTATATTTAAGGATGGCTTTATGAAGAGAAGAATTTAAATACTTACCCACATTTTGAATTTGTTTTTTACAAATGACAATCCAGGTGCCCAGTTTCACAAATAAGTGCATTTCTCTCTCAAGCATCAGCCT
Organism: Propithecus coquereli; assembly: GCF_000956105.1. Lineage (NCBI taxonomy): Eukaryota > Metazoa > Chordata > Mammalia > Primates > Indriidae > Propithecus > Propithecus coquereli. The sequence goes on from NW_012150841.1 coordinate 1,012,267, forward strand.
GGTCTTTGTTATTGGCATTAATAATTATGGCATAATTGTGGAATCATGATTTTAAGATGTCAGAAATTGAGCAAAGTATTTGTCAAGGAATCAGGAGATTGGACTAATAACATGATTTATATTAAAAAATAATACTTTCGTCAGGTTTTAGTCTGAAATGTCGGTTCTTAGTACGCTCACAGCCAAAGAAAGAATGACCAGACACTCCAAAGTAAGGCAAGCACGAAAATGAGGTTTATTGAAGAAAGATGGGATTATAGGGCAAGAGCAAGATATAGATTTACAGAGCATGATACATAACGCCAAAGATGATAACTAGACCCATTGTCGCAACAAAGGGAGAGCAAAAGGAAGGGCACAAAAGGGCCTAGTTATGGTCTTTGTATTCTTTTATAGTGCCCGGATTGGGACCTCCCTCATGGTTCAAAGGTCATCTTGATTGGACAGTTGGGAGTTGCATTACTATGCATGCGGGTTGTTCTAGGTCAATTTCCTAACTCTATGGTACCCATGCCGCTTTGCGGTGGGCTAGAGAGTCCTCTGCATTGTTTTGCAGCTGGCACGCTAAGTAATTTATGATTGGCCTATTCGTAGGGTATTTCCTCTTCTCCCAGGTATGGAGAGGATTAGGGTGGGGCAATTGCACCAAGGCAAAGCACTCACTTTCATGCCTAGGAGACCCAGAATTCCTCACTATCTACCTAACACTTTTGGCTGTGGGGTTTGGCAAACTGAAACGTTTTTAAAAGGTTAAAGTTGTTAATGTGATGAACATTGCAATTTTTTGACAATTAAAAATGAGAGAGGCCCTGGATGCGGTGACTCATGCCTATAATCCTTGCACTTTGGGAGCCCAAGCAGGAAGATTGCTTGAGGCCAGGAGTTTGAGACCAGCCTGAGTGAGAGTGAGACCCCATTTCTACAAAAAATAGAAAAATTAGCCAGGCCTGGTGGTGCACGCCTGTTGTCCCAGTTACTTGGGAGAGCAAGGCAGGAGAATCACTTGAGCCCAGGAGTTTGAGGTTGCAGTGAGCTATGATGACACCACTGCACTCTAGCCTGGGCAAC
>NW_012150841.1:1017069-1018924 GCF_000956105.1 Propithecus coquereli
CCTTAACATCCTTCCTGTTTATATAAATTTTAGATTGTCTGTATTTGGCTTTGACTTGGTATTTCCTTGAAACTCTGCTTCCCATATAGCTCTCTCTGCTTCAACCACTATGGCTACTCTGAGATATTTCTTTTAGTCTCGGTCTTTATATCCTTTGAATGATTTCTAATACCTAAGAAGAATAGAAGTATTTTTATTTATTGGGATTTTGCCTAGCAGAATAATTACATAGTCTCTGGGGACATTACAGTTTCTTATCTTACTTACGTTATTTTTCTGCTTCAGACTCTTTTATTTATTTGTAATATATAAGGAAATGTTCCTGTTTAATTTTGTATTACATTTTTTAAAAGTATGAAAACAGAAAAGTTACCTTAATTCAAGTACAACCTCTGTTTGTAGAAGTCCCATGAAGATCATGAAAATGTTTACAACATATTAAATGTAAAAACATCAGGCTACAAAATGATATGGTAGCCATTTTTGTGATCTGACAAACACGTACAAAACAAACTTGTAATAGAAAACTTGGATTACAAAATATACCCCCCCAACCACAAACAAATCTCTCCTAACCTACCTCTTAGCAATAACCACTGTTAGAGAAAGAGGCAAGGGTGTGTGTGTGGGGGTGGGGGGAGACAGAGAGAAAGAGAGAGAGAGAGAAAAGTGTAGAGATTTATCAGTACTTTCAGTTGCTGTCAGAAAAATGAAGTGGGCCCACATCTATTCATACACACTTCCTGTCACAGGGCTTTGGTGATTTTTGTTCTCTCTTATCTAAGGCACATTGTCCTTTTTTTTAGTACCTATATATTCATCAGAGGATCCTTTCCTGACTTCACAATATCAGTTTTTCCTATTAGTCATTCCAAGGCATCACATAATTCTGTTATAGGACTTATCACAGCTTCACATTTACTTGTGTGATCAATCTGTCCTTTACTAGACTGTAAGCTTTTTGAGGGGAAAGTCTCTGCTTCTTTTTGCTTACCATCGTATTCCTGGCATGTAACATAGTGCTATTAATAGATACTTACTAAACACACTATTTTTGTTGAATTAATGAACACATTAGACATATAGGCAAAGGATGTAAACAAGCAGTTCACAAAAGGAGAAATACAAATGCCAATAAAAATATCCAAATATTTTTTTGCCTTGTGTGTAATCAGGAAATGCAAATTAAAGCAATGACGAGGTATTTTATCTCCATTACATTTTTTGAGACAGGGTATCTCTCTGTTGCCCAGGCTAGAGTACAGTGGTATAACCGTAGCTCACTGCAACCTGAAACTCCTGGGCTTAAACAAACCTCCTGCCTCTGCCTCCCAAGTAGCTGGGACTGCCAGCACTTGCCACCATGCCCATCTAATTTTCCTATTTTTTGTGGAGACGAGGTCTTGCTATGGTACTCAGGCTGGTGTCGAACTTCTGGCCTCAAGCAATCCTCCAATCTTGGCCTCCCAAAGTACTAGGATTACAGTCATGAGCCACCATGCCCAGTCTGTCACGTTGAGAGATATTTTTAAAGATTGATAAAATCAAGTGTCTATTTATAAAAGAGTATGTCCATTAAGAGGATGATATTAAATGAAAGTGTGATCCAGTCATACTATGGAATATTTTTCGGCTATTAGAAGGGAAGAGTTGCATTACAGTCCATTTAGAATAATCTTATTAATATTTGTTTTACAAAGATAACCCCAAAAGTAACTATGTATATATGTTTATATATACACATATAAATTCATAGCAAAGGTACTGGAAAGATTTTTGCCATACTGATAATCATTATCTCTGGCGAAGGAACACAATAGAAGGAGAGATATGAAGGAATTCTTTTTCCCATTCT
>NW_012150841.1:1018974-1038941 GCF_000956105.1 Propithecus coquereli
AAAAAAAAAAAAAAAAAAAAACAGAGAATTTCTGCTTCAGAGAAAATAAAATAAACATGTTTTTCCCTATTTTTCCTGCTGTGTACAACTAAAAACCCTGAACATTATAAGTACAAAAAGATTCTGAAAGGTAGAGCTAGGGATCTCAGGACCCAAAGAGCAACACAGCAGTGAGTTCCCTGGAGGAAAAGTGGGGACCTGAAGGTCTACCCCAACCTTGCAGTAATGAGATGACGCCTCCCTACCTACCTCTGTTAGAGCAGAATCAAACAGAGCCAACTAACAGAAGATTTAAGTAAGATCTAGAGTCTCAGAACATAATACCCAAAATGTCCAGGTTTTAATTGAAAATTTTTATATCAAGAAGATCTCAAAGTGAATGAAAAAAGACAATAGAGACCAACACAGTGTGACAGAGATGTTAATATTAAAATTATCTGACAAAGATTATAAAGAAGATGTCTTAAAAATACTTCAACAAGCAATTATGAGCATGCTTGAAACAAATGAAAAAACTTATTTGAAAGTCTTAGCAAAAAAAATAGAAAACCTGCAAAGAAATAGAAAATATGAAGAACCAAATGGCAATTTTATTAATAGAACTGAAAAAATCCGATATCTAAAATAAAAAACTCTATGGATGAGCCCACCAGCAGAATGTAAGGGATAGAGAAATGAATTAGTAAACTGATAGAACAATAGAATTTGCCAAATCCAAACAACAGAGAGAAAATAAGACTAAAATAAAATGAACAGAGCCTCAGGGACTATAACAAAAGGGTTAATATTCATGCCATCAAAGTCTCTCTGAATAAGTAGAGAAAGAAGTCATGGCCAAAACAGTATTCAAAGAAATGATTGCTGAAAACTTCCCCAAATTTGGCAAAAGGCATAAACCTGCAGATTCAAGAAGCTTAGCAAACTTCAAACAGGATAAAGCAAAGCAGTCCACATCAAGAAATGCCATATGCAAACCTTTGAAAATTAAAGAAAAAAAAAAAAATCTTTAGAGCAGTGAGAAGAAAACTATACTATAGGGGGGAAAAGCAATTTGAAGAACACCAGATTTCTCACTAGAAATCATGGAGGCCAGAAGTGGCACCTTTGTCAAGTGTTAAAAGAAAAGAACTGTTTTTGTTATTTTGTAGAGACAGGGTCTCATTCTGTAGCCCAGTCTGGCACAATCATAGCTCACTGCAGCCTGGAACTCCTGGCCTCATGTGATCCTCCTGTCTCAGCCTCCCAAATAGCTGGGACTACATGCGTGTTCCACCAGGCCCAGTTAATTTTTTAATTTTCCGTAGAGATGATGTCTGGCTATTTTGCCCAAGGGTGGTCTCAAACTCCTGTCCTAAAGTGATTCTCTGGCTTTGGCCTCCCAAAGTGCTAGGATTACAGACATAACCCACCGTGCCTGTCCAAGAACTGTTATTTTTAAGAAGACTTTCAAAGGTCCCAGGTAAGAACTTTCGTTTAGATTCTTAACCTTACCCACTATTTTTCATTATGGTGTAGAACTTCCAAAACGAAATGGGAAAGTACATTCTGACTAAAGATGCATGAGACTATTTACACTATTTTGTGATTTCTGTTGCTCAGAAAAATGCAAAAGAAAATAGCATTTATTTCTGAAGTTAATAGTATAATATTCTACTTAACCCATCTTTGAAAAGTTCAGGTAGCTTAGTTTTCATAGTTTCTCTTTTCCACAGATGGCTTTGAGTAATTAATTTGTATTTTCAAGAAACATAACTATTGCAATGCTATTTTGCTGACTTTCTGATTTTTAAAAAATTATGTATTGGTTAAAATAACTTGTGATACTAATTTTCTTACAATAAATAAGAAAATAAATATACATTAAATTTGTAAAAAAGTCTTGAAAGCAGTGAGAAGAAATACATTCAGCTAAATAAATTCAGCTCTTGCCAATAAATTTGCTTTCTTTGTTCATTATGTTCTCATTAGTTTCTAATTTGAAGAGTTTTTATTAAAAGATCAAATTTTTTAAATGAACCATTTGACTTTCTTAAATAATCCCTCTGTGGTTTGGTTTTTGACAAAACTCAAAAGATACAGAGACTATCAAAATTTGTCTTCCAAATTCATTTAAAACAGATAGAATCCTATCTGCTTATGTAATATACCATATTCAAGTTGCAACCAGTAGCTTTGTTAACATTATACCTTTTGTTAGATCTCATAGTCAGCACATATACAGATAATTTTGTAAAATTTTGAAGCTTATTCATTTGTTTATCCAAAATTATTTATTAAATCAGAGTTGCTAGAATATTATAAATCTCAGTTAAACTTTTCAGTTTACCATTGTTCATTTGTACAGTTTGTTAAGAATTTCATCCTGCACTAGGTGGCATCTCTTAATGTTGCCCACTTTTGTATTGCTTAAGGAAATCATTAACCATCATTAGGAAAATATGGATTTTCTTTGCCCTGAAGTATTCAATAAAGTTGTTCATCTGAAAAGTATCCCAATATTCTGACCTTCAATTTGGGACTCATGTGAAATCTGTTTGGTTTTTTTTCTTTCTAAGAAATCTTAATATGAGTATGGCATATTTTTTCTAATTAGCAGTAACACAAAGTTGCTTCTAATACCCCAGCTTTTGTTGTTCTGAAGGAAATCTAGCTGTCTTCAGTATCTCCAGCGTCCCTCAAAGTAAACTTCTTATACTCCAGGTAGCCTGTATTTTGTTTCACATTATCTCAAACATGCTTTCTTTCTTTTTTTTTTGTTTTGACAGAGTCTCGCTCTGTTGTCCTGGCTAGACTGCCATGGTGTCAGCCTAGCTCACAACAACCTCAAACTCCTGGGCTCAAGTGATCCTCCTGCTTCAGCATCCCAAGTAGCTGGGACTACAGGAGCGCACCACCATGCCCAGCTAAATTTTTCTATTTTTAGTGGAAACTGGGTCTTGCTCTTCCTCCCGCCTCAGCCTCCCAGAATGCTAGGATCACAGGCATGAGCCACCAAGCTCAGCCCAAACATTGCTTTCTGTGATGATTTTGCATGATGTGATAACAGCATTTTGATTTTATTTTTAACTCATTTAAACTTCACACTGCCCTGTGCATTATTTTATAAATTAAGCTTCAAGTGTTAAAGTTAATGAATGTCACATAGATGTCAGTAAGCAGACGTTGGAGCTGCACCCAAAGTCTGCAGAGCCTAAAAGTTTCTGCTTTTCTTCACCCCACCAACCTTAGAGTGGCTTTTGGAGATTCTTCCTGGTAGATAAGAATTAATGCCATGGGATTTTATTATTTTTCTTCAAGTATGTATTTTTTTATATTTACATTTACAAATGATAGTTCTGGAGTGCAGGAGAGGTTTTTGTATGCGTGCATGCATACATACGTATGTACCTAAACTTTTGGCTCAAGGATTGCTCTAGGCCTTGTTTCCTGCTAGCAGTTTTGGAACTTTACTCTGTTAGTTTCCCTTAACATCCTTCCTGTTTATATAAATTTTAGATTGTCTGTATTTGGCTTTGACTTGGTATTTCCTTGAAACTCTGCTTCCCATATAGCTCTCTCTGCTTCAACCACTATGGCTACTCTGAGATATTTCTTTTAGTCTCGGTCTTTATATCCTTTGAATGATTTCTAATACCTAAGAAGAATAGAAGTATTTTTATTTATTGGGATTTTGCCTAGCAGAATAATTACATAGTCTCTGGGGACATTACAGTTTCTTATCTTACTTACGTTATTTTTCTGCTTCAGACTCTTTTATTTATTTGTAATATATAAGGAAATGTTCCTGTTTAATTTTGTATTACATTTTTTAAAAGTATGAAAACAGAAAAGTTACCTTAATTCAAGTACAACCTCTGTTTGTAGAAGTCCCATGAAGATCATGAAAATGTTTACAACATATTAAATGTAAAAACATCAGGCTACAAAATGATATGGTAGCCATTTTTGTGATCTGACAAACACGTACAAAACAAACTTGTAATAGAAAACTTGGATTACAAAATATACCCCCCCAACCACAAACAAATCTCTCCTAACCTACCTCTTAGCAATAACCACTGTTAGAGAAAGAGGCAAGGGTGTGTGTGTGGGGGTGGGGGGAGACAGAGAGAAAGAGAGAGAGAGAGAAAAGTGTAGAGATTTATCAATACTTTCAGTTGCTGTCAGAAAAATGAAGTGGGCCCACATCTATTCATACACACTTCCTGTCACAGGGCTTTGGTGATTTTTGTTCTCTCTTATCTAAGGCACATTGTCCTTTTTTTTTAGTACCTATATATTCATCAGAGGATCCTTTCCTGACTTCACAATATCAGTTTTTCCTATTAGTCATTCCAAGGCATCACATAATTCTGTTATAGGACTTATCACAGCTTCACATTTACTTGTGTGATCAATCTGTCCTTTACTAGACTGTAAGCTTTTTGAGGGGAAAGTCTCTGCTTCTTTTTGCTTACCATCGTATTCCTGGCATGTAACATAGTGCTATTAATAGATACTTACTAAACACTCTATTTTTGTTGAATTAATGAACACATTAGACATATAGGCAAAGGATGTAAACAAGCAGTTCACAAAAGGAGAAATACAAATGCCAATAAAAATATCCAAATATTTTTTTGCCTTGTGTGTAATCAGGAAATGCAAATTAAAGCAATGACGAGGTATTTTATCTCCATTACATTTTTTGAGACAGGGTATCTCTCTGTTGCCCAGGCTAGAGTACAGTGGTATAACCGTAGCTCACTGCAACCTGAAACTCCTGGGCTTAAACAAACCTCCTGCCTCTGCCTCCCAAGTAGCTGGGACTGCCAGCACTTGCCACCATGCCCATCTAATTTTCCTATTTTTTGTGGAGACGAGGTCTTGCTATGGTACTCAGGCTGGTGTCGAACTTCTGGCCTCAAGCAATCCTCCAATCTTGGCCTCCCAAAGTACTAGGATTACAGTCATGAGCCACCATGCCCAGTCTGTCACGTTGAGAGATATTTTTAAAGATTGATAAAATCAAGTGTCTATTTATAAAAGAGTATGTCCATTAAGAGGATGATATTAAATGAAAGTGTGATCCAGTCATACTATGGAATATTTTTCGGCTATTAGAAGGGAAGAGTTGCATTACAGTCCATTTAGAATAATCTTATTAATATTTGTTTTACAAAGATAACCCCAAAAGTAACTATGTATATATGTTTATATATACACATATAAATTCATAGCAAAGGTACTGGAAAGATTTTTGCCATACTGATAATCATTATCTCTGGCGAAGGAACACAATAGAAGGAGAGATATGAAGGAATTCTTTTTCCCATTCTGTGGATTTGTAATTTTTTTTTTTACTGTTTTATAATAAGAATATTTTTATGTAGTCTGTAAAAAAAATATATGAATGAGTTAAATTGGCTAGGGACATAAAGAAAAAGGCCCATTCCTTATATATGGAAAAGTAAAAACAGGGATACTAAAAGAAGATGGTTTAATCTAGAACTACAAGTAGTTCTGTAATATATTGTTGGAGCCTAAAGTGTGATATAGGAAGGAAGAGGAATGAAACTGAAAAAGAAGGTAAGGCCAAATCGTTGTGGGCCATACATGTTTTTTAGTAGCACAGTGGAACCACTCAAAGATTTTTTTAAGTTGGGAATTGACATGGGTAATGATAAACAGATGACTCTGGGAGATGTGCAGTTGACACGATGAAAGGGATTAATAACCTTTTTGTAGTGGGATCCCGTTAGCAGGTTTGGTGAAGCCTATGGATACTTTCTTAGAATTATGTTTTTGATGCATAAAATAAGATACAAAGTACACAGAATCCAACTATATCGGAATTCACTTATCAAAATATTAGAAAAACACATTTGTGGTATAATTATGTATCTGCTTCTTTAGTAGTACATTAAATAACAAGACCTAGTGGTGAGTTTAATAACTACTCTAATTTCAAAATAATGATAAGCATAAACAATATTTTAATATATCTGTATTAATTGAATTTTTTTATGAACCTTCTAAATTTTACCCATGGACCCCGGATTAAGAACTCTTGCTTGTGGAATGAGACTAGGAGCATGGACATCAGTTGGGAAACCAGTCCATATGGAGATAATGAAAAGTCTCAGTGGAGGTGTAGTATGTAATGATTCTGTGAAAGACTTTCTAGTTATTATTAAAAATTAACATTTTTTGTATTAGTTAAGCAGTATGTGGACATTATAGAAAAATTAGAAAATATAAATTTACAAAAGAAAAATATGCTCTATGTTAGTTTTTAAAAAATTTAAATAATGCATATACTAGTCTTAGTTTTTACTGCTACTCTTACATAGAAACTTTCCTCATTGGTTATACATTCAGTTTTATTTCAGTTATATTATCTTTGCTTAACTGTCTTTCCTTTGATTTTATAGGTTTTTAATTGGTCAGGGAGCACATGTAGGAGCTGTCAACAGTGAAGGAGACACACCTTTAGATATTGCTGAGGAGGAAGCAATGGAAGAGCTACTTCAAAATGAGGTTAATCGGCAAGGTAATGTAAAAAGCAACCTAAATGTAAAAAATGTTTAAAACTGTTTTAGAAAGAATATGATAGTTCAGTTTTCCAGTAAAAGTATTTATTGAAGAACGATCATAATTTGAATGAAAAAAAAAAACCTGTCAGCTTACAAAACAGTATGTGTATTATTATTCTGTTTTTAAAAATATGTGATTCTCTGTATCTTTTTAATATTTTTAAAGTTGAAGTATAACAAGCAGCATGATCTGGCATAAAATTATATGGAAGTAAGGGTTTCCAGGCACTGTAAAGTGGTTTAGATCTGAGTGGTGGTAGTAGGGTGTGCAAAAAAGAGAAAGGCATGGAAGATTCTAAGATTTTTGGTCTAAGCAACTGGATGGGTGAAAGTTTCTATTCAAGATGTTAAAGATTGTGAGAAGAGTAGGTTTTATAGGGAAAGATCAGGGGTTCATTTTCAGACGTTAAGTTTCTTTTACCTATTAGATATCCAAGCTGTTGAATATGTGAGTCTGAAGAGAGCTGCAAGATGGAGATACAAATTTGGAAGATGTTAATTTATAGATGGGGAGTGATTGCTAATAGGTACAGAGTTTCTTTTAGGTATGATGAATATTCTAAAATCGTTTGTGATGAGGTTTACACAACTCTGCAAATTTACTAAAAACCATTGAATTGTACACTTTAAATGGTATGTGAATTATATCTTAAAGCATATATACATAAACACACACACACACACACACACACACATATACACATATATATGATCCAACAACTCCTCTTCTGGAAATATACACAAAAGAATGGAAAGCAAGTTCTCAAAGAGATATTTTGTACATCCATGTTTGTAACAGCATTATTCATAAATTGCCAAAGGGAAAAGCAAACCAAGTATTTGTTGATGGATGAATGGATAAGCAAAATGTGGTATATACATAACAGTAGAATATTTTTCAGCCTTAAGGAAGCAAATCTGACATGCTTCAACATAGTTGAAACTTGGACATTATACTAAGTAACATAAGCTAGTGACAAAAGACAAATGCTGTATGATTCCACCTATATGAGATACCTGGAACAGTCAAATTCATAGAGAAAACAGAATGATGGTTGCCAGGGGCTATGAGGAAAGGAGAATGCATAGTAGTAGTAGTAGTAGTGGTAGTGGTAGTGGCAGTGGTAGTAGTAGTTTAATGGGTTTTACAAAATGAAAAGAGTTATGGAGATTGTTTGCACAACAATATGAATGGACTTAACACTACTGAAATGTACACCTAAACATGGTAAAGATGGTAAATTTTATGTTAGGTATATTTTACTACAATTTAAAAAAAATTAATGTATATACATAAAAATTACTGTGTGTGATTTCTGTTTTATTCCATTATGTTTAGATGGTGATCAAACAGGTAATTATCAGAGCTGTGCTTTACTAAGGTTAGATGATAGAGGAAAGGTACAAGATATTAGTTTAGAGGATTGACTCCTTATCAAGTATGGTTCACCAGAAAATAGAAGCTAAGGATTAGAAAGGAACAGAAGCTAATTATCTTAAGTACTAAAACTAAGAAAATATTTAAATACCTAAAATAAAATTGGGACATTAAAAAAGTGATTAAAGGTACCTAGAGCCTAGAAGAAACAGGGTATACATTAGAAAGTAGTTATAAATTGGAGCCTGGATAAGTACACAGAAGAGCTTTTAACAGCCGTGTTCTAGACAAGCATTTCAGAGTCATGAATCTTCAAGAGTTGAGGAAACTAAAGAATAGATACAAAGCATCACAACCTAGGAAGAAGAGTGATTTCTTTTTTAACTTATTTGCCCATTTTGCCCTGATGACTATCCAGATAGATAGCCAACAGTTTGCTGTCACACAATGCTAATTCCTTATCATAAATCTCTTTGTACTGCTATTTATTTGTCTGCTATTAGTTTTCAATTATTATGAACTAGAAAAGGTATGGAGTTGTACTGAAAACTTGGATCTCCTTGTATATAAAGGAAACTGGTAGCATAACTGTAAACAGGGCTGATTTTAATTATAATAATTTGTTCAGTATTGATTAATGTGCCAGCAAATGTCATGAGTGCTGGCTATTAACAACAACAATAAAAGAATAACACAATCTTTGTTCTTAAGGATTTTACAGTCTAGCATAATGTGAGCTGCACAATACAGTGGGCTATATGCTAAAATTTATAGGCACAGAATATTGTGGGAGAACAGAAAAAGCTGGGATGAATTGCATGCAGTAGTCAGGAAAGGTTTCCGAGTGATGACATTTAGAGGGAGTTTGGCAAAGAAGAGAGGGTTATTATCAACATGGGTGAAGAAAAGGAATTGGAGACCTATATAACATATGCAGAGAATTCATGAGGACTGAAATGGAGATACAAAGTCAAGATGGGACTAGTAGGAGGTGACACCTGAATAGATGGTCTATCAGGGGTGCCCAATCTATGGTGAGTTGTATAATTATTAACATTTCATTATATATTGCAATGTAATAATAATGGAAATAAAGTGCACAATAAATGTAATGTGCTTGAATCATCCCAAAACCATTCTGTCCCTCCCCAGTCCTTGGAAAAATTGTCTTCCATGAAAACGGTCCCTGGTGCCAAAATGGTTGGGGACCCCTGGTAAAGAACATCTATTTCGTAGGCACTGGATAGATACAACAAAGATCCCCAAGCAGGAAATTAATCTGATTGAATTTGGCTTTTAGTAATAAAGCTGGTGGCAGTTTGGAGGATGATAGAATGTACAGTACATGGTGGCATGCATTCCTTGATGAAGACTCTTAATTTAGTCCAGGTGAAAGATGAGAGCCAAAACCGATTACATTTGAGATGAAGAAGAACCAGGTTGTCTTGAGGAAATGTTGAGGTAAAATTAGAATAGTTCGATGAAGAATTGAATATGGAGATGAAGGAGGAATTGAAGCCTACTCACCAAAGTTTCCATTTGAAGAAGTGATCATTTAGATGAGTTCATATGGGAAAATGTAGAACTAAATAGAAACAGATTTAGGGAATACATGAGTACATACTGATTTTGTGGTAGCTAACAGACATCCAGATGACAGTGCAGTGTTTGGTGCACTGTTGTAACTTAAGCGATGTCAAGGTGTGAAATGTAAATCTAGGAGAACAGTAATAAGGGGATATTCTAGGAACTAGTAGATGAGATGGCCCTGGAAATGAAAATTGAAGAGCAAACACTAATAATAGTAGTAATGATAGTAGCTTATTATACGCAAGGCATTGAGCAGAGGGCTTCACATGCATTTTTTCATTTCATCCTCACAGCAATTCTATGAGGTTTATACTACTATTACCCCCATTTGACAGATGAGAAAATTGAGGCTTAGTGATTTGCCCAAGGTCGTACAGGTAGGTATGTGTTGTAGTTCTGTCCTAAACCGTGTGACAGTTATCTTGAGCCCATACACTGTACCACTGAACCATACTGTAGTTTTTAAAAAGTCCCCTAGAAAATACTTTATAATGTTCATTGTATACATATAATGGGAATGTATAAATTTATATGGCATAACTTAATTCCAAAGAAATAAAAGTATAGGGGCATGTCTAAAAGATTTTAATAATTATAAAAAAAGCACACTAAATGTATATCTAATAATGATAAATTTTCTCAAATTATCTTGGTATGAGCATTATTAATATTTTTAAATGCTTTAAACATTTTTTTGGCTTTTATTTCTCATTCTAGTATATTTGATCACTAACTAGTTATGCTTAAGTAATTTTCCTTTGAAAGTAGTAATGATTGAACAGTAGCTAAAAATATTTCTGATTTATATTTTAATATGATTTTCTTTATTTAGGGACACAAATCAATTTTTGAAGCTGTTAGCTGACCAAATTCCAATCTAATTTTATTTTTTCTTTCCTAAGAGATTTGGCTACATTTCAATCGAATATTTAACTGTTTTTAAATCATAGTGACAAGTGTTAGTCTAATCACTTTATTATATCATATCCAATTTAGTTTTATTATCTATTGTTTTCGTTGTTTAAAAACCTTGCAGTTATAGTGGGTGACTTAAGGACCCATTAAGTGCATTCTAAGATTTTCTTAGACCATGAAGCAGGAAAAGAGAAGCAGAATCATAGACTTTTAGAACTGATCGTGATAGTTAGCACCTTAGTGCTTACTCCTGATCTAAATGCTTTACATATATTAATGTATTTTCAGAACATCCCTGTGGGGTGGGTATTATCATTACTCTTATCTTACAAATGAATAAACTGAAACAGCAAAGATTAAGTGTCTTGACCAAGGTTGTACAGCTAGTAAGTGGTAGATCAGGGATTCAAACCGAGCAAATCTAGGTTCAGTATCTGTGTTCTTAACGTATCACACTAATATCCAAAGACACTATGGCTTTCTCAAAGTCACTAGCTAGTTAGTTGAAGCACTGAAATTAGAAAACAAGTTTCCTAGCATAGAGTACAATGGGTTGCTTCTCAAAAAAATGTTTTGATGAACTAAGTAGGGCCTTTATAATCTAATCAACAGTATTCTAAAAAAGCGTTTTAAGAGAGTTTTTCTTTTCTAATTTAATTTTCTTAAAATAAGAACTTTCCCCTCACATATACTTTAACTTTTAAACTTGGATTGTTGTGTTTTTATATATAAATCAGATATGAGCACATTATGAGGCTGAAGAGGGTAATTGCTTTGTAATTAGATAAAGATAGCATGAAATTAGATAAGTACAGAAGAAGTAGGTATTTTTTTATTTCAAAGTCAAAGGAAACTTAGAATAGTAGACAATAAAAGTCAGAATGTTTAAGATGGTGAAGATAGGGTTAACGATAATAAAAAGGTATGTGTTTTAAAAGACATAGTAAAAGAATAAAGCATAAGAAAATAATATCTAAGATAAATCACTTAGTAAAAAGATTATTCCTAATGTGTTATTACAGCTTTGTAATTTTTTTGTAAATAACATTAGAAGGCATATCTTAAATAAAGTAGGCTGATTATCTTTGTTTTTTTTGTTTTTGAGATAGTGTCTCGCTATGTCACGCAAGCTGGAGTGCAGTGACACATTCATAGCTCACTGTAACCTCGAACTCCTGGATTCAAGTGATCCTCCTGCTTCAGCCTCCCAGGTAGCTAGGACTACAGGCACATACCACCACATCAGCTAATTTTCTTATTTTTTGCAGAGACCAGGTCTCACTATGTTGCCCAGGCTGGTCTTAAATTCCTGCCATCAAGCGATCCTCTTGCCTTGACCTCCCAAAGTGCTGGGATTATAGGTGTGAGCCCAAGCGCCTGGTCCTGGTGTTTAGACATGTAAAATTGCTTTACTATAGAAATGGAGGCATTTTATTTTTACAAAAATTATAATAGGTTGTGTTTATTGTATATATAGTACATATAATTTGTTATTTTGGTAAGGTCTATTTGGAAAATCTTGTTGCAAGTTTCTTTAAAATGTAGTAATGAGATACTACAATCTCTAGTTTGAAGATGACTTTTCCTGTACTTGTGTAATCTTGGGGTTTTAAAAATATGAAGTTGAGCTTCAATTGCATATTGAACCATTTAGTCATCTTGAAAAAATTGGTAATGTGCTAAGCAGGCATAGTAAGAGTATAATCGAGGTAGAGTGTAATAGCTTACACAACAACACAGACCATGATGTACTTCAGGAGCTATGTGGAGATCTAAATGGTAGAACACTGCTAGGTGATGGTAGACAAAAAAGACTAGAAATGAAGTTTAAAATGCAGTGAGACCAAGACATAAAAGGCTATGTCTGCTACACTAAAGAGCTTGAGGTTTGTCTTATAGAAGGTAAGCGGCCATTGACAAATTTTATGTAGAGAAACAGTAGAGTGAATTAGGGGGAACTGAGGCTGAATGAGTTAAAGGGTCAGTAGTAGTCGTAGTCAAAGTGTGAGACATAAGGTGTGTGAACTAAGATAGTGATAGGGACCATCTAGAAGACAGTCTAGAGGTAGCAACTGAAAATGTGGTAACTAATAGGATAGTGTATTAGTCAGGGTTTGCCAGAGAGACAGAACCAGGAGGATATATAGAAGGGGATTTATTAGGCAGAATTGGCTCATATAATCACAGTGAAGTCCCACCATAGGCCATCTGTAAGCTGGAGAATCAGAGAAGCCAGTGTTGTGGATCCGTCTAAGTCCAAAGACTTAGAACCTGGGAAACTGACAGTGCAGCCACTAATCAGGCCTGAGAGCCCCCTGGGAGGCCACTGGTGCAAGTCCCAGAGTCCAGAAGCCCCAGAAACTCGAGTCTGATGTCTAAAGGCAGGAGGAGAAAAGGCTTCCAGCTCCTAAAGGGAGGGAGAAAGTAGAGAGAGGGAATTCTCCTTCTTGTGCCCATTTGTTCCATACAGGCCCTGATGGAATGGTACAAGCCCACATTGAGGACAGGTCTTCCTCTCCCAGTCCACTCACTCCCATGTCAGTCTCCTCTGGAAGCACCCTCACAAACATAGCCAGAAACAATGCTTCACCATCCCATCTAGGCATCCTCAATCCAGTCAAGTTGACACCTAAAATTAACTATCACAGATGGTGTGAGGGTAAGATAAAGAGAGAAATTTAGCTGACTCCCAGGTTTCTGGGTAAGTGGTGGTACTTAGTATAGGAAATACGAGGCAGACAGCAAGCAGATTGATCAGGGAAAACTAGGTTAAGATTTTAGCATTGAGTTTGATATGCTCATGGCATATGATTTATTGTTTCCCTAGTTGTCTCTGTTCTACAGGCTCAGATATCCAACTAATTACTTGATATCTCTTACTAGATGTCTTATTAGGCATCTTAAACTTCACATTTCTGAAACTGAAAATTTAATTTTTGTAATTGCTGAGGCTAAAAACCCCTGATTGGTCCTTCACTTCTCTTTTTTTTCTACATTCAAAATAACAGCAAATTCTGCTGGTGTGCCTTGAAGAATCCAGAATCCTACCATTTTACTACCTTCACTGTTACCACCCTTGTTCGAGTCGTCATCATCTCGCCTGGATTATTGCAGTAGACTCTAAGTTGATACCTTGATTTCTACTCTTAATTTTTTAGTTTAAGTGATGCTCTTAAATTGAATCAGATTATGTCACCTTGCCCATTGTCCTCACTACTCTGTAGATACCCTGGTCTTCTAAATAGAAGAACAGTCCAAGCAGGTTTTCATTTCAGAGCCTACTGGTACTTCCCTCTGCCTAGAAAATTCTCTCAATAGTGTGGCTGTCACTCACTTTATTTCTTGCTATAATGTCATTGTATCATTAAAGAAAAGAAAAGAAACTATTCTTTACCAACCTATATAAAATAACAGGCCCTTTTCATTGCCCCCTTTTCCTTTACCCTGCTTTATTTTTCTTCACAAATGTATCATCTAATGCCATGTAAGTTCACTTCTATACCCATAGCACCTAACACAGTACCTGACAAATAGTAAGCACTTGATACGTATTAGATGGAAGGATGGTTAGATGTATGAAAAACTCCTGACCAAATAGTTGGACACGTGGATGTGGATTATGGGAGAAATCTTAGCCAAGGAGATACGTGTGTGTGTGCGTGTGTTGTTTTTGATTCATTTATTCATTCATCATTCATTTAGTAAACGTTTACTGAGCCCTTTACTTTGTGTCATGTGTTCTGCCAAACAGTGGGGATAAAAGTTTAAAAAGGCTCATAGTATTCTGGAGGAAAATAGGTTATAAATGCCTTGTGGTATGTGCTATTCATTAAATAGCCAACAGTTGAAGCCGTAAGACAACTTGAGATCATTCAGGAACTTCAGGAATATCTTTTTTCTTTTAATTTTTTTTCAAAATGTCGAGCTCTTTGAAGGTAGGAACTAGAGCGTCCTATTCATTGTTATATTTTTCCCACTTTTATCACCTCAACCTAGCAATATTTAATAAATGCTTTTAAATGAATCTATATAACTTATTAAAATTATAAAAACAATCCTAATGGTATGAAAAATGTGCTGTATTGGAAAAGGAAAGGGAGTTTGGTAGACAAATAATCTTTTAAAGGTCTGATAAATTTTAGATGAAGACAGGGCCTCCAAGTCGAAGTGTTCAATAAACATTTGTACCTACAAGGCCAGAATTTATAGAACTGGTCAAAACAGTAGATAGAAATTTGAGATTTATTTGCATGTAATTGTTAAGAAACATGTTTTTAGCCCAAAGGATGCTACCTTGGGAAATATTGAAATTTAAAAAAAGAAAAGGAATAATCAGAAAGTAAAAAGAAAACCAAAATAACATCATGGGGCAAAAACCAAATAATTAGTAGAGAGAGTTACTAAAATGTCTATAATATTCCCACATTTATTTATTTAACCAACATGTTATAAGCAGCTCATTTTTCAAAAATATGGTTTAACCTTTCATTTTCATTTAAACTTGAAATGTTTTAGATCATTTTATTTTCCAGCATAGAAAGGATACTCTTTATTAAGCAAAAATAAAAACAATTATTTTTATTTTATCAGGGGTTGATATAGAAGCAGCTCGAAAGGAAGAAGAACGGATAATGCTTAGAGATGCAAGGCAATGGCTAAATAGTGGTCATATCAGTGATGTCCGGCACGCAAAATCTGGAGGTACAGCACTTCACGTTGCAGCCGCTAAGGGCTATACAGAAGTTTTAAAGTAAGTATTGTTTTTTATAGAGCTGTTTTTCTACTTTGCTTTTTTTTCTTTATTTCATTGTTTCCTTTCTTAAAATGCCTGCAAACATTATTTTGAAACAACTTATAAAAGAGTTCTTTAATGTCTGTTTTCAGGACAAAAGAGAAAACTACTTTGGCTGTGATTGTTTTTGTTCTAAAGTTCTTTTACTCTCAAAATTTGATTGTTCTGTTGTTTTTCTCAGTTGTAATTTTCCAGTAAATTGGATTTAAGTGTCTGTCAACCATTATATGTTTACCTTTTGGACTAACAATTTACTACAGAGTCATTTTGAGGGTCCCAGATTGACTGAGACTAAGAATAACGTCGTATAAACTTATCATGCTGAACTTGATCCTGCTGAATATTTATTTACATTTAATTTGTCTACAATACAGTTTTCTTTTTACTACATGAACACTAGAACTGAGAGTGCTGTTAGCATATTAAATATCAAGCCATAAGCAACTTCAACTCTGTAGGGCTCGATGTTGATCAGCAAATTTCATTGGAAAAAAAGCTTCTTTATGTCATGATAATTTTTTCTTTTTTGTCTGTAAAAACACAGTGATTTTTATTTTTATTTTTATTTCAGTGTATTATGAGGGTACAAACATTTTGGTTACATTTTATGTCTTTGCCTCACCCAAGCAAGGGTTAGAGGCATACCCTTCCCCTCTGCAATGCTCACCGTGTCCTTTAGTTGTGGGTTTACCCCCCCACCCCACTAATCCCTGGAAAATATTACTGCCATGTGAGCACCCTAGTGTTCATCAGTTAGTACCAATTTGATGGTGAGTACAAGTGGAGCCCATTCTTCCGGTCTTGTGATACCTCACTTCGGATAATGGCTCAAGTTCAATCCAGGAAAATATAAGAGGAGCTAGGTCACTGTCGTTTCTTATAACTGAGTAACACTAATGCAATGCAAAAATGTTGGCAATTATTTAAAAAAAATTATTCAGTGCATAACTTTTGTTATCTGTATATAGAAGGAAATAAAACTGGCTCTCAGCAAAATCTACTACACCCTCTATGTTGCTTCTTGTCTACTTGGGCTTCTAATATCAATCTGTCTTCCTTATTCCCTCTCATCAGTAAAAACAACAAAGCATAATGGGTCACCTGTTCCTAAGTTTCCTCCTCTTTTCAATCTCTATTCAGCCTCTCCTAAGAACAGTACAGTAGTATTGCCTTTTAATTAGTTTTCTTGTCCCCCATCTGTTTCTATTACAAAACTTTTCAAACACATCATGAAGTGAACTTAGTGAGTTTCCAACAGCATCCTTTTTTAAAGAGTAGAAAATATCAAAAAGTATTGCATATAGTAAGGGTAAGAATTGCTTCTTAAAACTTTTGTCCCTAATAAACATATATATGAGGACTGGATTACATTATAAAATAGGTTTCTGGATGGCTTCCAAGTGTTCTTTGTAATTATATTATCCAAGCTCTCAAAATCCTTCATTAAGGTTCTCAGTGGGGATCAGGATAAATGTTAAACTCCTAAACTTAGCACATAAGATTCATCATCATCTGGCCACCGTCTACTCTTTTAAGTTAAAGTGCCACTGTTGCTCTTCAAGCGTGCATTATGCCATCCCTAAATATCTGCTCGAAGTTGCGTCATGATGTCTTAATGCCCACTCTTGTTTCTGTTCAGATGCCTTTATTCACCGTCTCTTCAACTTACAGACAAATTCTGTTTGATCCTTTGACTCAGCTCAAGGCTCTTAAGCATATGAAATAAATGCTCAACTTCATTCTTCATTAAGTGCAAGTAAAAACTATAACAAGTTATCTTTTTTCATCTATCGTATTGGCAAAGAACAACATTTTTGGCATACACTGTGTTGACGAGGTGTGGGGAAAAGACACTCTTACATTACTAGTGGAAGTATAAATAACAATTGAGCAAATTCTATCAAAGTAGAGGTTATCCTTTAGCTCAGTAATTCTACCTCTGGGATTATTTTTTTTACAGATACTCTTACCCACATAGGAAGTATGTGCTAACAGCATTGTTTGTAATAGGAGTAGGAAAATAGTATAATAACTTATGGTGTGTCCTTTCACTGGAATACTGTGCCACAATTAAAACAAGAATGAGAAACTCCTTACATATTATTATGGAAAGAATACTAAGATGTATTCTGAAGTATCAAAATCAAGGATAGAAGTATATATCATTTGTATTTACTTTTAAAAAAATTAAAAATTATATTTGCTTATATATGCATGAAATCTTTTTGTAAGGATCCAATCAAAATTAATAGTATGGTTACTTGAGAGGAGGGGAAACTATAATATTGATAGTTGGCTAAAGGTCAGCAATGGGAGAGTGACTTCCCCGTAAACCCTATATATCCTTTTTTTTGTTTTGTTTTTTGAAACTTGTGGATATATTACTTATGAAAATAAATAAACATATATGAAATGAAAAATAAATAGAAGAGAGATAGGTTTCAAATGTAACCTTCTCTCCACTTCTCCTCTCCCCTAAACTCTCAACTCCTTTCAATTTGATTTTGATACCTTTCAGTTTTGTACTCCAATTGCAATTCCATGACAGAATCTATCCCTGAGGGTTGATTTTAGTTTCACTTTGTTCCTCCATTAGTAGCTCCTTTTACATAAGCATTTTTTTTTTACATAGGCATTTTTTTTAAGTATCCTCATGGGGCCCGGTATACACAAAGAATCATGTTTGTTGAAAAAATGTATCTACCTTCCTAAATCTCTCTTCCCTCTCCACACAGACTCCCGAGTACTTACAGTTTTATGTTGCTAAGGATATTTAACATTATAGTTCATATTTCCTAACAGGGATTTTTTTTATTATACTCCAGTATTATTTCTGCCTCTATTAATAAAGTTTCTGATGATATGTGTTAGCAGAGGTACTTCTTAAGTCTTTGGACTTATATCTGTTAGTCTTTTCTTTATTAGATCATGGCTCTTAAATGTTGGTCTGCAAACAGATGACAGGCAGTGATATGAGAATCATATGAGGGACTTATTATATAGATTGACAGGGCCCATTCCCAGTATGCCAATTCAGTAGTATTGGGGTAGAGCTGGGGAATTGTTTTTTAAAAAAACAAGCCGTTCACATGGTTTTCTTATGGAGCCAGGATTGGAAATAGCTACTTTAGATATTGTTAGGAAATAGAGGATTAGTTCATAAAAATAAATAAATGAAGGGGGATTATATGTTAGCTGTCGCTATCACCTTCTGTAGGTAAAAAAAGAAGCCCTTATCAAGCTCAACATCTTGGAAAGCAAGGTAAAGGTCAACTGGATTTCACAGGTTATATTTAGTGTTCATTCACCTGTGATAGGGGGCTATGCTATTTGCAGTTTATAGACCCTTTCTTTGCTCTCTGTGAGCTTAATTTCTAAATAAAATGAAGATTGATATCAATATGCAATTAAAAGGGCATACTAACATAATTTATGCAACTCTTTGCATTGTATTAAAATGTATTCCTGTTTTCTAGTTTGTTGATGATTGGAGTATCTGCTTTCTACTGCTACAGAAAAATAGACTCGACTCCAACTCTTTGGAATATGTGTTTTGCTTTGTTTTCTTCCTAACAGATTGCCATTTTCCTTTGAAATTTTCCTATGGTACATCTGACAGTTTCATGAAAGCTTTCACAAACCAGTTCCTCAACTGCAAGGCAATAGAAACATTACAAAATAAGCTTGTTTGATCCCAGTATATTTTTAGGAGACATTTAACCTGAGATGATGTATCTTGTGGACACCTGAGGATAATCTTGGCAGTAAATGAGTTTCACATACAAATTGATTTGTCAGTTTTTGATCCTACATTGAAAAATTATGGGCTTTTCTGTGAAAATTTTACTTGTAAGTCCTGTTAACAAGAGTAATCAGTGTCACACCATACCGTAAGACTGAGTCATTAGGAATTAATTAAAACTGCATTATTATGGGAGTGATTCAAGAGCCTCTTTTTTTTTTTTTTTTTTTAGTGTTTTCTGAGAATTATTTTCTATTTGCCCTAGTTAATTCATTGAGGGGAGGGATTTGAACTCTGAAAAGAAATATATTGCAAATTTTTGTGACATTGCATGATGTAAAGCTCTTGATTGTGTTTGCTCTTTTCTAGATTTTAATGATTACCTAATTCACTATAATTTCTTTAGACTTTTAATACAGGCAGGCTATGATGTTAATATTAAAGATTATGATGGCTGGACACCTCTTCATGCTGCAGCTCATTGGGGGAAAGAAGAAGCATGTCGAATTTTAGTGGACAATCTGTGCGATATGGAGATGGTCAACAAAGTGGTAGGCCTTTTAAATGTATTTTTAAATATTTTAACTTTTAGAAATACAGTTTTAATTTCAAAAGGTTATAAGCATATAAATTATATAATTGTGTTTTTATCAACTGTATAAAACATTTTTGTCAATCAATTGATTAATTAATGGTTTGAGTCTTTTCAGCTATCATATGAGCTGGTTCTGGCCTTGTTCTGCACAGAAAGCAGCATTACTTTTTCAGTAATCATATTACTATACATATAGAGGAGACTTGGGTACTTGCATTAATATTATATTCCCTGGAATTCATAAATTAAGAAAATTTTGCATTTCTGTATGAATGTTTTCTGTCATCACTATGAGTTAGAACACAGAAGGGTGTTTCTAATTCTCTTTAGCTGTTAGTCCTATTAGCTTGCTTATAGTAGTTCTTTAAGTGACACGAATA
>NW_012150841.1:1051271-1053740 GCF_000956105.1 Propithecus coquereli
TTTATCTTATTCTACCAAGAATTTAATTAAGTTGTAGGGAGTTAATCAAAAAGAAATAAGGTCTTAAAGGCTAAAATATCCAGTAATTTCACCCCTAGGTATATGTCCAAGAAAATGAATACAGATGTCTGCACAAAAACTTGTACAAGAATGCTCATAGCAGCATTATTCATTTAGGCAAAGAGCAAAGCAAATGTCCACATGATGGCTAGATTAGCAAAATGTGTATATCATGCAATGGAATATTATTCATCAATAAAAAGGAATGAAGTAATGATACATGTACAGCATGGATGAACCTTGAAAACATTTAGAGAGAAGTTGGTCACAAAGGGCCACCTAGTATGTGATTCTGTGTATCTGAAATGTCCAGCATAGGCAAATCTATAGAGACAGGAAGTAGATTAATAGTTGCTTTGGGTTGAGGGAAATGCAGACAGTGAGGTTAGGGGGCAGTGACTGCCAAAGGGTATGTTCTTTCTTTTGGGGGTGTTAACATATTCTAAAATTGATTATGGTGATGGTTGTATAACTCTGTGAATATACTGAAAACCACTGAACCCCTTTAAATGGATGATTATATGGTATGTGAGTTACATCTTAATAAAGCTATTACCAAAAAAGGGAGGGGGTGTTCTCAGCTTCTCTCTCACATGGATTTCTCCTTAGAGTTGTGTGTATCATATCATTTATAACTACCATAAAAAAATGTTACCTAATGTCTTTCTATAAAATTATACTGAATTACTGAAGACATTTTATGATTTATTGACTTTTTGTCATCACCACCCTCCACGTTTCCTACCTAGGGCCAAACAGCTTTTGATGTAGCAGATGAAGACATTTTAGGATATTTGGAGGAGTTGCAAAAGAAACAAAATCTGGTATGTTTGATGACTGTCTAAAAATTGCCTATATTACTGAATTCTCTGAATAGCTTTGAATTTCAGATAGTTAAAAAAAGTATTCTTGTGATGTTTTGTACTTTTTGGTTTTAAATTATTCCTAGCAATCAAACAGGGGTAGTGGTGATGTCTAGCCTTTTGTGTAGCTTATCCCCATTTTATTTCCTTCCCCACAAAATGAACACGTATATAATGTATATGGACTCAAGAATAACATGTTTTGTAATTTCATAAGAGAATTTTGCTTAAAAGGAGGAGACTATAAAATCTCAGCTTTCTAATAGCAGGTCCTAGATAAGCAAGGAGTTGTATAACTGGAAACAGTACCATCAGCTATTCTAAGTGGTTAGTGGACATTGATTTTTTTCAGTGAACTAAAGTTGGAAGGATCTAAAAAATCCATTTAGTGTTCTGCATGGAGCTTTTTAATTATCTAGTCCTTTTCCTTCTTTACCCAGGCTCTTTTCTTTTCAGGTAAAACTGAAATCTTTTTATTTGTTTTGTTTTGTGTTTGAAAATCTACTTTGTTATTATTTTAAACTGTATTTATATTATTTTAATAGTATTCTTATTTTTCTTTGCATAACTTTGTATAAAGCTCCATAGTGAAAAACGGGATAAAAAATCTCCACTAATTGAATCAACAGCAAATATGGACAATAATCAGTCACAGAAGACCTTTAAAAAGTAAGTAAAATATTAAAAGTAAGTTTTGTTATTATTATAAATGAGTTGGCATAATGGCCTTGTGCATGATTATTGTGGATCTGGGAAAAACTAATGTATTTTTACCTTTTGTGTTTATAATCATTTGAAGGTTATTTTCCTTTTACAGCAAAGAGACATTGATTATTGAACCGGAGAAAAATGCATCACGTATTGAATCTCTGGAACAAGAAAAGGTTGATGAAGAAGAAGAAGGAAAGAAAGATGAATCTAGCTGCTCTAGTGAAGAAGATGAGGAAGATGATTCAGAATCAGAAGCTGAAACAGGTAAAATTTGAAGGATAAATACATTTTCATTGAATTTTGTTGGAGTGTACAGTAAGAGAAGATCAGGCTTAATTTTTAAGCTTCTCGGACAATTTGCTACTTGTTCAGATACCTGCCAACCCAGCAAATTACCTTTCAGTGAATACTAGAAACTTGCTTGCAGTTGTGAATTTATTATTGTCTAATTATCTGGGGGCTCTTGTTCATCTCTGTGTTTTGCTAACCTATATTCGAAGAAGGTGCAGAGGCTTCTAAGACTCCCTCAGGTTGGTACAGATAGGTTGTGAATGGATTCTGAGCAATTCAAGAATGTTCCTGTTGCTTTCTGAGGCCCAAAAGTCCAGGAAGCTGGTCCCTGCAGCATCATGAGTTTTCCGTAAGAAATAAGAAATAATAGTGTAGGGACTGAATCAAGATACTTTCCTGGGAGGGTATGGGAGAATTTACTTTGTTTTGAGAAATTTTAAAGATACAGAAAAGTATAATATAATAAACATTCATGTCCCAACTTCTAAAACTTAAGACTTAACAGCTGTTGACATTTAGTCATATTTGCTTCAAATTTTTTTTA
>NW_012150841.1:1053840-1056504 GCF_000956105.1 Propithecus coquereli
TTTTTGAAAACTTCTCTAGTAATATAAGATACTCTTATAAGACTTTCCTCTTAACTTTAAAAATTTTAATAATCTAATAACTTTGCATATGTGAGTTAGGCTGTCTTCTCTGTTTTTATTGGCTACATTTAAAAATAACATGTCATGCTTCATGTTCAATCAAAATAAATTACATTATTTTAATTGTGTAAGCCCGCCTATATGAATTGATCTTGTCATTCGATACATTCTTTTGTAAATTGAAGATTTTTACTAAATTTCCTTTTAAAATGATATCAAAGAAATATACTTAAGGTACTTTCAGAGTTTGGATGAATTCAAACATGATTTGGGGAAATAATATATAGTATGGTGAATGTAACAAATCATATAGAAAATCTGAAAATCTTTCAGAAAATGTTCTAAAAATAAATATTTAGAACTTTTGGTCTCATTTCTTTAACTCATTTGCAAACTGTAAAACATTTGTTGTCATTTGAATTTCTTATTATATATTATGTGATACAGATTTTAAACATAGAGGTTTTTATTTTGCTTCCTTAATTTATTCAAAGAATGTTTTACTGGAATATACCTGAATATTGTTTCATCTTAAATATTAAATAGGAGGCTTTTCTGGTTGGTATTTCTCTTAATGCATTAAGACAGTAGTTACCAAACAAGTTTTTAGCTTGATACCTATCATTGTAAAGATTTAAATGAATAACAAACCTATTCCTGCTATTAATGGGCACAAGGATTTCTTTTTACCCTAGTTCTGTCCAAGCTTATTCTTATTCTTTATAAGACAAAGTGACATACTAGAGCAGTAGAGACCTAGATTCTACTTCCGCTTTCCCTTCATTACCTTCATGACCTTGGGCAAATACCATGTACTTAAGAGTCTGGGTTTCCTCATCTGTACAATGAGAATCATAGTAACACTTGTCCCATCTATTAATACTTTACTGGTTTTTGTGAAGATGAAAAGAGATCATACCTGCACAAGCAATTCAGTTAGAATAAGTGAGTAGAGAAGAATGAAGAGACTATGAAGTTAGACTTATAATGTCTCTAGTGTGTCTGTGGCTCTGGTCATTTATAGATGTATTGAACGGATTTTTTTTCTTTTAAAATAGGTCTCTTGATTGATAGAGTTCTTATTTTCTTATACCTCAGCATTGTGTTCTCCTCAATTGTTTCCTGGTTGCTTTGAGTGACTCTGCTTATATACCATGCTACGTTTGTACTCCATTAGTGAAACACAGTAGCCTTATGGTGGTTAAGAATCAAATAATGTTCGTACCTTTGCAATTGTTAGCATAACTGTCCTATAGTTTGTTTTAAGAACCTGTTTAAGTTATTGGGTTAAGTTGATGGGTGTACTTTTATGAAATTAGAAATTTTTCTGTTTATAGCCCACATTTTACTCTAGTTTTTATTTTCTATCAGCTGCTGTTTGCAAAGTAGACTCATTTATCAAGGGAGAGTGAAAAGAAAGGTTAGTAAGGTGATCTAATTTCTTACTCTTAAAAAGGAAAATTCCTTAGTTATTAAAATAACCCTATTGCATTTAATGACTGTAAAAATTTAATTACAGTTGTATTAATAAAATGTTCAAGGTGTATTTCATTCATGAGAAGGGTTGATAAATGCTTAAAATAATACTTAAAAAGTAGTCAGTGAATTATTTCTACATAATAACATCATGAACACAGTTTAAAAGTATAGCATTGGTAACATTTTAGAATTAATTATACAAAGAGTATAATATAGCAAAACTGGAATTAACATTACTTCTAATCTAAAGGACACCATAAATTTTGAGCCAGTTATTTTATTTCAGAGCAGTTTATTCTTCAGGAATTTAATTCTTGGCTTTTAATACTCAAGGTTGAAATGAGAGGACAGTTTATTAAAGCTAACACTTTTTATCCTGGACTGGATGGGGAAGGATGGATTGCCTCTTAAATTCCTATTGGGAAGACTTTCTAGCAAGAAAAGGCAAATATAAGAAGTGTTTTTGAATCTTGCAGATTTTAAGTACACATACTCTCTTACCTATAAAGCAGCATTTTATGTATTTTTAAGAACATAGACCATACCTTTTCATTTTATTAACAGACAATGGGAAAACTAGCTCAGATATTGGGTAGCTTATCATTTGTTTTACAGTGTTTAGAAATTACCTCCTTTCTGAGTAGCTATTAACATCTTGATGTTGATGTAGAATTGAGTTTTGTTTTAAAATGGAAAAAGTAGTGTTGTTTTTTTTTTTTTTTCTGGTCAGGGGCATGGATGGAAAAAAATAGTGTGATTTTCAAAGCCATTATTATCTATCCATTCTGATTTTGTTGTGGATATGGGAATACTGTTAGGAAAGAAATTTGAACTTCCTTTCAGAATGATATATTTTCTAATTGAAAACAGAATTTTTCTGAGAAAGCTTCATATACTGGACAACATATGAGAGAGAATATATTCCAAATAATGAACTTTTGACATCCTAGGAACTTATATCAGTGGGGTTCTTATAAGGATGAAGGCAGGCAACAGGAAAAATTCTTACTGTGTTTTGTTAGCAGCTCTTTGAAATTTTCTTTTCCAGATTGAATTAAAATAGATTGACAGATGTTCATCTGTACTAATTTTTAAAACTAAGCTATACTTGTGGTTAGCTGAACA
>NW_012150841.1:1056554-1057786 GCF_000956105.1 Propithecus coquereli
AATTCATGATTCCTCTCTTGCCATGTAGAAATTCCCCTTGCTGTTGGGATTTTTCTGAAGAAATTAGTGGATACCTATTACCCTCTGAACTCTCATTTTCATTTCTATCTCTCTCCCAAACCGTGCCCCCTAAAGGCCACTTGTCCACTCATATGGGAAGTGCTGATAATTGATTTATTTAGCAATAGTGGCTTCCAGATAAGGACTGGAAGAGAGAAGCTTGTTAATTGAAATGGTTTTCCAAAAGGATTATTTCACTTCTTAGTTTAAACATGTTGTTTCCACTGCTGAATCAATATTCTAGTGAAACAACACAATATATAGTATATATGAGAAAAAAATCATTTTATTTGCATCTAGCCTACAATTATCTAATTCCTGTGCCATACAATTCATTATAATGATGCTCCAGGAGAAAGAGTACATATAAAATTATCTTGCTTTATATACTTTTGTTTCCTTATTCCTATAACAGCAGCTCATTTTGTCACCCTAAATTTTATCTGATATCTTATCGCCTCATTCCGTCATTTCAGTGGATCTTTGTGTGGTCGTAAAAGAATTGTGGCCAGGCCCAGTGGCTCATGCCAGTAATTACAGCACTTTGGGAGGCCGAGGTGGGGGGGATTGCTTGAGGCCTGGAGTTTGAGATCAGCCTGGGCAACATAGCCAGACTCTGTCTCCACAAAAAAATAAGAAAAATTAGCCGGGTGTGGTGGTGGGTGCCTGTAGTCCCAGCTACTTGGGAGGCTGAGGCAGGATTGCTTGAGGCCAGTTTGAGGCTGCAGTGGGCTGTGATCACACCACTGTACTCTAGCCTGGCCAACAGAGTGAGAACCTTATTTTAAAAAGAAGAAGAATTGTGGGTGTGCCTTATTATCCCTTAGAATTTTATGGTTTTCAACTTTTTTTCATATATATTATCCTTTTACCGATCCTGTGAAGTTAAGAGTTTTACACATTCAGGAACGTGATCAGAGAAATTAAGTAATTTTTCTAAAGCCCTCATAATTAAGTGGGTTTTTAAAATTCTACTAAATTCCTCTGTAACTTTTTTTAGTTTTAGTTTCTCCATATGTTTTATTTTTCCAGATACTATTATTATAAAAATATAATTTTAAATTTTTGTCAAAATATTGTTTTTTTGGCCAGGCGCGGTGGCTCACGCCTGTAATCCTAGCACTCTGGGAGGCCGAGGTGGGCGGATTGTTTGAGCTCAGGAGTTCGAAACC
>NW_012150841.1:1070418-1081653 GCF_000956105.1 Propithecus coquereli
CACACATTTCCAGTTTTCATATTGCCAAATTGCTTTACAAAGCCACTATAAAAACTTACATTCCTTTTTTTTTTCCTATCAAGGACCTGGTTTCTGTGGGTTTTTTTTCCTGTGGGCCCACAGTTTTATAGATTTTGTTTACCAAATTGCTTTTATTAAATAACATTTATTTTCTTAATCTGCATCAGTTAATCACTCAAAACTTAATGAATGTCATGAAATACTAATATTGCATCTTTGAGTTTTGTAACCCAGCATTTTAGCATATAAATTTATCAGAAGAAAATATTCTACTTCCATTAATATTTTTGAGCAGTGAAAAAAGTCATCATCATCAGGACCAGTTCAGTGGTCATTGGTAAAGACAAATGGAGCCCTAAAATTTCTTGGAATCTGTTTCCTCTAGATACACCAGCAGCTCTTTGAGTCATTTTCTTTTTACTCACTCAGCAAAATATTTCCTCTAAGAAAATATGAGAAGCTAAGATTTACTAAATAAATACAAGTCAAGGAATATACTGATAATTGTTTCCCATTAAAAAATAAGATAAACGGGCTAGCTTTGTTGCTCAGGTGATGTGTTTTGGATTCCTTTATTTTCTGTTAGCTTACTAATCCAAAAAGTAAATTTTTCTATAATATACAAGAGTTTGTGAAATTCATAAATAGCTAGACTCTGGTCACTTAGGAATTTAAATTTTTCTTTGTTGCTGTCATATTGTTGGTCTTATGACTCAACATATCCTTTGCGTTGGTGAGATAATCATATGGATAAAATTGGATGCAAGCAATAGGTAGTCATTGAACATTATATTTGTATAATATGCTAATTTAAAATATTTCTAATTATAAAAACAAATTCTGTGAGAATCAGCATGCGTAGTGTTTAAGAACATAGACTGGTTCATGCATATAATTGTATGTGTGGGTAATTTATTTAATCTCAGATTTCTCATCTGTAAAATTAGGGTAATAAGTGCTTTCAGTGGATACTTTATAATAATCAGTTACTTTGTAATAACTGTTAGCTTTCATATAATAATTGTATAAAGTTAAACTTTTCTAATTTAAATATAGTCAATATACATGCTTATCGAAAATCACTTCAGTTAAATTGTACTGTTTCCTTGTGCATTTTACAAAAACTGAAAGATAAAATGATGTACTGATATTTAAATCGATCCAGATACTTTTGCAAGTATTTAAAGTTTTTTTTTTTTTGTAGTTAGTCTCTTCCCTGGGAGACACGCCTTGGCTCCCAGTCTGTATAGTTAACTGTGTGATTACAAATCAAACTATATGCACATATGCACAAGAAAGCCAGGACTAGCACCCAGATCTCCTAACTCACATGTCACATCTTTTTCTATTTATTTAGTAGAATTCAGGAACTGGAAGTCCAGGCAGATCTTTCATAGATTTCTAGGTTTTTGTTAACTTTTTTCTTAATTGGCCCTTGTATACTGTTGAGTGTTAGACACCAAGGAGCTATTTCAAACAAACAAAAGACTTTAATTTTAGGCCAGTTTTACCCCTAACTAGCAGACCTGAACGTGTTTTGCTTGAAATTTTCTTGATTATAAAATGAGAAGAATTGGACTACGTGATCTGGATACTTCTTTAAACTCTACTATTCCATTAAATATAACTGACTACCATCAAATTGCATTCTATTATTTTTAGTTCCCTGTTTGGAATTTAATACCAGTTGTCCTCTGCTCGGTTTCTCACTGAGCTAACTTTAAATGCTCCTGTGAAGCATTGTACTATGATAATTTTGTTCTTCCTGTTGCTAGTGGTCAGTTGTGCCAGGAAAATTTGACAGTCTCAAGAATTAATCCATGTAAATGCTGTGTGGTTCCTTCTCTGTCAGTCTTCTAATATTAACCAGGCTTTATCATACTGTATTTGGCAAACTTGAAAAAGCAACCCATTTGACTATAGAGAGAGCTGCAGCTTGATTTGACCATTTCTAAACCATTTCCTTTTCTACGTTTTGTAAGGTTGTTTCTTTGAGAAACTATTTGACGTAAAATAACTATTTTGTCAAATTTTTTTTCATAAATTTTCTTCACTGTTCCTTCTCTTCTTATAACGCAGATAAAAATAAGAACTCAACCAAAAGTTTTAATTGCCGTTCAGACAATTTATAAATTTGAAGGATAGTTGAAGGAATGAAAAGGGAGAAGTATATTTTTGCTTGTAGGATTTTTCGCCCTAGAACTTGAAATTTTCATTCTTCATTGAAATCAAATGGGTAAAAAAACTTCAACAGTATTAACAATATTTACTTAATAAGTTGGATGGTGGTACATGGGGCTTATTTTGTTTATTTTCTTACTATAAGTTCCATGGAGTGAAGGTTTTTTGTCTTTTCATTGGCTGATGATATATCCCTAGTACCTAGGATAGTACTTGAAGAATGGAGACATTTAATAAATATTTGTCCAGTGACTCTCTCCACAGTTAGGTAGATTATTTTCCAGGAAGATAGTATTGTCCTCATTTACCTTTAGACTTTTTAGGAGTGGGAAGGCATGCTTTTTGGGACATTTAATCATACTGTTTGACAGGAATATAAGCTGATTATTAAAAGCACTTTTAAATTTCCCAGAATAAAGAGAAGCAGTCCATTTTAGATCAGCAATAGTAGTTATTTATCCATTAGAAAATTGCATAGCTATTATTCATTTTTTTAGTTACATTGCATTCATGTATTAAAATTTTAAATCTTAATTAAATTTTTAAAATTTTCTTAATTATAAAAGTACAGAAATCAGGTTCTATTTGTGCTTGTTATTTTCAGAAGCTTCGTTGTGTGTCTTTCATGGTATCTTAACTGTTTACTTCAGCATACACCCTAGAGATGTTTCTAGAAACTTGAAAAATCCTCTTGTGAAAACACATAGCAATGTGGAAAGACTTAACAAAATCTTAAAACAAAAATAGAATATAAATGAATATTTTCCTAACCATTGCAACCAAATTCCTATAGAATCTTGACTCTTAATTTTTTGTTCATTTAATAGATAAGACAAAACCTATGGCATCTGTAACTAATGCCAACACTTGTAGCACACAAGCAGCTCCTGTAGCTGTTACAACACCCACTGTGTCATCAGGTCAGGCAACACCTACATCACCTATTAAAAAGGTAAGCCAAAATTTTGTGTGCTAAAAATACATATATTCTATTTAAGTACTATTTGGACTAACTCATTGAAACAATTCTGAATTTTTATATTTTATTCCAGAAATATTTAAGATTTTAGAATAGAAATATATTTTTCTGTTTTTAATTTGACTGAAATTTCCTCTGAACCATGTTAAAGTCTTTTTGACGGGGAGGTATCCTTTTTGCAATTGATATTACAGTTGATAGTTGATTATGGTTGATTGTTAACAAACATTACATATAGTTGGTAGGTAAAAATAAATGATAGATAAACATTTTTATAATATTAAAACCAGTGATTATGGTAGTTTTTATTTATGTTGAACTTTTATTTTGAGAAACTCAGGTTTTATATCCTTTATCTCCATTAAGTAAAGGTGCATGTTGATAATTTCACACATGGGTAAGTAAGGCACAAAAAGTACTATCACGAGTCAGTGTGAGAACTAGAATTTAGATTTTCTAACTTATAGTACAAAGCACTAGGCATGCAACTATGGTGTGCCAGTAAGAGCATGATCTCTGAGGTCAGACAACCAGAGATCAACTCCTGCCCCTACCTCTTCACCTGGAGCAAGTTATTTACTATCTTCCTTATCTGTCACAAAACAAAACAGAATTAACAAAGAAAATTAATATTGTAAGGGTTTGTTGAAAGAGAGAGCCTGGCTAGTAACTAAATGTGCTCCCAAAATGTTAGTTTCATTTCTTCCTCTTCTCCCTTTTTCTGTTCTCCATCTGTTCTTCATCCCACTCACTTCTTCTCTCCACCAAAGCAATTTTCCAACTAGCATGTTGATCTCTTTAAAGGCTTTCCTTTTCTCCCTGCTTCTCTAGAACCTGTCCTCCTTTTAGCCCAAATTAAAGATTAAGGGTTTGTTGGGCAGGGGGTTTGATCTACTGGTCTCTTTTTGAAGGGTTCTCTTCATCATCCCTTACTTACCTTTAACGAGCATACTCATTTTCCTCTCTGTACACAGCCACACTTTTTTCCCCAAAACCCTTAAAGAATTGATTGCAGTCATAACACTCATCCCTAAATATGTCAGTATGTATTTCCTAAATACAAAGGCATTATCCTTCATTCCCACAGTAAAATAATCATACTTAGGAAATTTAACTTTAACATAATACTGTTATTTATGTTAACTAATATACATACTCAGATTTCCCCAATTATCATTCTAGTAATGTCTTTTCTAGCTGTCTGTTCTTTAAAATAAAGGGCCCACTTGAGGGTTGCCCATTGTATTTGGTTATCGGGTCTCTGCTTTTGGACTTATTATTTTGTTGATTGTCTGACATTATTTGGTTTGCATGGATTTAAGGACTGATTTTAAATTCTCACAGTGTTTCTATTGTATTGTCAGTCTTGCTAATATTTGTACTTGGTTTTAAGTGGTTGAAATGTAGACCTTTTTGAAACCATAAACTATAGAATTTTTTTAAACATCTGTACTGGTAGTAATAATTCTCCTCTAAAACACTTCCCAAGGAAAGCAATAATGTAAATTCTTAGTGACAGAAATGTATGGGTTTCATTGGTACATACTTTGATTATCAAGAAACTATGTGAATGAATTATCTTACCTTATGTATTCCAAAACTGAACCAACTGCAGGATTTTGCTTCATGTAGCCCTGGGCTGAAAACTAGCCTAAATGGTCTTTGCTTAATTTCTTAACTCTTCAGCTGAAATTGAAGAACTGTTTCTGCAACAGTAAGATCAGGCTGATGATTTGTGGAGATGTTATCTGTTAAACCATCAATTTTGATTTTGTTAACTAACCATAAGTTTATGTAACTCTCCAGTCAAAATAAGTATTGTTTTGATCACTAAAACAGATTACCTATTCTTCTTATGGGTATATATTCCAATTAAATGTAAATCCTGTTTTCTTTACTGGGTGGTAAAAATTCAGAATTTTTTTGGAATTAAGTGTTCTGGCTAATTGAATCCAATTTAATAACTGTAATAATCTCACAAAAGACTGCTATGTGTTGTGGGTTTATGAAGTATGCCAATAGAAGTGTACAGATGTAGCATTATGATTTAAAAGTACAAATTGTATTTGATTTAAGGTAATAGGACTAGAACATTTGAGATAGATCTTGAAGAATAAGTAGGTAGTACTTCAACAGAGAGAGAAGGCAGATATGTATAATTTGTTGAAAGGAAGAGAAGAGAAACAGTGTGAGCAAGTGGAAGTAATATGGAGTGTTTGGCAAGAAAAACAGATTGTTCAGTTTGATTTATAGGTGCATATATATACACAAAATAAAACAGGAAAAGTAGAGCCAAATTGTGGAATGTCTTCACTCCTAGTGTAGTACATTTATAATTAATTTGGTAGGTAGTAGAGAATCATGGAAGATGTTTGAACAATGCGATGAGAGAATTATTCTTTATAGAATATTATTCTGGCAACAGTGTACAGATATATTTGGGGATGAGAGGCTGATTGTGAAAAGGTTTATTAGAAAGTCATTGAAGTTGCCTACTATGATAAGAATATAAACTAGGGAAGTGGCATAGGCTTATAAAGGAGAGGGGAGGAGAATTAGAGACTTGACAATTTATGAGAAGAAAGAGGACAGAGAAGTCTAGCATGATTGTGGAGTTTAAAACATAAGGAATTGAAGAGATAACGGTGGTATTAACAGAAACAGGGAACTGAGGAAGAGATGATTTGTAAGTAAAGTTGTTTGATTTTAGACATGTTGAATTTCAAGTTCCAATTCCAATCTTATATACATAGATCATTCTACAGGCAAACAGAAATTCGGGACTGGAAATTTAGGAGTCGGACTGGAGAATAACAAATTCGAGAATAAGCTGAATACAATTAATATTTAGCTTGAGGAAGTAGAAAAGACCCTACTCCCAGCCTCCAGGAGAAGAAAGTAGAAAGAGATAGGAGATAGGAGAGCAGACTCTCGAAGTGCTTGTGTTGCAGCAGTAGGACACGAAAAGTTATTAACCAAAAAAAAAAAAAAAAAAAAAACTCTAGAAAAGGGGTGGTCAAAAAAAGTGAGGATGTCAAGATAGCCTCCTGTTATAAAAGCAAAAGAGAGTTTCTGGGAAGAGGTATAGCTAACACATTGAATGCTATATGAGTTGTATTTAACTCAGGCTAGTTTTGAGCCTGGGGCCATCTGAAGCAAAACCATGCAGTTGGTTCGTGAAAATCTTAACCTGTTGATGTTCTTATTGTTATAATTAATATTGACAGTTTAATTCTAAAAATGTGGATTGTGTTGCATATAACTCATGCACAGAAAACAATAAAAAATAACAAATTAGAAAGTATTGTTTTGTTTAATAAAGCACCGTGGCCCCAGGGAAAAAAATATTTGTGTGGTAGTCAGCGTGTCAGGTATTTCAGAAAGGTTGATTTATTTATGTACCAAATAAAAATTAAAGTTGCTTTTAAACATATAAACTAGTACTTGAATCCAAATTCATGTTGGGCAGAGTAGAGTATATCAGCCATAACAGGGCAAAAAAACCCTGCCCATTTCAAAATTGATATTACTGCCTCATTTCTCTCAACTCTAAAATAACCAAAGTATAGTATTTTGTTGTTGTAAAGTTTAAACAAGATAACCCTTGTGAAGCACTTAGGGCAGATACTGGTAAACATTTGTTAAATATTAGCTTCTGTTATAACATTCAGTAAATGTTATCTGCTATCTGGCTATTTTATTTTATTTTTTTGAGAAAAGGTTTCACTCAGTTGCCCAGGCTGGAGTGCAGTGGGGCAGTCATGGCTCATTGTAGCTATCTGGCTATTTTATCATTGAGGAAAAACATTTGTTTCCAGTTTTCAAGGGTGGAGGAGTAAGGCAGGGGCTGGCAAACTATGGCTGGTGGGCCAAACCTGACCCCATACCTGTTTTTGTACAGTCCACAAGCTAAAAATGGTTTTTAACATTTTTAAATCGTTGGAGAAAAAAATCAAAGCAAGAATATTTTCTGACATAAATTCAGATTTCATTGTCTCTAAAGTTTTTTTGGAATACAATGACACTCATTCATTTATGTATTATCTATGATCTGCAAGCCTAAAATTTAGAGTCTAGACCTTTAAACTCACAAGTCGGATAAGCACTTTGTCTCAAAACCTATCATATTGCATAGGATATTACAGAGGTTCCAAACTTTGTTGGTCATTGGAGCCCCTAGTGTTTCAGTAGTTTTTTTTCACGGTGCCACTTGGCCAAAAGAAATATCCATTTGTCTCATGTATTAAGTAGTTAGGTGCAAGTAAGTTTAAAATGGCAGTTTGTACAGTGTCCAAGAGATGTCACCCTGTTTCTCTCAAGCCTTTAAAATATACTGTGGAGTTCCTGTGATTTTGTTATGGCTCCCTGGAGTACTTTGGTATACATTTTGGGAACTGAGGAATGCTTAGACCCTACTGATAGAAATTACTGGAAGTACCAGAGGTATCTTATGACAGTTTTGTCTGTGATATGGCCCCCTAAGTATCATGGGGACTTTAACAAGCTCTATTAACCTTCTAATTGTAGCAAACTTTGGCAATAAATAAATACGGAAGAAAGGATTTTTTGTTTTTTGAGACAGGGTCTTGCTCTGTCACCCAGGCTAGAGTGGTATCATCATAGCTCACTGTAACCTCAAACTCCTGGGCCCAGTCAATTCTCCGAGCTCAGCCTCCAGGCAGCTAGGACTACAGGCATGCGCCACCTTGCCTGGCTAATTTTCTTTATTTTTTGTAGAGAAGGCTCTGGCTGTGTTGCCCAGGATGATCTCGAACTCCTGGCCTCAAGCGATCCTCCCATCTTGGCCTCTGAAAGTGCTAGGATTATAGGTGTGAGCCACTGCACCTGGCTGATTTTTTTAAAATTATTAATACCGTATACTTGGAGTAACTAGTTAACTGCTATATTCACCAATCTATAGTTAACTGTGGTTGAATATTTAAGTTCTGCAAGTGAAGTTGATGAAGTGAACTAGTTAAAGATAACAGATGTTGCATTTTTAGGGCTGTTGGAAAGCCCTAAAAATGGAATAAGTACTTGTACATAAAATTAGTTTTTAGTTGAAATGTTGAAGTTAATGTTTGGTGGAAAAATCAAACAGTAAAATTAAGGCCGTGATATTAAAAATATTATTAAATTAAGTATTACAGTTAGAAAATATCAGTTATTTTTTATTGATTGTTGGATTTAAAATTTTTAACTAGAGTATATAAATGGATAAAAACAAAATTCATGTGCCATAGTTTGTTCATTCACATGATGTAGTATTATTTACTCTATATGCCTTCAACTGTTTTAGAAGTTTCTTTATTATATTTTTTTCAGATTATCTCATGGTAAATCTAGAACTTGTTCCCAGTGTTTTTCAAAGATTGGCTCATTACCCAATTATTGGGCTTCAATTTATTATAAAATTATTTTTAAAATAAAAAAGTATTTTTGTTCTTGACTTCCCTTCTCTGTTTTCATGCTTTCAAATCTTTATTTCTTTACCTGTCTTATTTTAATTGGCTTTAGTATGATTTCATTGCTCCTATCATGCCTGTGGTGGAATCAGTAGACCCTGCATCATGGAGGCAGGGCTTGCGCAAAACTGGCATTGTTCTTGTGCCCAGTAAGGGTGAAAAATCTATGGTGAGGCATTTCTACGTGCAAGAATTCATATTAGGTTACAACATAACAAGTTTAATATAAATTGGTTCCAAAGATGCATGGTTTTAAGTCCTTATGGTGTGCTCATTTGTTTTCTGTATTTGCATCATAATTTTTCTGTGTGATATAAAGTGTGTAGTGTTCTTAAGTCTAACCTCTGGAAAGGGAGTCTGTTCATTTTTCATTTTTAGATCTTTACATTTTTGACTAAGACATTAACCTACCTAGTAAAAGTGTTTCCTCCTGAGACTATTAACTATAATTTTAGACATATTATCTGTAAACTTATTGTTTCTAACTTAAAGACTGACTGGATTAGTTTTAATAATTCTTTTTTCCTTTCCTTAAAAAAATGAAATAAAAAGTTTCCAACCTCAACTACAAAAATTTCTCCCAAAGAAGAAGAGAGAAAAGATGAGTCTCCTGCATCTTGGAGATTAGGGCTTAGAAAGACTGGCAGTTATGGTGCACTTGCTGAAATCACAGCATCTAAAGAGGCTCAGAAAGAAAAAGACACTGCAGGTGTTATACGTTCAGCTTCAAGTCCCAGACTTTCCTCCTCTTTGGATAATAAAGAAAAGGTAATCTATTTCACAATCTGGTTTCTATAAAGACTCTAATAATTTCTTTTTCAGGAACATCAAATCCTAGTGGATTTTCTCCTAGATATCTTGTATCTAAGTATCAACTTAATTCACCCAATTTAATGAATTATATAAAACAAATGTAATCTAATTGTAAGTACTGGAAAGATCACATTTAGTTGCCGAAAACATAAATTAAAGGACTATATTCAGTTAAAGGAATCTATTATTTTACTTGAGAATGTACAGTAAAATGTATTAAGGAGCAGGCTTATTTTATTTATTATGATTCAGTAAGTTTTCTGAAGTTTAAAAAACTTAGGATCACATGTATTCTAAAATGTGAGTATACTCGTAAGTTACGTTTATCTAAAATCTGAAATTTTTTTACCAGCGTTTTCATCTGATATATACAAGCAATTTAATGAAGTAGTTTTAATAACTATATTTTGAAAGGCAGTATTAATGTATCAAATAGGATGTACCATTGTTCATTCAATGCTATTTTATATAGTTAGATTATTTCTATTGCATTTTTAGTGCTTGTATTATTTTTTTCCATATAGTTTTCTTTCTCTATTTAAGAATGTTTCCTTGTATCAGAAATTCAGAGCTGAAATTTCTGGTTGATTAACTTTAATATTTTTGCTTTTTAGAAAAAGTTCATTGTGCAGTTGTTTTCCAGGTATTTTATAGCAGTATACCAGGAATGTATCCGAGTGTCATTGTTGCTACACATTCTCAACCGTATTTGGATAAATGTAATTTAAATAATTTTTGTTTTGAATATTTTGATATATTTTAGAACATAGACTATCAAGGTTGTGAATAGCTTGTATAACATAAATGGGATTTCTCAGTAAACCATATCTGAGACCTTATTTCTCTGGAATAAATAATGATATTTTAGTTTATGACACTACGTATCTATTATAGAAGTTTTAGAAAAGATCATTAAAACGTGGAGGATTTTTTTCCTTTCTTATGTTAAAATATTATCTAATTCTAGACTTAAAAGAGAAAGAAAAGGAGTTTGAGCAAGTTATCCTTTAGTGCATGTGTAATACCTGACTGCTAATAGACATTAATTTTAGAGTTTAGGAACTGTGGAAATACTATAAAGTAAACTGTGATGGCTATGTAATATACATTGTTGAATAACCTTTTTCTGATACTTTTAGCAGTCCCTATAATCAGTACACAGATTTATTTTCACCCATTTTCTCTCCTGTTGTGCAGGAGAAAGATAGTAAAGGAACTAGGCTTGCCTATGTTGCACCTACAATACCAAGACGACTAGCCAGTACCTCTGACATTGAAGAGAAAGAAAACAGGTAGGTTCATTATGATTTGCTTTATTCATTCACCATAAAATCTTTTATTATCTAGCATCAGAGTTAATACATGAGCATTATTGTAATTATGTGAGGATATGTATTGTGGGAAGAGAAGGAGGGTATTCCTGATAGAATACCAAGCACATCGTCCTGAGGAGGTACAGACTTAGTATATTCATAAAATAGCAAAGAAGGTATTATGGCTGGAACAGAGTGAAGGGAAAGTGGTAAGAGATGAGGTCACAAACTAGTACAATTTCTCTAAATATTTGTAACATTTAGAAAAAGTAAAAGAAGAGAGGAAAAGCCCTTACTTAATCATTGTCAACATTTTAGTTTGTTTCTTTTTTTTTTTTGAGACAGAGTCTCACTCTGTTGCCTTGGCTAGAGTGAGTGCCGTGGCATCAGCCTAGCTCACAGCAACCTCAAACTCCTGGGCTCAAGCGATCCTCCTGCCTCAGCCTCCCGAGTAGCTGGGACT
>NW_012150841.1:1085688-1086943 GCF_000956105.1 Propithecus coquereli
TTTTTGATGAAGACCTAGACATACACGAACACATTTGGAAAATGAGATGCAACAGACACAAACAGGTTTTATCATTCTTTTCATTGTTGCCTCCCATTATTAAGAAATTGTATAGATACTAAACTATTTTTGTTATTCTTGAGAATTTCATTTTAAGATTCTCTTGGTGAGGAAAGATTTCTGTGCCTATGTATAAGCCAAACAATTTTAGTATGTTGAATACATTCCCACTTAGTTTTAGTTCTGGTACATAGAAAACACTCAATTTTTTTAAAAAGTCTGTGAATTTATTTTATGTGCTTAAATGTTTTTAAGAGCATTGCTCACATCTTCCTGTTGCTGCCTATTGGTGTGGAATCATAGATGTGGAAAGGAACTTACTAATTATCTTTTGTGATACCCTTGCTTTACAGAAGGAAACCCAGAGATACTATGTGACTGTTTCACTTTTATATGGTTAGTTAGGGTGAGAGCTGAGGCTAGACCCAGGATTGCAGGAGAATCAGTCCATTTCTTTCTGCTATATCATGCACAGTCCCTAAGCTTTGAATTTTGTTTTTTCCTCTTGAGAAAGAAGACAATCTTAGGAAACTGAATGTAAGCTTTATTTTTATATTTTATTCTTGCAAAATTAAATTAGCTGTATAACTATATTTTCCTTACCAAAATTCCACCCAGATTAACTTTGTTTTATTTCTGTCACATAGCGTTCATATATAGAGCTCTTTTTTGGTGCCTAGCAAAGTGCTTGGCCTATAGTAGTAATGGCCTCACAATAACATTTGTGTTTGAATATATGAAAAGTAACAAGTTATTGTTAAATATTTTCTTTCCTATCATTGCATCTTTAGTTTTCGTCAGTATCTTTAGGTTTCATTTTTATTTTTATGGTGGAATGTAGTAATACTTCTATAACAGCACTGCAAGTGGTTACCATTTTATGATTTGAATACCAGCATAGATTATATTTTAATTATTCTTCCTTTACTTTTTTTATGAATTTAAGTCATTTTTAGGTTTTTGTGGTGCTTTCCATAAGACCATAGAGACAACAGAAATTAGAGGATCTTATGTATCCATTATTTGATCAAATTTACCAAAATTAATTTGAGGGCTTTGTTTATTTTGGTGGTGGGGTTGGGAGGGAATGTTGAAAGGAAGAAGGATCAGACATTCTTGGTTTTCTTCTCCTTACTCTAGCTTGATTTTTAAGATCAGAGTTCTCTCTGAGTCAGAATTTCTTTTTCTGTAAAAT
>NW_012150841.1:1086993-1088799 GCF_000956105.1 Propithecus coquereli
TCTTGACTTCCCTTCTCTGTTTTCATGCTTTCAAATCTTTATTTCTTTACCTGTCTTATTTTAATTGGCTTTAGTATGATTTCATTGCTCCTATCATGCCTGTGGTGGAATCAGTAGACCCTGCATCATGGAGGCAGGGCTTGCGCAAAACTGGCATTGTTCTTGTGCCCAGTAAGGGTGAAAAATCTATGGTGAGGCATTTCTACGTGCAAGAATTCATATTAGGTTACAACATAACAAGTTTAATATAAATTGGTTCCAAAGATGCATGGTTTTAAGTCCTTATGGTGTGCTCATTTGTTTTCTGTATTTGCATCATAATTTTTCTGTGTGATATAAAGTGTGTAGTGTTCTTAAGTCTAACCTCTGGAAAGGGAGTCTGTTCATTTTTCATTTTTAGATCTTTACATTTTTGACTAAGACATTAACCTACCTAGTAAAAGTGTTTCCTCCTGAGACTATTAACTATAATTTTAGACATATTATCTGTAAACTTATTGTTTCTAACTTAAAGACTGACTGGATTAGTTTTAATAATTCTTTTTTCCTTTCCTTAAAAAAATGAAATAAAAAGTTTCCAACCTCAACTACAAAAATTTCTCCCAAAGAAGAAGAGAGAAAAGATGAGTCTCCTGCATCTTGGAGATTAGGGCTTAGAAAGACTGGCAGTTATGGTGCACTTGCTGAAATCACAGCATCTAAAGAGGCTCAGAAAGAAAAAGACACTGCAGGTGTTATACGTTCAGCTTCAAGTCCCAGACTTTCCTCCTCTTTGGATAATAAAGAAAAGGTAATCTATTTCACAATCTGGTTTCTATAAAGACTCTAATAATTTCTTTTTCAGGAACATCAAATCCT
Organism: Propithecus coquereli; assembly: GCF_000956105.1. Lineage (NCBI taxonomy): Eukaryota > Metazoa > Chordata > Mammalia > Primates > Indriidae > Propithecus > Propithecus coquereli. Next base: position 1,087,852 of record NW_012150841.1, read on the forward strand.
AGTGGATTTTCTCCTAGATATCTTGTATCTAAGTATCAACTTAATTCACCCAATTTAATGAATTATATAAAACAAATGTAATCTAATTGTAAGTACTGGAAAGATCACATTTAGTTGCCTAAAACATAAATTAAAGGACTATATTCAGTTAAAGGAATCTATTATTTTACTTGAGAATGTACAGTAAAATGTATTAAGGAGCAGGCTTATTTTATTTATTATGATTCAGTAAGTTTTCTGAAGTTTAAAAAACTTAGGATCACATGTATTCTAAAATGTGAGTATACTCGTAAGTTACGTTTATCTAAAATCTGAAATTTTTTTACCAGCGTTTTCATCTGATATATACAAGCAATTTAATGAAGTAGTTTTAATAACTATATTTTGAAAGGCAGTATTAATGTATCAAATAGAATGTACCATTGTTCATTCAATGCTATTTTATATAGTTAGATTATTTCTATTGCATTTTTAGTGCTTGTATTATTTTTTTCCATATAGTTTTCTTTCTCTATTTAAGAATGTTTCCTTGTATCAGAAATTCAGAGCTGAAATTTCTGGTTGATTAACTTTAATATTTTTGCTTTTTAGAAAAAGTTCATTGTGCAGTTGTTTTCCAGGTATTTTATAGCAGTATACCAGGAATGTATCCGAGTGTCATTGTTGCTACACATTCTCAACCGTATTTGGATAAATGTAATTTAAATAATTTTTGTTTTGAATATTTTGATATATTTTAGAACATAGACTATCAAGGTTGTGAATAGCTTGTATAACATAAATGAGATTTCTCAGTAAACCATATCTGAGACCTTATTTCTCTGGAATAAATAATGATATTTTAGTTTATGATACTACGTATGTATTATAGAAGTTTTAGAAAAGATCATTAAAACGTGGAGGATTTTTTTCCTTTCTTATGTTAAAATATTATCTAATTCTAGACTT
>NW_012150841.1:1089589-1092389 GCF_000956105.1 Propithecus coquereli
ACTATGCCCAGCTAATTTTTTCTATATATATTTTTAGTTGTCCATAATTTCTTTCTATTTTTAATAGAGACGAGGTCTCACTCAGGCTGGTCTCGAACTCCTGACCTTGAGCAATCCACCCGCCTCGGCCTCCCAGAGTGCTAGAATTACAGGCGTGAGCCACCACGGCCGGCCTGTTTCTTTCTAATTTTCAGCATAAAGAGTTTGAGAACTTTTTAGTATAGCTGTAATCATGTTATCATATCCAATTTTACATGATTTTTTTTCACCTAACATCTCATAAGCAATCTTATATGTTAGTATATATTTTCAATGAGCATTGTTTTTCATCAGTACGTAATATACCACAGAGTAGATCTGCTGAGGTTAAAGTTACCATCTCCCTTGCCCATGTTATAGACACTTAATTTGTCTAATATTTTGTGGATGTAAATTATATTTCTGTAAATATCTTAATTTTCCCCCTATATTTAGGATTATACCTTAAGGATAGAGTCTTAGGCTTGGAATTACTTTAACTTCTTGGTAACTATTCCAAAGTGTTTTCCCAAGGGATTTTACTAGTTTCTACTTCTGCTAATACTTATTAGTGTATAGCTTTCTTAACCCTATTTTAAAAATTATCTACCAGAATCTGAAGGGTGTTGTTCTTTTCACAGAGACTCTTCAAGTTTGCGAGCAAGTAGTTCCTATACAAGAAGAAAATGGGAAGATGATCTTAAAAAAAATAGCTCAATTAATGAAGGATCAGCTTACCATAAAAGGTAATAATATAATTCTTAAGTGGCTTTTATGTATTCTTTTATGAAAATATGAGGCAATTTTTTAGAGCCCTCAGTTTAACATCATTTAAGTAAATATGTGCTTTTGTTAAATATTACATCTTTTGTTGTTTAAAACTTGATTTAAAGACACAGAATGTATACTAAGAGATGGGATAATTTACTTGTACTTATACCTTTCTATTATGTATTAAATTAAATTTGAAATGTTATGAAATATCTTTTAGATTGCAGCATATTTAATAGGAATTCCTTAAATAATTGACTAGAACAACTTAAATGGGCCAGTGTCTTAATTGATGTAGTCATCATTGGTGATCTGGATAGTTTTTGCTTGCCCTAGAACTCAGAGCTGTAGATATGCTTTCAATTAGAATGTTGGTACTATCATATTGGAGGAAAAAAAAAACTATAAATTATTTCTCTACTACGAGCAACCAAAAAGAAGAATAAGATATGAACAAGTATAATGTAGGTATGGGTCCCTCCTAGGAATCTGACCCATTGCTAAAACAATTTTCTTCAACAATGTCAACATCTTATTTTCCCTAAATAAAACCAAACCAAAGTGTTTTTTTCAGGCCCAGCCTGGAATAACTGTTTGGTCTAGAATAGTTCCAGAAATGTGAAATACCAGATCAGATTATCTTTCAATCTTGTTGAAGGGGTTGGGAGGAGGCAATAAAATGATACACTACCAAATTAGTGAAATCATTTAAACTCTAGCAAGTTGTAGATGCAACTCTTGGTGCTGGAGCTGGTGGTGTATTTAGGAACACAGTTTTTTTAGATTTTTTTTCCTAGCCTTGTGAATTTATATAATGTATAGACATTAACTATAGAGGACACATACAAACACATCCTACATAGATATGACTCTTTTGTTTAGTTGCTCCTTTGGTAGAAGACAAGATGATTTGATTAGTTCTAGTGTTCCAAGCACCACATCAACACCAACAGTTACCTCTGCAGCTGGGCTTCAGAAAAGCCTGCTCTCCAGCACAAGCACTACTACAAAGATTACAACGGGTTCTTCCTCAGCAGGCACACAAAGCAGGTAAGTCACAGATACATTTTGTGTTCAGGTCTATCATGTGCTTATGTATGTGCATGCGTTTTTGTTTAGAAGATCATGGGGCTCTGGATTTTTTCATTTACCTTGTTAAAATTATTTACAAACAAAAATTGGTTCTAAAATGAGGCAATTATGCATGTCTGGGGAAAAAAATTAAGTTCCTGAATTATGAACTTTCCTTGAATTTGAATGCTTTTAAAATGTAAATTTCTCTCTTTGACAGCTCTGGGTGAGCTTTTTGGTTCTTAGATGAGATATCTCACCTTGTGTTTTAAAAAAATCCATCCCTGTAGTCACATGTTTTCAGCTGCTAGAAAGTGCTTTCATTGTTTAGCTGTTTTCCTTTTCTCTTTTTTGTGTTGCTGCTTACTGATGCTATAGTACCTCAAATCGTTTGTGGGCTGAGGATAGTACTGAAAAAGAAAAGGACAGTGTTCCTACGGCAGTGACCATTCCTGTTGCTCCAACTGTTGTAAATGCTGCAGCTTCTACCACAACCCTGACTACAACTACTGCTGGCACTGTCTCCTCCACATCAGAGGTCAGGGAGAGACGCAGGTGTGTAAAGGTCCTAACAGTACTGCTGATATATCTTGCCCAGTGATCAGAGTTGTTTTTTATTTTTTAAAAAATCTGTGACGTTGTCAACAATCTCTCCAGTAGGCTAATAAATGAAATACTCCGTGTGAGCTCAGAACTATGTAAATTAATGTGACTAGCAATTATGAGTATGTAGGCTTGGTGACCACCTCAGACAGAATTGATGCTTTTGTTTAAAGGCAGTGAGCCAGACAGTTGTCTTCTTTCTTAGCCATTTTAGTTTTTTTAGTGGTTTTAATTCAAAACTTTTTGAGGCCGGGCGCGGTGGCTCACGCCTGTAATCCTAGCACTCTGGGAGGCCGAGGCGGGCGGATTGTTTGAGCTCAGGAGTTCGAAACCAGCC
>NW_012150841.1:1096579-1098930 GCF_000956105.1 Propithecus coquereli
TCTATTCCTAGCACTCTGAGAGCCTTAGGCAGGAGGATTGCTTGAGACCAGCCTGAGGAAGAGCAATACCCCGTCTCTACCAAAAGTAGAAAAAATTAGCTGGGCGTGGTGGATCACATCTGTAGTCCCAACCACTCAGGAGGCTGAGGCAGAAGAATAGCTTGAGCCCAGGAGTTTGAGGTTACAATGAGCTATGATGATCCACTGCTCTCTAGCCTGGGTGACAGAGCAAGACCCTGTCTCAAAAACAACAACAAAAAAACAATGCAATTATTGGTTCTTCCTCCCTTCTCTGAACTTTTTGGGAACATTCATATTTATATAGTATTTCTGTCATCTCTTTTGCTATTTTGTTCATTTATGAATACAGAGATAATTTCTTATATACATTTGTATCTTTCCCAGTGCCTATCATTGTGCTTGCTCATAGTGATTTTTCATAGAATGAATGTAATTTGCTGAGCAGAAATTCTGTTTCAGTTTGCAAACATGCATATTTGACTTTTAATACGTTCTCATTTATTTATATATTTGTGAATGAATAAATGAGTGAATGAATGAAAGAATGAACGAGATGGGGTTTCACTCTTTCACCCAAGCTGGAGTGCAGTGATGCAATCATAGTTGACTACAGCCTTGAAATCTTGGGTTCAAGTTATCCTCCTGCCTCAGGCTCCCAAGTTGCTAGGACTACAGGCACACACCACCATGCCCAGCTAATTTTTTTCTTTTAAGAGACAGGGTCTGACTGGTCAGGGTGGCTTATGCCTATAATCCTAGCACTCTGGAAGGCTGAGGTGGGAGGATTGCTTGACTTCAGAAGTTCAAGACCAGCCTGAGCAAGAGCGAGACCCTGTCTCTACTAAAAATAGAAAAATTATCTGGGTCTGGTAGCGCACCTATAATCTCAGCTATCCAGGAGGCTGAGGCAAGAGAATCACTTGAGCCCAAGAATTTGAGGTTGCTGTGAGCTAGGCTCATGCCACAGTACTTTAGCCCAGGCGACAGAAGGAGACTCTGTCTTAAAATAAAATAAAAAATAAATTAAAAAAAGATGGTCTTGCTGTGTTTCCCAGGCTGATCTTGAACTCCTGATCTCAGGTGATCCCCCCACCTCAGCCTTAGTACATTCATATTTAACAGATCTATTTCCAAAATATTCCTTTGAAACAAGCTTTAATGCATGTCATAATTAACTTTATCTTTTTTGGTGTGCAGGGGGTGACATTGACTGATCTTCAGGAAGCTGAGAAAACAATAGGAAGAAGTCGTTCTACTCGAACCAGAGAACAAGAAAATGAAGAAAAAGAAAAAGAAGAGAAAGAAAAACAGGATAAAGAGAAGCAAGAAGAGAAGAAGGAGTCAGAAACATCTAGAGAAGATGAATATAAGCAAAAGTACTCCAGAACATATGATGAGGTAATAGTATATCAACAACACAGCTGGATCAAATGGTATGAATGATTATTACGATTCTCAATATATAAGAAATTTATATATCAACAAACTAAATCCAGAATACTTAAAAGGATTTTACCTGGAAATCTGAATTGCTTTGAAATGATTAGAACATTACTTTTCCTTTGAAATGAATTTTTAAGTGTTGTATATGTTTTTAATTGTGTTTAATATTTCAAATGGGTTTTAATTTTAATGTTTCACAGACTTATCAGCGTTATAGGCCAGTATCAACTTCAAGTTCAACCACTTCATCCTCTTCACTTTCTACTATGAGCAGTTCACTGTATGCTTCAAGTCAACTAAACAGACCAAATAGTCTTGTAGGTGTAACTTCTGCTTACTCCAGAGGATTAACAAAAGAAAATGAAAGAGGTAAGAAGACCAAATTTAAAAACACTTTTTTTCCTTCAAATAGTCCTTTGAATTAGTTTTTCCTAAATAAATAGTTCAACAGAAAAGGAACATCCTAACCTGTGACTCATTCAACCTAAACAGAATATGATGATCAAGAATGAGAAAAGTAGAAAACAGAAATAGAAAATGATATGGTCTGGGTTGATATGAATATCTTTATAACTTAATACTTCACAAAAATCTTCATGACCTACAAAGAAAAGTCAGTATAGAAGAACTGGTGGGTAACTAACTATTCCTAGGAGCAGTTAATTATTATAGTACTTTTCCAGTGCTTTAATCTGTTTCTTGCCTGCTGTATATAGATCATATCTTTTAAATGTTTGTGTGTGTGTGTGTGTGTGTGTGTAGGAAATTGTTTTAAACTAAAATCACTTAACATATTGAAGAGTTCTGCGAATATTTGGAAGTAGTGGGGAGGGAATTGGTGTCTTGTATTAGGTATGTCAAGCAGCTAAATGTGCAAGTGTAAGAAA
>NW_012150841.1:1098980-1100218 GCF_000956105.1 Propithecus coquereli
ATCTTTACGAATAACATAAACGAACCATTGACACAGATTTTTAATGTTATATATATTATACACTGTATACTATATTATTCCAATAAAGTAAGCTAGAGCAAAGAAAATGTTATTAAGAAAATCATAAAGAAGAAAAAATATATTTCCTATTCATAGGTAGAGGTGGATCATCATAAAGGTCTTCATCCTTTTCATCTTCCTGTTGAGTAGGCCAAGGAGGAAGAGGAGAGGTTCGTCTTGGTGTCTCAGGGGTGGCAGAGGTGTAAGAGATGGAGAAAGTAGAAGGGAGGCAGAGGCAGGCATACTCAGTGTAACTTTAAATAAAAAACATCCTCATATAAGTGGATCCATAGCAGTTTGAACAGGTGTTGTTCAGTGGTCAACTGTACATTTCTTCTGTAAGTGTTCTCTGTGAAATGAGCTAGGTGGTAATGTAATTAGATACAGTGTTAACAGTTCAGCTTCTCAAGTAATATTGATTAACTTTTGACATAGATGACATGCTTTCGAGGTTATGCATATCCTTCGATAAGATGAAGCATAGGCTTAAATTTATAAGATGAAATTTAATGAAGATAAATGCCAAGTCCTATTCTTTGTATTAGAAAATCAATTAATAAGTAAGATGCTAGTTTAAAAGCTGTTCATTTCATGTATAAAAACACTTGAATATTTAGAGAACTCAAAGTATGAACAAGAGTACGATGTCTGCCAAAAACATTTATAAAAGCACACTGACAAGAATACGGGGAGTGCTGTATACTACTCGTTCGTTATACCATAGCCTGATAGTTGTATTCATCCCAACCACTGTACTGAAAGAAGACACTGGCAATCTGTATGAGGTCAGATAACTTCATATATCATCTAAGATGGTATTACAGGGAACCAAAAAAGGGACTAAGAGCAATGATTTAAGGAATTAGGACTGAGTATGCTAGAGAATAAAAGATTTAGAAAGGAATTTGATACCTGTCTTCCAATATTTGAAAATACTATAGGTAGAGAAGAATTTAAAGCCACTCTTTAGTAGGTCTTTAAAAAAAAAATAGAACTTTGCCCATGAATGGGACTAACAGGTAAATTTTAACTCAGTTTAGGACAAACTGGAGAACTAATATTGAATGAGTTGCCTCAAAGGAGAGGTTAGATGATCACTTTTTTGAGGTGTTTTGGGAGCTAGGGAAGGAAGGAGAGCTTCCTCAGTTAAAAACAAACGAAAAATTTACTCCCTATCC
>NW_012150841.1:1100268-1103397 GCF_000956105.1 Propithecus coquereli
CTTAATTTTAAAAAAAGCAACCTTTGGGTTGCTCAGAAAATAGTAAGCAATCTAAGACTAAGGCATAAAATTATGTACCCTGTGTAGTTATAAGAAAGAGTTGCAGTAGGACAGTATGATATAGCAGTGATTAAGGCAACAATGATGTTTAGGTGATATATTCTACCTTTTTTGTTGTTATTTTTGGAGACAGGGTTTCCAAAAACCTTGCCCAGGCTGGAGTGCAGTGGTGCCATCATAGCTCGTTGTAACCTTGAATTCCTGGGCTCCAGTAATCCTCCTGCCTCAGCCTCCTGATAATCTGGGACTATAGGTGCATGCCATGGGGTCCTGCTAATTTTTTTTATTTTTGCAGAGACAGGGTCTCACTGTGTTGCCCAAGCTGGTCTCAGACTCCTGGGCTCAAGCAGTCCTCCCACCTTGGCCTCCTGAAGTGCTGGGATTACAGGCATGAGCCACCATGCCCAGCCCCCCACCATCTTTTTGATGATTAGCTCTTTGGAATTAAAAACACATAAGATATATAAATTATTTTTCTTCTCTACATCCTATTCTTAGAGGTCTGTTCTAGATAAGGACCGAGGGGAGGAGAAGGGAACTTAATATAAGATGGTGACTATCACATAAAGGAAGTGTGTTGTATATTACAAATTGATAAGGTAGATTTTTCTGCACATATGACATTTATACTATGGAAAATTAAACATTTTATAAGTCTTTCAACTAGTAACTTTTATCCCTCTAACCTGCATATGTTAAACCAGGTATGATAAATAGATTTATCTTTCATGGCAATTCAAAGCCATTGAAAAGGAATCCAGGGTCATTTGAAGAGAATGTGGTGGTTGATTAGTACTGTTTGCCATGGGAGTGAAAAAGACTTAAGTGGCAATGCAAGTTTCTCTGTTCTAAACTAAATGTGAAAAGTTGACAATATGGAGTAGAGCCAGAATTCAGTAGTCTATGTTCAGACTTAACTTTCAGAGCAGCTCATGAAATAATAAAGTGATATATGTACCCATCTGGCTTGCTGTAAACTTTTTTGCTTAACCAGATTAGTTATCACATTTGAGTTTCATATCCTTTTAATTTTTCTTCTCCTCATCTGGTAGAAGTCCAAAAAGTAATAAGTTGCATAGGGCCAATAGGTGCATAAGTAAGAGTTAAGTGAATAAATGGAAAAAATGGCCATTGGTCCACATTTTCCAGGCGGATGTTCCCAGGAGCACTTTTTCATGTTTACTAGATACGCCATGAAAAAAGTGGGGCAGAGGAGGGGGTGGTCTTTATTTAAATGATCTTGGCAAATAGTGGGTTAAACAAAGTTAAATAGGTTACTTCCCTCAGCACATCTCAGACCCTTTAATGTATTATTGTGATTTTCCTAGGGAAGATTAGAATGTGTAACATTTCCCAAATTTATATAACCTTTTTCTATAATAAACAAGGCCCTCCTATCATATCCCAGAATTAATGTTTCTTAAATTTTAATAACAAGATTATTGATTATTCTCTTTTTTTAAATTACTTGTCCCAGAAAACTTACTACAGTTGTTGTAAATCTATTATATCTAAATAGAAACCTTAAAACTCAAGAGAGTTGATGCATAGAGGGAGAATTATAAAACAATGGGAAAAAGAAGTGTCAAACTTGGTGTAGCACCCTGGAAGGAAGAAAGGGCAGATCATACCAGTTGTAGACATTTGGATCCGTACATTAGTACAGATAAAACCATATATAGCAGAATTTCAGCTAACAGGCAAACTAAGGAAAGGCTGGTAACCAAAATGTTTTACTTACTGCATTTTTTTCCCTGTGCTCTCCACTTTTAGGAGGACAAATTAAAATAACAACAAAAAAAAAAATTAGGAATTTAACTTTACAAAAATAAAAATTTTAGGTTATGCACTTAAGATCAGTACTAATATTTCAGTAGAAAACAAATTTGGCAAGGTAGAACTCTTTGATGAGTGTTTCAATTAGAAGGGGGTATGCCTTGTTAATGAGATAAATGTGGTGTTACTGTGATAGCAAAAAGACTTAATCTTTCAATATTCTATAATAGCAACATCAGGGTGAAAACATGGTAAAGAACATGGATGAAGATAAGAGAAAAAAAGAAGTTATGTCATTATATGGTAGTGCCGTAAGTTACTTAACCAAATAGAGGAAACAGGTGATATTTTCTCAAACTAGATCATAAAAACAACTTAAGTCAAAATATAGCAGTTTGGGAATTTTCATTTTTCTATAAGTTTGCTGGATTTCAAGTAAAAACTCCCTCCAGAGAATTTCTTGACTTACCTTCATCTGTAATTATAGTAGAAGCAACAAAAAGAACAGTCCTCTTAAATTAATTTTAACCAATAAGTAAGAACTAATTGATGAAATTGAGGTAACTAAGATCTTAGGTGAGAAATTACTTTGTCATTTTAGAATTAATTATCTAAGGAGGTGATTGCTAGGAATAATGCTATATCTTCTAGTTTTAGAGAGACAGATTTCAAAAAATTCAGGGATGCACAATGAAAGAAGCGTGTTCCTATGTATATAAAGGGAATGAGGATTCTCTAAAAATAATTCTAAAAAAACAGATGATTCTAAGAAGTTTGAAGATGTGCAGTACTCACTGAACTTAGAGCTTTAAAGGACACATCGAAAAAATAGAAGAGAAGGCATAAAACCCACAATAAATTCAGAAGTTTGTTATAATTGTATGAATACTGTCAGAGAGGTTAAAGAATAGAATGAATTACAAATTGAGAAGAATACTAAAGCTAACAAAAGAGTCTTTTTAAAAAGTAGCATTTGGGCCGGGCACGGTGGCTCATGCCTGTAATCCTAGCTCTCTGGGAAGCCGAGGCGGGAGGATTGTTTGAGCTTAGGAGTTCGAAACCAGCCTGAGCAAGGGCGAGACCCTGTCTCTACTAAAAATAGAAAGAAATTCATTGGACAACTGAAAATATATAGAAAAAATTAGCCGGGCATGGTGGCGCATGCCTGTAGTCCCAGCTACTCGGGAGGCTGAGGCAAGAGGATCACTTGAGCCCAGGAGTGTGAGGTTGCTGTGAGCTAGGCTGATGCCACGGCACTCTAGTCCGGGCAACACAGTGAGACTCTGTCTCAAA
>NW_012150841.1:1105272-1106369 GCF_000956105.1 Propithecus coquereli
GTATGTGAAAATATAATTAATTCCAATCTAAAAAGAACTGATCAGATTGCATTATTGAATTTCAGAGTGGGTATGACCATTTTCTGAAGACTTTTTTTTTAAAACCCACTGAAACGCTAAACTCGTATGTTGTGTTCACACACACTGATATATATTTACATTCACAGGTATTGTATCTTTAACTAACAATTTTTATTTGTTACTGTAGATCATACCTCACTCCTGTTAGGGATGAAGAATCTGAATCCCAAAGAAAAGCAAGATCTAGACAAGCAAGACAGTCTAGAAGGTCAACCCAGGTATATTTAATGTGTATAATACATAAAACTTACATAAATAGTATATGAAATGTATATATATACTTACTATGTATAAATAAATTACTTTTCTACTTTTTACTTTACTGTGTAAATATTGATGTCAGTATATAGTGTGAGTAAACCTTAAAAGGTAACAGTTGCTCTTGTAATCCTCCTATATAGCCTTTTGATTATGGTTACACTATTACTATTATATTTCATCTAATTAGCTATATGCCTTTACTTTTTTTGAGTATTGATTTTTTTATCCTCCTTCCTAATACAGTGGCTGACAACAGTGTAATTGATAAGTGTTAAAATGAATTAATCATATGTAGTATCTAATAATTATTGAAGAGTTCTGCGAATATTTGGAAGTAGTGGGAAGGGAATTGGTGTCTTGTATTAGGTATGTCAAGCAGCTAAATGTGCAAGTGTAAGAAAAAATATCATACATGCTAGTTATTATCTCCTTTCCTCCTCCTTGCCATTCTAAGTATGATATATATGATAAATACTTTTGTGTCTTTCCTTTCCTACAGTTAAGGAGCTCAACAGTATAGATTCAACTGTTTGATCCTTATCATTACTTAGTTTTCAAGCCAAACTATTTGCTAGAGTCTTAACATACTTTTTCTATCTTTGTACTTTTCACTTCTTGAAATCTAACCTGTGTTAAGGTCTACATTAAAAAGTTATTTCTTTACTGAAATGTCTGTTAAACCTTAACAATTATCATGTGTGTGTATGTGTATACACACATATATAAATATAAATACATATAATGTATACACAGCA
>NW_012150841.1:1106419-1107528 GCF_000956105.1 Propithecus coquereli
CCTCCAGTGACAATTAAAGCCTAGTGAATGTCTCCCCCAAATCATCAGTTGTTTCAGAACAAATTATAATTCTTAACCTGAAATTTATTTTTTTTTATTTTGTTGGAGGGAATTTCAACTTTTAGAATTAGCCCTAATTAATTTTAATGGAAGACAGTAAAGATTGAAAATTAAATATTTGGATCTATTGTTAGGACAGATTAGATTCTAATAGCACAGGAAACAAAATGTGTCTGTTGACATTTTTTTTCTGCCTATATTGTAGATATTTTGTTTGTCTCACCTTGTTTCAATGATGTTTGCAATGATATTAATGTTTGTGTTTTGTTCTGTGTAAAATAATTGTTTGCAATTTTGAGTACATTGTCACCTCTTCTGTTCATCTTTTAATTAAATTTCATCAATGGTTCTGAAAGGTATATGGTTGAAAATTTGCCTAAAAAATGTTTATGTGATGATTTAAGAATATACTGTGGCTGAAAAAAGTCAACACATTTATACCATTAAGTATCCTTAAGTATATACTTTTGGGTATTGTGTAAAGCTGCCATGCACACTATTAAATTCCACAGTGTTCTTGAATTTTCCTGTTTCTGTTGATCAGAATTATATCAGGATTTCCTGGTTTTGTTACCTAAGATTTCCAGTGGATTAATTTTTGCTTGGGAGTAAGGAAAAGAAGCTTACTTTAAATAGAAGGAACATGATAGCAAATTCTTACACTGTTTGTTCTTATTCTTATATTATTATTTTTACAATTCTCCATAGCTTTTTCAAACTGTAAAATAATACTGTACTTCATATTTACATGGAACTGTTGCTTTAGTATAACTACTCTCTTCACCATTTTCCCTTGGCTTAGCCAGCTTCCATTTGCCCATTTATCTTCTCTTGGGAAGGAAAAAGGCTGAGTGTGAAATAACAAGGGTTGGTATTTAGTTTTCTAAAGATATAATTTGGTTGACTAACCAAAATGTATTAATAACTATTATAAATAAATATATGAGAAATTACTTAATAGGTATAATGTACATTATTTAGGTGATTGATACCCTGAAAGCCCTGACTTGACCACTATGCATATAACAAAATTGTACCCCATAAATTTG
>NW_012150841.1:1119194-1139529 GCF_000956105.1 Propithecus coquereli
TTTTTTTTCCCAGCTGCATATTGGCACATTGATGCTCACTATTACCAATTCCTATTATTTGATAAAAAACTTTCTATTTAAATTCCAATTAATTCCTACTTTAAATCAGATATGAGTACTAAATAAAATTATTTCTAATTATAGGCGTTTTATATTTTAAAAGTTAAATCTCACAGTATTAGTCATGGTAATATCGGTAATCATATTGGATAAACATCAGAAAATTAACTTTTCCCCAATTTCCAGCTAGATTTTCTTAATGTTGGTCATTGAGATGTTTTAGTTCTTTAAACCACTAAGTGTGAGGCCTTCATAGTGTTTGTAAAAATTTTGAACCAACATTTAAAATGAGAGATATTCACATAAAACTTTGGAGTTTTGGCTTTTCTAGAAAATTTGAAAGATTTAGCAACACTGGGTCTGAATTCTTACGTATCAACAATTGGCTAGAGTTAAGTAGTAGTAGCCCCCATACCCCTGTCCGGGCCTATTTACCCATTTATATTACCTGGATGGCTACTACAGGCGTTGGAGTTTGAGATTGTTGCTCTAAACTGATTCTAAAAACAACTTTAAAAATCTTTCTTAATACTATAATTTTGGGGTATCTTTTGCTGTGAATCTTTGCTAAGGACACAATATTTTTTTTTTAAATCATTTTTGTTCAATGTGTGTCTTTATTTTTAGCATATTCAGAGTCCCTAATATTCTTCTAGTATGTAAGCCTGAAGCCATTTTAACTGTCTCAGGAAGAAAGCAAATCTTAAAACTAACATTTTTATATCGATTTGTTTTTAATAAAAGGTAAATATATTTTCCAGAAGAAAAGGATTTGCTCTTAAATACAATCTAATAGAAATGAAATAAATACTGTATCACTGCCAAGTGAAGACTGGCAATAGTAGAAGCAGAAACTGATAAATTTGTATGATTCCTACTGGCTCTTCCATCATTAAGAACTGTTTTCTTCTGTAGAATGTTAGCTTTGGTTATAATAACTATTTCCTTATCAGAAATTAATAACTGGAGCCCTATTCCTCTCATAGGATTTCATTATTTTTAATTCATCAAATATTTGTGTCTTTTGAGCAGAATTTTTATTTTAGACACTAGGACTGAAGATAATTAGTTCTTGTGACCTTCAAGAAGGTATCTAATGGGAAATAGAAATACATGTTTAAACCAGGTGTATAGGAACACTGAAAAGGGGGAAAAATTAATTCTGATTAGAGAAATTTAGAAGGTTTCACAAAGTAATTTGAATTAGAATTGTTTATGCAGTTACCTTGCAAAATATTGTTAAGATACATTGCTATCATGTGTTTCATTGTAATCCTTAACAGAGGGAGAAAAAAGAGAAGAGGAAAAAGAAGGAGAAGATAAATCACAACCTAAATCAATCAGAGAACGACGGCGACCGAGAGAGAAAAGAAGATCTACAGGAGTTTCATTTTGGACACAAGATGTGAGAACCTATTACAATATAATTACTTCATAGTAACGTTCCCAAAAGTACATACTAATAATTTCTTATATGCCTCAGATTATATATTATTTAAATCATCACTATGTTTTCTGAGTTGAGTTGTTAAATAAGAAAAGTTCTTTGTAAGGATGGTAACTACTTAGATTTTTGGTACTACTGAAAAGCAGAAGTTCTGACCTAATTTTGGAATAAAATAATACTACAGCTCAGAGTACATATATTGATTATTTTATAATAGCTAAACTGCTCATTTACTAAACTCCTTTATTTTAGAGATTCCTAAAAGATGTTTAACATTTAATTTCATGTTTACAGATATTATTATAAGATCTACATAACAGAATTATTTCTATCTCAAAGGATGCTGGATAGAAGCAGTCCTTTACTTATCAAATTACAATTATCCTACAAGAAATGAGATTTTTGCCCTGATCCCTGATTATATACCTGACATTGCTATTCATATAGGAGAAAAAAGAACTGTAGGATATGACTATTAATGTGAAATTTATACTGTTTCAATACAACATGTAACTATAGAAGAACAAATATAATTTGGCCCTTTTTTTTTGATCCTCTTGGTTTTTTTTTCCAACTTTTGAAATAAACCTTTTATTGAAGTATGATATGCAGAAACATAATTCATAAATGTACAGTTTAATGAATTAGCACAATGGGAACATATCTGTGGAATCACCAGTCAGAATGAAAAACAAAAAAACAGCACTGTAGATGCCCCCAGATTCTCCCTCTTAATCCCTATCATTCTCATTCTCAAAGCCAACTAGTATCTGATTTCTAACACCATAGTTAACTATTCCTGTTTCTGAAGAGCATATAAATAGAACTGTAGATTTCATAACTCAATATTATATTTATGGGATATAGCTGTGTTGTATATAGCAGTCTACTTAGTTTGATTACTGTAAAAATATTTCTTTTAATCTCTAATTGTATCCATTCTTCTGTTGAGAGAACATGGGATCATCTGTCTTCCTGTTAATCTGACCCTTTATCTCAATGTATGTTCCTTTTTATCTCTAATAATGTTTTACCTTAAAGTCTGCTTTTTTGGAATGCTTTTTTTAATTATTAATCTTCATATAATATATCTTTACTTTTATTTTCAACTTATCTGTGTTTTTCTCATAAACAGTATATTTAGGTCACCTTTTTTCTGAACACTTTTATCTTTTAATTGCAGTGTTTTATTTTATTTTCATTCTATTTAATTACATGTACCACAAATAACATTGTGTCATATGCAGTTTAAAATATGTAAAAAGCCAAAATATATGAAAACAATAGCACAAAATATGGGAAAGTATTAAATGAAATTATAGTTTTAATATCCTCACATTGTCCATGATTTGGACAAAGTACTCATGTATGTTAGACTTTGAATCAAGGGTGCAATGTGGCTATAAAAAAATAGTTCAAAGGAGAAGGAAAATAAAATAATACATAAATGACAAGAAAGGAGAAATAAAGGAAGAACAGATGGGGAAAATAGAAAAATAGATTCCTATTTTTGTTTTAATGTTTAATATGGAAAAGTTTGAACATATACTGTACAGAATTAACAGAATTAGTATAACGACCCCACCCCAAGTATCCCTGGTTTCAGCTAAATCCCCACAACTTCCCCAGCTCCCATGTTATTTAGAAGATCCTAGATATAACATTTTATCAACAAATGTTTTAGTGTGTATCCTAAGAGATAAGGACTCCCTCTTAAAAATTATTAAAACTATGTATATCTGAAGCAAGAATTGTTTGTGTCCTGTGTAAAAAAATAAATAAAAATTAAAATTTTTTAAAAGCTATATATAAAAATACAGTGTTAAATAAATTAACAATAAATCTTTACTGTCAATTATCTAGTCAGGTTTAATTTCCAGTTGACTGATACATGCCAAAAGTGGTTTGTGGTTGCAGCTTTATAGTTTACTAGTTTATTTGGGAACATACATTATGATTAGTTATTTCTTTAAAGCCTCCTTTAAAATCAGTAAGGTTCTCCCTCTCTCTTTTTTTCCCTTAAAATTATTTTTTGGAGGAATTGAGTTATCACATCCCTGAAGTATAATTTAACACATTCCTTTGTTTTTTATATTTCTACAAATCAGTAGTTAGACCTAGAGGGTTGATTAGATTCTGGTTCTGCAGAGCTGTTTTTTGGGGGGGGTTTGTTTTGTTTTGTTTTGAGACAGAGTCTTGCTCTGTTACCTGGGCTAAAGTGCAGTGGCATCATCATAGCTCATTGCAACCTCAAACTCCTGGGCTCAAGCGATCTGCCAGCCTCAGCCCAAGTAGCTCGGACTACAGGCATGTGTAACCACGCCCACCTAATTTTTCTATTTTTTTGTGGAGATGGGGTCTTCCTATGTTGCTCCGGCTGGTCACAAACTCCTGGGCTCAGGCAGTCTTCCTGCCTCAGTCTCCCAAAATGCTAGGATTACAGGCATGAGCCACTGTGCCTGGCCTCAGTATTCTTTCGGCAGGATATTTTGTTTCTCCATCAGGAAGTACATAATGTCTGGTTGATTTTAATTTTGCAGTAACATTTTAATAGTAAAATAAAACCTGACAGTCTTAGCATCCTAACATTTACTGTTATTATTTAAAATCATCTCATCTTTTTAATAACTGATATGTTTTAAGAATTGCATAGGCAAAGCAATATTACTATTTAGTATTCATTTTTCCTGAATCTTATTTAGACCAGTTCTTCCTTTAAAAGACCACTTTCTGGAGTCATGCACTTGACCATTATTATAAAGATCCTTCCTGAGATACATACTGACAATGCCCATGTTTTTAATTTGAGCCAGCATTGAATTGATTTCTAATCAGCCATCAAAGCACGGGTTTCCCCGTTCCTTCATAGTCAAATGTTCGAACCTGTAGCAAACAATATACGAAAAGAACCAAAGGCTCAGTGAAAGAAAGGGTAGTGCATGGTACTGCAATGCATAAAAACAATCAGTTCATGACATGGAATTAATGATCAATAATACTAACAGCAGCAGCATTGATTTCTCCTGTTTACTTATTAACTTCATGTATAATTTTTGTTAGCTACCAAAATGGTACCTTATGCAAAAATTATCTCTAATCCTTAGAACAATTCTGTAAACTTTTATAGATAAGGTAATTTTGACTCCAAAAATTTTAAATAATTTGCCTTAAGTCACACAGCTGACAATAACCATACTAATATGAAACTAGGTTTATCTAGTTTAAAGTCTGTGGTATTTTTATAGTACACCTTAGCCAGATAAGTTTGAATGCAAATTTCCCTTTTCTTTCCCTTTAATCTATTGAGGCTTTTTTTAAGATTCTCAAAGCCTTTTAGTAACATATTGTCATAGTTTGGGATTCTAAACTTTTAGCCTGCTGAGACCTTGATTTTCTATTTGGTGTACTCTAACCTCCCAAGAAATTTCTAGATGCAAAAACCACCTAAACATAGTAGGACTGTTGCAGAAATCTTGCCAAAGTTAGTGAATCTAGCTTTTCTTACTTAAAATAATGAATTTATTAATATTTTTCCTGCCTCATTATAATTGAGGGGCTAAAAAGTATTTTACTGACTAGTAAAGTATGTGCAGTATCATTATAATATAAAGTGAAATATCTTCTTTCTTATGTTAAGCCTCCAGCTTCCTCATCCCCAATACAAATGTGTTTTCTACATGTTAGATAGGTGGTCTTTCCTTACAACATACACTAACCTACTTAGATTGAGCCATGCCAACAAAATGGGTATTCTCTAAATAGCGTAGAAAGACTCCCACTTAGAAATTGGTTTTTCTTTTGATCCATTTCATGGTATATTTTTCTGAAGAGTCATTTTAAATTGGAAAAGCCCTAATGTTCTTAAATGTCAACTATTTGAAATCTCTTTCCTTTCCTAAAATAAATTGGCAATCTGTTTTTAGAGTGATGAAAATGAACAAGAACAACAGTCAGATACAGAAGAGGGATCTAATAAGAAAGAAACTCAGGTAAATAGCATTACTTTTTGTGTTGTGAAATAATCATAATTTTTAAGGATTATTTTTAAATTGTATTTAATTATATTTATTCATACAAAACAGTTATTGCATACTGTACCTATATCCTGGGGATACAATAGCAGTGGTAGCTGGGGATCAGGATTGGAAGGACTGGGAAGGGGCACAAAGAATATTTTAGAGGTGATGGAAGTGTTCTGGATCTTGATTGTAGTGGTGGTTTTATGGATATACGCAACTGTCAAAACTCATTGCATACTCTGAGTGGATGTAATTTATGTGTGTAATGTAACCTTCAGAGTTGAAGAGAAAAAGCAAAAAAGGGAATAGTATTCTGGACCAAAGGAAATATCTAAAGAGTACTCCGAAGTAGTGGAAAACCAGAAGTAGTAGGCTCAGATTTTTATTTCTGTATATGACAAAGTTACATTCTGCAGAAGATACACCTCTTTAGCTTTCTTTACATATGTTTAAAAAATTTAGACTTTCTAAAGGACTTTTATATTCATAATCACAGCTAATCTTCCCAAAAATCTTCTGAAAAAGGCATTTTCCCCCCTCAGTACTGATGAAGGACCTCAGGCTGCATAACTAGCAAGGGGTAAAAGTTTCCTCCCTCTTACCTTTTTTTTTTTTTTTTAAACCCCCCTCTATTTCCTGTTGTTTGGCTGTGCAGAAAGCTGAAATACTTTAAAGAGCTCTAATCACGTAAAGATAGAGTTGTAC
Source organism: Propithecus coquereli (assembly GCF_000956105.1). Lineage (NCBI taxonomy): Eukaryota > Metazoa > Chordata > Mammalia > Primates > Indriidae > Propithecus > Propithecus coquereli. The sequence goes on from NW_012150841.1 coordinate 1,125,426, forward strand.
ATGAGTTAGTTCTAAACTCGACATTATCTATCCTGAAATAGCATGTTAATTTTACCTTCTTCATTTTGACTTGGGGCTTTTTCATAAAGCTATCACATTTCCTTTTAGTCAGCAAGGTGACTTACAGTAATGTGAGGCAACCAAAAGGTGGTTACCTGTGCTAGGTGACTGTGAGCGTTACTTTTAAGGCCAAGGTTGCCTATTTTGACCCGAAAGTTACTTTTATTTTATCTTTAGATGGCCAGATTGAGGTGTGAATTAGTTCTGAGGGTGAATTATTTGCAGGGAGGAAGCTTTGTCACTTAAACACTACCTGTCAGTTGTCAGCACTTTCCCAATTTACCTATTTCCCTTTGTTCTATCAACTCATCCATTATCTTCCTTTTCCAGTAGGACCCTATGAATTCTCATTGTTCAAGGAAAGACAATGGATAGGTAAACAAGAGGGAAGAAATTAGTAAACTATCCCCAGCCTACACTTCTCATGGCCTTATAGCACAGACCCCACCTCCCACCAAACTGGAGTGGGAGGGAGATTTTCTAGCTTCCACAGTTGTCATTTTGAAACATATTGATATCTGTTATATTTAAGTTTTACTGTTAAAATTATGCAAGAGATAACATTAAGGTTAAGTAGAACATTGTTTCTAAGAAGAAAAGTTTTCTTCATTCCAAACAATTTGAATAATTTTTGTTCATTTTTAAATAGAACATTGTATAGATCTTGCTTTGTGCTAGCATTCTTTCAGTTATAAGTAACAGAAAACTGAACTCAAACTGGATTAAACAAAGAAAATTAATTGTACTCTGGTTATATTACACAATCCTCTATGTCAGCCTCATCCTCAGGCTGAATTACCTCATGGGAATGGGATTGTAGTTGGCTTAGGCCAGACAGAGCCCACCACTGGGCTATTGCAGTCATTTTGCTACCAACCTGGGCTACATACAATTTCACCTAAACCTAGTGAGGGCTGTACCATGAGAAAGAGAAAGAATGGAGGTAGGATGCTAACCCACAATGTCTTATACAGTAGACCACAAAAGTGACCAAAAAGTGTACTACTCTATTTTGAAAACTAGCAGCCCATACTTTCTGTAAAAAGTGTGAATGGCAAAATTCTTATGTGTGTTTTCTGAAATAATGTAAATGGGTTATATAACAAAACTTCTATACTTTATAGAATCCAAGTTAAACCCATTGAAAAATTACCTTCTTTTATGTGCTTTTCTGTTTAAAAGAAAAGTAAATTGTAAGACGCTGAAAGTTTCTTGAAAATTCTGATTTGCCTATGAAGCTCAGGATATAAATTAAAAGAAAATTAAGATAAAATTTTATCATATAATTTGAATTACTTTATAATGTTATTGTTCATTATTTCTAAAAATAAGGCTTCTGTTGTTCTGGTTATTTTGATTTGCTTTTTTTTTTGAGACAGAGTCTCTCTTTGTTTCCAGGGCTGGAGTGCCCTGGCGCCAGCCTAGCTCCCGGCAACCTCAAGCTCCTGGGCTGAAGTGACACTCCTGCCTCAGCCTCCCAAGTAGCTGGGACTACAGGCACATGCCACCATGCCCGGCTAATTTTTTTTCTATTTTTAGTACAGACAGGGTCTTGCTCTTGCTCAGATTGGTCTCAGACTCCTGAGCTGAAGCAACCCTCCTGCCTCAGCCTCTCAAAGTGCTAAGATTACAGGCGTGAGCCACCGCGCCTGGCCTTGATTTGGTTTTATTAAACTTCTGGATGGATTTTATTAATCTATTTCATTTAGCATACAAAGAACATTAGTAATAAATCCAAAATTTAAAGTAAGTATAACACCAAGGCAAGAAGCTATAAACAAAGATTAACAGATTCAATTATTTAAACATATAAAGCTGGAATGTGATAGTAAAGACACCCTAATTAAAGTTAGGAGACACATATTTATGTAGTTTAAAAATAAATAATCTTAACCCTCTTTTATAACATATAAAAGATTAATATTTGAGTCTCAGTTAAAAAAATGGGGGGCAGAATACATGAAATCTATAAACTTCACAAAAGAAGAAATACAAGTAGCCAATAAGCTTGAAAATGCATTCAAACTCAATAACCAAAAACATAACAATAAAGTGAAATTGGCAAAAGAAAATAATGTTCATATTTTGCATGATAAGCATTGAAATAGGCATTTTCTTACAAAGTTTTGAGACTATAATAAGTTCATCCTTTTTGGAGATCAATTTAACAATCCAAATCAGAAGCCTTATGAAAACATCTATGCCTTTTAGCTTAGCACTTCCAGTTGTATAAATTTATTTCCAAAGATATAGGTGAAGGATGTAAAGATAAATCATAGCCACATTGCTTGCAAAGCAAAAAATTGAAAACACCCTAAATTTCTATTGGTAGAGAATAGATTAAATAATCTACATGTGTATAGATTGGTATTTTGTGCATTCATGTAGATATTATGTGACCAAATAAGATACTTATCTAGGGAGTGGAGGGATGGAGATTTATAGAGGAACTTTGGATATGATTACATGAGCTTATAGTACTGTAATGAGAAAAATTAAAAGGATATTTTTACTTTGAAAAAACAATTTTAAAATGCAAGAAGCAAGGACATCATGCTAAGTAAAATAAGGCAGTCACAAAATGGCAAGTACTATAGGATTCCACTTCTTCAGATATTTAAAGGAGTCAAATTGATAGAAACTGAAAGTAAACTTGTGGTTGCCAGGGCTGAGAATGGAGAGGGGAGGAAGTTGTTCAGTGTGTATAGAGTTTCGATTTTGCAAGCTGAAAAAGTTCTAGGGACCTGTTGCACAACAATGTGAATATAGTTAACTATACTGACCTCTGTACACTTAAAAAGGTCTAGATAGTAAATTTTATATTATGTGGTTTTTACCACAGTTTTTAAATTTTTTTAAATAATGATGATAAGACCATGATTTTTAAAAATAAACAGAATTTGATTTCTGTGACTGCTTGGAGTTTTTATTATTTAAAAAATCTAAATCAGTGAAAAAGTACAAACCGTAAGGTGAGATGTGATATTTTCATTTGATATGTATACATTTTGGTTTATGAATGTTTTGCTGAATTTGAATAATATCTTGAAAATAGAAATTTGTTCTTTAAAATAGTGAATTATAAAACCCAAGAATATATCAATAAAATACTACATTACAGGAAATAAAAACAATACAGAGAACAAAGGCAAAATTGGTATTGCAAAAGAAATTTACACAGACTTTAGTAAAACATTTTTAGTCCAGAGTAGACTTTAAACAGTTGTAAAGGAACCCTGTAATTTTACAGTGCATTCAAAGGTAAATATTATGCAAAATTACAAATATTTAAATTTAGAAATTTAACAAACCATTTTTGATTAGTTACCTTACAGAAAATTAAGAGATTCAGTGAGCATTTCAACAGAAAGAGAAAAAGCTAAAATTGACCACCAAAAAAAAAAAAAAAACTACTTTGGTCCCGAATAAAACTATTTACCCTATTAATCATTTTGCCATTAGATAGGAAGAGTTATTGGAACTTCAGTGTAGCATACCGCTTGCTTGAGAAAATTGACTTAAATTTCCTATGCCCTAATTTCTATACCTTAAAGGGATATATAGCTAGATTTCCAGAAAATGAATTTTAAACAAAACATGTTTATACTGTTATGCATAAAATACCTTGTATATTCATTTGTTTGCCTCTCATATTCATCAAAAACAGAAAAATGAGTGAAATGGTTACTTTAAGATGTCATATAATGAACTTGACATTTCTTAATGTAAATGTGTTACTTTCTCCTGAGTGAGTATAAGTATGGGATATGTTTGTTTCTCAATTTTTTTTCTTTTCAGTAAGAAATAATATAGTGGTTTTTCTAGGAAGTCACAAAAGATGTCCATGAATTGCCACATATAGTTATATGATATTGTGCATGTAAAAATGTACAGTGACTTTTAGAACCTCCTTCTAAAAACAACCACATTAAAGTTAAAGCATATATAGTGAATGGTTAAGTTAATTTAATAGTGTGAAAACTCTATTGATGTTATATTAAATTTACTTGATCAATCACAGGTTAATAGTTTAATGAAAGCATAAAAATTTAGTATGCCTGTTTTTCTCTTCATTTCTTTCTAGACGGATTCCATTTCTAGGTATGTTTTACTTTTTTTTTTTTTTACTGATTTTTTTTTCTCATTTTTATCTTTGCTAAAAATATGTTTCTAGATATTTATACATTTTGTAAACTTACAGAACTATATGGCTAATAAAAAATCTATAGAAATTTAGATTACCTAATCATTGTTATTCACTTTCTTTGTTAAAGGCTTTACTTCTACTTCGCTAGTCACAATAAGTCTCTAAGAAAATTGTTCCCAAATCTCTACAACAGTGGTAACTTTTTTTAAGTTTTCCAATGTTTACTAAGTTACTTCAACATTAGCTATCTCGTTGCTAACATGAGGGACTGATGAAACCCACCCTGAGCCAGAATTTTATTTGTTTAGGTATTCAGATTCTTCCCCCTTAGCTGTGTTTTTTAGGTAAGAATGAACCAATGAAGATACTTTAGAAAATGTCATCTAGCTCAAAATTGTTCATCTTTTCAGAGAACCTCCACTATGTCCTTGATTGTAATCTCCATTCTCTCTCTCTTGCCCATATAATTGTTAACCAAAGCCATGTAAGACCAACAGTAAATTTTTATATACTGATGGTTCTATTGAATTGAAATGCAGAGGCAATGGCATCTATCAGAAAAGGTAACCTGAATCCAGAACCAGATATAAGAGAATTCTAATTTACAAATAAGATACATTTTCCTGTTTAGTACAAACCCATTATCACTTTGGATATACTGTATTTCATCAAATCTGTTACTAATTGTTAAACACCATTATATTATTTACCACTAAAAAAGGGAAAGATGCTACCAATTAAACTATAATACACCATCAGTTGGTGGAAGCTATATTCAGATTTCAGAGATGTTAAAATGTGAAAAAAAGTGCAATTTAAAATTGTTGTAATAATTTATCGTGATGGAAATAAGTTTGACTTTTAGACAAGGAAATTTTGAATCACTTCCTCATCAATGGAAGTTAATAGAATTAACAATAAGTTTCCATTTACTATGTGTCACAAATATTTATTAGGTAACAGATGAGGGAGACTATCAAGTTAATATATACTAGGATGTATGTTAATGTAAGTTGTGAAAGCCTAATAATAAAGATTTTGATTAAAATTCATCTTTTGAAGATATGAAACCACTTCCACATCAGCTAGTGATCGGTATGATTCCTTGCTGGGTCGCTCTGGATCGTACAGTTACTTAGAAGAAAGAAAACCTTATGGTAGCAGGCTAGAAAAGGATGACTCAACTGACTTTAAAAAGGTACTTGGGTTATTTAGTTATATTTATTCAAAAAACAAATTAGTTAACTTTTGTATTGAGATATTTATATTTGAATGTTATTTAAAAAAAACTGAATCATTTTGGGTTTTGACAAGTAATGGTAAGTAGAATAAAAATGGCTGTTTGTTTTTTTAGGGAAGAGAAAATTAGCCAGGACTTTATTTCGAATTTAAGTATCTCAAGTCATTACTGTGATTAAGCTAGAAAGGGGCATTTAGTAAATGCAGTGTATGTGTGTGCTCATGCACACACACTTTATTTTTTATCTGTTTGTTACTAAGAAGCAGCAAAACAGAGAATATAGTTTTTCCTAGGTAACTGAAAAAATTGGGTTAGTTCAAGTGCTATTAAGGATTAAGTATGGAAGTAATTAAGAAATAAATCCCAGAAACTCAACAAACTAGGATTCTGACTATCATGGTTCTTCATATTCTGAACTTGGAATAAACATGATGTAATTTGTTAGAGAAGGAGAAAGCTTGTGGTATTTGGACATGTTTCAAGGTATCTAGCAGCTGTTTGAATTATATACTTTCTTACAAGGCAAGTCAGCAAGAGAAGGAAGTGGGTGGTTGGGGGGAAGGAGTCATTTTACATTATGAATAAAATCCATCATTTATTTAGTAAAGAAATGAATGCCGAACTGTGCTAAGTAGTGAGATTCTACTCATGGGCACGTGGAGATGGAAGTATTATCCTGCTCTCATGGGCATCTCCCATGTAGTAGGAGAAGCACATTATCATATAATCGTACTAATGAATATATAATAAAAAAAATTGAGACAATTACCCTGAAGTAGAGAAACAATTTTATAAAAGTATATAACAAAATAAAAATGGAACAAACCTATGGATTGATTTCCAAAGGAAATGAGCCTTCAGCCAAGAACAGAAGGATGATTAAGAGTTAATTGGCAAAAATGGGAAAGAAAAGTGGTCCAGGTAAAGTAAACTGCAAGCACATAGAGCTGTTGGTGGATGGGTACATGAGGCATTGGAGTAATTAAATTTTCATTATGGCTAGTAGAGTGGAGGGGATGGTTTTGTGAGGCAGCAGCTAGTTGTGTAGTCAGGGACTACCTGCCCTGTCTTACAGGCCGTTTTAAGGATTCCCATATGCTAAGAACATTGGGAAGCCACTCAAGGGTTTTTAATTAGCAGGAAGGATAGAATGGTTGCCATATGGAAATTACGAGATTTTCAATTTGAAAAATTAATTTTTGTTCCTATTTATAAAACAGATTAGAAGGAGATCAGGGGAAACAATTATGGTGTTAAAATAGTCTAGATAAGAGATGATTGCAGCCAGAATTATAGTGGAAGTTGTGCAATGAAGTGTTAAGAAAGAGGAAAAATTATCAGAAAAGGGGAAGGTCTCGGATTTTATCCTGGATTTGAAATATTTCAAGAAATATGTCACTCGTCTTTTAATTTTACTATACACAATAGAAGTATAATGATAAATGTAACTGATACTCCATCTCATTTTTGGGAATTCAAGAGGAAACAATGGACAGAAAAGCTCACAGATTCCAAACAAAGATCACAGTGACTCCTCAGCTCCCACTGTTGCTGTACAGATATGGTACACTTTATCGGATAACTGAATCTTTTTTTTAAGAGAATCTGAAAAGTCTGGTTTTTCTGAAAAGTCTTATATTTTAAATGCTGGAACTAATTTTTAAAGTTTATATGGGACAAACATACCTGCATAACCAACAGTCTCTACCTTACAATCATAAAGCATTAAAATACATGTTTAATGTACCCTTTATAGCTCATGTGCTTCATTAATTTTTGCTTTAATATTGCAAAGTAATCAATGAGAAATCTTAAAATTTTAGGAGAGCAGAAAAGTAATTTGTATTTCTACCCTGATTTTTATAGCTTTATGAACAAATTCTAGCTGAAAATGAAAAGTTGAAGGCACAGCTACATGATACAAATATGGAACTAACAGATCTTAAATTGCAATTGGAAAAGGCCACCCAGGTTTGTACCTTTTTCTCTTTGTTACTCTCAAGGTAGTGGTTGTGATTTACTGTATCTAAAAAAATGGCATTGAAATTTTCTTGAATTTTCTCTAAACAGAAGTTTGGTATGAATAATGCTTATTAGTAAAAAGGAATCAAGATAATGCAGTTCACTGATTATTTACTTTTTTCTGGAGTAAATTAAAAATAATAGAAGGATTTTATTCAATAGGCTTCACGGTAAACTGGTACGTTATCATCCTTCAGGTTGCATTAGTAGCTTAGTATGAGCTTTAGTATAAGCCTCCATACATAAAAATATCATGAGTTCACTGAATGTAGCTTCAGCTCTAGGGATTTGATTGTAATGTTTTCTAAGTAAAGATGTCCGCCACTGCTCCCTACTATAGAGTTCTGTTGTTATGGTGACTCAGCTAATCTGTGTCTCTACTACTTACTGCCTTTTTTATTGTTTCTCTGCTTTTCTGCCTACCTTATTGTCAACCAGTTCTTACTGTACATCTCTCAGTCAAAGTCTGCAAGAGGTGGGAATTGATAGAGTTAGCCAGTTACTATCCAGTATGGAGCAGCCTGTTAATGTTCATGGTCGTGTTAGTGACCATTTCATAGGTCACTGGACAACCCACATAAAGCTGCCTGTGGGTCCGGTACCAATTCTGATCCTTCTCCTGTGGCAAGAGAAACAAGTCACTAGATTAAAAAGTAAGACAGCTTCTGCTTTGCCAGGCACTCTTTGAGTATCACACACAGTATACTGAGTTAATATGAGAAGGATGATTCATAAAAGTAAAACTGATACACATTAAAATAAACTTTTTTTGTTCAACTTTAGGGTATTTATCCTGAGTATTTAAGTCTACTGTGAATTTTTCCACCTGATTTTTTTTTTAAGCATTGATTGCTTTCATAACTATTTGTGAATATACAGAGCAGTGGCAGTTTTGATAATTGCATGGAATTTTTCCAAGAGAACTATCATCTGTTTAATCTTGGAGTTTAGATCTGTTTGGTAGTATTTAGCCAAGAAACCCTGGAGTCCTTGAATCCTGCCTTAGCCCAGGCACCCTTCTTCCTATATAGTCTCCAAGGGAGGGAATAGGCCAATTTACCAGAAATCAGTTTGCTGAATACCTCATTGCCAAATGACCAGTTCACCACATTTACTAATTGTGATTTTAACAGCTTTAACCAAAACCGGTGTTTAACCAAAAATATTAACTAGATAAAAATATTATCTAAACTGATGTTGATTTTTTAAACCTATGAAATTGACAAACAAATCATAAAATTGCTAAAATGTTCCCATATAAAAAAAATCCCCAATAAAATGCTATTTTTCCATCTAAAGTTTTGTTAATTTGTGTGTGATGGCATTGCTCTGGCTATTTCTGATTTTTTTTAAAGCGCTTTTGAATGTCATTTAAAAATTTTTCAGTCTTTTAAGAATTTTTATGATTCATTTGTAGATCTTCAAGTGGCATATCAGCCTTTGTTTTCTGTTTCTAGCAATTAAAATAAATATTCAAACTCAAAACCATCAAAAAGAATCCAGAATTAGCTGAACAGTCCTGTTCATATTTGAAATTCTAAATTGAATTTCTCACAAGAAGCAATTGGGATATATCAACTTTTATTTTTCCAGAAAGAGTAAGCACAAAAGCATAAAAGCCATTTAAAATAACAGAGAAAAAAGTAAAGATATCTGGCCATGATTAGTTCTTTAAATTTTATGTGCCATAGCCATAAAGAAGAAATTGTGAAAGAAGGATCAAAAAGAAACTTGGTTACAAGTCCTAAATAGACTAAAACACAAATGCTGAAAGGGTTGGCAAAATATAAAAAAACTATTTTTAAAGTTATCTAATTGAACAATGAAATTGTGCTTAATCAATAATGAAGTTATGTTTTTAAATTATATTTTGTGGTTAGTAGCCACAAAACATTCTTGTTAAAGTTGTCAACAACCATTTTTAGTAAATTGGTAAAATTGGCTTTTGAAGCATGAGCCATTTGATGAATTCATTTTCAGCAAATTGACCGGGAATCCCAAGATGTTTGTACAAAGGTCAATGTAAATAGGATCTAAGGTACTACTTTTTTTAACTGGGCTTGTGCTCAGTATCCAGATGCGGAGCTCTCTAATACAGAGTGCAACATGTGGCTTAAAATCCAAGGGACCTTTCCATGCCCCCTCCCCTCAAAGCTAAACTTGTAACTCAAGATTTTATCAGCTTTGAGCTGGTCACATAGTACATGAAGGGGGAAAAATGAGAAGCCCAAGCACACCAGGAGAAGAAAGCTGTATAACTAGAATTTCTTGTAAGGAAAAGTGAGTATGAACCTTCTTACCAATTCTGGAGCATGGATGATTAGAAAAGAAAACTCTAGAGAGTGAGCCAAGACTAAGATAACTGAGGGAGAGGACAAAAAGGCTAGTTTACTGGTCTGGCCACATGGATACAAAATCACTCAACCTGGTAAGAAACACATTTCAGTCAAGGTCCTGGAATCTGGCTATTCAGATTAGCCACTTCTGTTGGTGCAGGAGAGGAGGAGAGCAGTTGAGCGTCAGAGGGAAAACTAGGATTTTTTTTTGTTCCACAGTACTCACTCACCCTCACCCCCAAATAAACTGAAAATTCCTGGGGAAAAGTGATATAGACCTGTGGAGACCGTTCTATTTCTAAACATTCCTTTTGCTATTTATTTCAGTACAAATTCTGTTTTCTCTTTTCTTTACACACGCCTGTGTTACACTCCACCTGAGTATCACCATTTCTTTTAACACCTATTAAAAGAGTTACTGTGGTCCCTCCCCCATCTTTATTACATTTACAAATACAAAACGTTTGTATTGCAGTTATAAATACAAAAACATACAAAGGAAGAAAAATTAAAATCATTGATAATTGATAATCTCTATAATTTCTTACTTTGTTGCAGAGACAAGAAAGATTTGCCGATAGGTCGCTGTTGGAAATGGAAAAAAGGGTAAGTTTCCATCTTAGTGGATAAGTAATTATCTTCCCCCTTTATTGTTTTATGTAAGCAATGGTAGATTTTTTTTTTTCATTTTGTTTTTATGGATGGTAGTTTTAATTAGCTTAAATTAATATTTATTAACTTAATTAATGAAAGTGTTTTATGGCTTAGCTTCTTTGTAAAGTTTTATGAGGTCTAAGTCTGAAATGGCCTTGTTAAGACTTAATATACTACATTAGTCTTTTAATGAATTGAAAAAACTATCTTGTCTTGATTCTGAAACGTACTATACACGTTATGATAGTGAATCTGATATTTTTGAAATGCCCCTTATGTGTCTTTGATTTTCTGTACCGAAAACATTTAAATCATATATACATTTACTTTAATTTTTTGGAAAATTAAAATAATTACGTTCTTTAAATAAAATTTTTAAGTCTAGAGGCATCAAATTTTCAAATTCTTTTTAAAGTTAGTTTAATATTTTAATTTGGAGTTTAAGTATTTAACTGATGTGTGATATTTTAAACAAAAAATTGATTACAAGAAAATCCTTATAACATTTTATGTCTTTCTGCAGTTTTTTATTGGTTGTGATATTTCACTTGTACTCATTATTGCTCAAGGGTCTGAAGTGGCTGTAGGAATAACTCTACAAGTTTAGTCCGAGCAATTTAAAAAAATGTATAAATGATCCAAAAGTTAAAGTGCTCAAAAGTGTCTGTAGTGCAGCTGAACAGTGGCTAAACTTGCGGGTTTCAACTAGAGAATAAATTACATCCTGGTAGTTATGTCTCTAGGTCAAAGAGTGAATAATCAGGAGCTGTTGGTATAAAAATATTTTTCTTCCATTCCATTTTTAAAATAACCAATTTACCTTTTTCACCAAAAAAAAAAAAGAAATGATAAAAAAACAGAATATTAAAAGTAAACAAATACATTCTATTAATACCTGTTTCATTTACTAAATTGTACCTTGCAATAGCTATCATTTTATTATGATTTCAGCAAGTTTTAAAAATTAGTGTTCTGAGCCATTTTTTAAAAATTGATACAACTAATGCTAAAAATACAGAGTCACTTATTACTTTATTTGATTTAATGTTGATTATTATATCCTGTTACAACATATAACTTACTGAATTTTATCTCTAAGATACTCAGAAATAATAAAATCAGTTTTGTTCTTCATATTCATGGTTGAGATGAAAGACATAGATAACAAACTACTTAATCAAAATAGTCTTTATTTTTGAGACAGTCACAATTTCGAGAAATATTTAATTTTTCTTATGAAAGTATGTTTAATACAAAAACATACAAAAGAAAAATTAAAATTATTGATAATCTATCATGCAGAAATAACTGATATTTTGGTACCTATTTTTTTTCCCTAGGCTTATATACACAGAATACACACACGTTCATTTTCTGACATTCTCATCTCACCTCCTTTTTCTGCTTATCAAATGCTGATAAATTACAAAGTAGTTAATTCACTCTCAATTTAATAGACATCAATAATCATAGTATTAATAGTATTAATAATAACTGCTAACATTTATTCAGCATTCTCTATATATCAGGCAAGCACTAAACGAAGCACTTGATGTGCATTTTTCTCAACTATGTTTTTTAGTGTTCATACGTTTATCAAACATAAGAAATTGCCTGCAATTTTACAATTGTCAGTTACAGTGACCCAGTAGGATCAGGAAATTGGGTATAGTGTTCTAGTCTTGTTTTATCACTAAGTTAAAATCTAATAAAATTGAGGCTCATGAGGAGATTACTTCTCAGTCAGAAGAAATATTCTATTTCTGATGTTTCACAAAGTGGTGAGGATCAAATATAACACTTATATGCTAGTATTTTGAGAAGTACAGTGGTTTATATAAATTCATCATGGCTGTATTATTAACTAAGAGAAAGGCCTACATATATAGAAAATAACATTTTGTCTATGTAATAATGTTTAAGCATGCCAATATTAGAATAACGTACTTATGAGACTATGAAAAAGATTCTATTTTTTATAATTACATATCCTAAAAACATTAACATTTACAAGTAAATGTACTTATTTACTAAATATGAACATTTATTATTAATCTGGGAAAGAATGTCTTGGAAATAGTTTCAGTGTGATTAAACTAAATTTAAATGGTTTGTATCTGAAAGGTGACCGGCAAGAGTCAGTATCTTCTGGGCGGTATGACCTAACCAGTTTTACAGCTCATCAATTATTGCTGCTTGCTTTTTGCATAACACCTAGAATGCTAATCATTAAGGGAGAATAAAACAGTACACTGCAATAATGTATTGTGTGTTGGCTTTGCCTGTCACTCTTTGAAAGGATTTTAAAATAAATGCTGCAGTTGCTTCTCCATTAGATTCACCGCATTAATGCTGCACACGAAATCAACCTAAATACAAAGCTGTAAAGTCAGTTGGATAAATAATGGCTAGTAAACATTGTGGGTGGAGGAAATGAGCTTCTCTTATATCCTTTTGAAACTGTAAAGTACACATATTTTAGGCATGTTTGCTTCTTTTCTGCTTCTATCACTGTAGTATAATTGCATCTTTGTGTGAGTTCTTTTTTCCTATACAATCCTCAGTCTTGAATATTGGTTTATTCTATCTCTAAGTTTTACGTGAACTAAAAAAATTGTTTGAACACGTTATGTAGCATCTTACCAGAAAGTCAAAGCTTTAAAGAAAGAGCTTATAAAAAGTAACAAAAGTAAAGATCTTCAAATTTATTTCTCTCAAATTTTGGAAAGCTCTTTACACATCACTGGCATCACATCTTTTCCACACTGCTCCTGATTTGATCTTTGGTTCTAAATTATCACTCTTTGACAGTATAGAAGAAAACTTAAGAATATAATAATTATATAATTAATATTGGTACCTTAAATTGATCTAGGAACGAAGAGCTCTAGAAAGAAGAATATCTGAAATGGAAGAAGAGCTTAAAGTAAGTGAATCATATTATTTATGAGAGATATTGCTGATTATGAAGTTCTATAATACTATTATCAATATGTTTACATTAATTGTTCTCAAAGTTAATTACCCAATTTGTGAACTATTTATAGCTGATTTTTCTCTTTCTTCCTAAATCCACGTTTTAGTGATCTCCGAGAAGATTTAAAACCCAAATCGTTTTGATAATCAATTCGTATAGCACTTTTGATATTCAGGTCTAGAAAAAATTAGACAATAACAACTATAAAATGGAGAATTTATGATTCATCACGTTTCTGTTTACTCCTATGTTTCTTGGAGAGTACATGGTAGAGGGGGATAATATAAGCTATTAATAAAATGTTCTCCTTTGAAGATAAAGGGCATTAGAGGAGTGAACAGGCAGAGCTGTTTTTATCAAACTACATTACCTATGGAAATAATCACCTGTTTTGAATGCCTTTGCAGCGAAAAAAATAGCATAGTTAATTGATTACTTATTATCACATTGTCTTCATAAAGTATCTTTACCACATTATGAATTGATGAACTAACACATGGGAAATTATGCCCACTGAATTAGAAGTTAAAGATTTAAATGTTTTTGGCCCAGCGCGGTGGCTCACGCCTGTAATCCTAGCACTCTGGGAGGCCGAGGCGGGTGGATCACTCAAGGTCAGGAGTTTGAGACCAGCCTGAGCAAGAGCGAGACCCCATCTCTACTAAAAA
>NW_012150841.1:1139858-1165651 GCF_000956105.1 Propithecus coquereli
CTGTGATTCTTTATATTCTTATCATGCTGTCTTCCATTTTCTTATTTTTTATTCTTATTTCTTTATGTTCTGATTCCTGCAGAACCTGCACCAAATAAAGCAAATTCAAACTCTGAGAGAGTTAAATGAGCGACTGCTGACTGAGAATAGGGCCTTGACAAGAGTGGTAGCCAAGCGCTCAGGGTTCTGTAGGCAACTGCAGTCTGTGAACCTATAATTTTTAGTTTCATCATTTCTTCTTGGTAGAGCCAGGCAGGTGTTCTTGTATTAGTAAGTGTGTTTTTGTTTTAGTAAGAGCTCACTTTTACAAATTAATGCCATTGTGTCTGGAGCTTATCATATAACTGTTTAATTCTGCATGGCTTCTTAGAATGTTAGAAAGTGTCACTAATTGTGTATTATAACTGATGAACTACAGTAAAATTAGGAAATGATTTAGGAATTTAAAGACTTGTCCGTACTTTCGTAAAGCTTGTGCACATTTCTGGCTCTACAAATATTTTAGGGCTTAAAATATGGCTATTATTTACAGTTCTTTACTAGAAAGAAAATAGAACAGAAACAGTGTAACATATTTTATGTACAATTAATATATTTTGAAGCTGAAGATTAAGCATGCATTATCTGTTTTTCAAAATACTGTCATTAGCAATCAGGACCATCTTAGTTTATATTCATTTAATTCTCTATTACAGATATCCAAATGGGTAAACTTCAAATTACTATATTTTATATGTAAACATTTTGGACACAGATAAGAATTGATTGGCTCCACATAAAATTAAACTCTTCCTAAAGATTTTGCTTAAGATAGTTTTGCAAGTAGAAGTTTTACTTTTATCTAATTAGATAATCTAGTATATTTTACAAACTGAGGAAAGAGGACTAAATATTTTGGAAAGTATAGTTTAAAGACCAAAATATAAGGTAGTTCATTTCCTAGTGAACCTGGAAGAGACATATAATTTTAATCATTCTTAGTAGAAAATTCAGTTAACTTGTAATATTTCCACTCCCTCCATCAATTTGTCTGTAAAACAACAGAAAATTGAGTTGCATTTTTTTGAAGATATGAGGGTGTGTTTTTTTCTGTTCACTTCAAAATACTCGTTATTTTTTTAATGCTTGGATCATAGATGCAGATTTACTACTTTAGCTTAAAAATTATTTTATAGTCTAAGAATAGTAATAGTAATAGTTGTTTTGTTACCATTTAATACACATCTGTCTTGAATTAGGCATTGTCTTAGGTATTAAACTTAGGTACTATAGGTGAATAAGGAATTTAAATAATTTAGAACAAGTCTAACTCCTTCCATACTTTCCTAGAGGGGTCAATTTCTTGAGGAACAATAGTAAGTATTATGGTTTTAGGTGTGACAGACAGAAAGCAAAAGGTTTAGGTGCTGACAGGAACTATTAAAGGAACTCCCTTAGCCTATCCTAACAAAAGCAGGCTTCATTATCTTGGCTGCTCTAATCTGGTGTGCTTGTGGGTCATAAAATCAAGTGATTTAGTAAATTTCAATGGATAACTTTGAGAGAATAAACCTTTAATTCTATCATTTATTAAACTAATTAGTTTCACAAATCTGGGTGGGTTTTTTCCTTTCTTCTTGATACATGTTTTAGACACTAGACAAAGCTTGATCATGTGTTTTGTGGTGAAAATGTAACATTTATTAAAAATAATATTTTATTTTTTTATTAAAGTAAAACCTTTTCTTCTCTTTTTCTCTCATAGATGTTACCGGACCTAAAAGCAGACAACCAGAGGCTAAAAGATGAAAATGGGGCCTTGATCAGAGTTATAAGCAAACTTTCCAAATAAAAAAAAAAGCAGCAAGTAATGGAATTGCACATATTAGTAACCCAGTGGACCATAATTGGCAGTCACTGGAAGCCTGGGAAGAATCCTTGGAGACTGTCATTTTTGGATATCCTGCCAAATGCCCTCTTATTTAGAATTTTTGTTTCATTTTGTTTAATTTTCTGGGGGTTTTTGTTGGTTTTTTTTTTTTTTTTTTTTTTATCAAGACCATTGTTTCATGTTAATGCAGCTGCTGAGAAGATTTTTTTTTTTAAATGACTGAGAAAACTTGTTTACAGCTCCAGCATATAAGGAAAGTGTTCAAGGCCAGATATGCCTCAGATATTTAACCAGTACGCCTTAGTTGTACATAAATACTTTGTGTCAACAAAAACTTTCAGCTCTCACAGAAGACAGTTATTCAACATTTTTTGATGTGCCACAGTTTCCAGTTTTTTGATATTTAATTTTCTTGGCTTTATGTCTAAGTTTGGGTTTGTATTTTTTCCTTCTAACTCTTCATGTGGCAGAGTCTTCTATGTTTTCACAGCTTTTTCATTTACAGAAAAGAACACTTGCTCTTCTGCGATTATTGTCATGTATTAGGCTAATGCTGTGTTGTCTCCCACCCAGAACTGAATTGCTTGGTGGAACATTTGCTTTCACTGTTTGTGCAATATGCATTTATTTCTTATATGAATGCTTTAAAGTCATTTGAGATGAGATCTTTGAAATCCTATTTCCTGCCTTCATTGGTCACTTTTTTGTTTTTGTTTTTTTACTATTGTAGTATAAGATGTTAGATTCTGTAATCTTCACATTCGTTTTAGCAGGTACTGAGTGATGCTGTATATACAAATAAGTGTATCGTTTTCATTTTAGACCACCATATGGCATGCTTGACTATTTTCTTATTTCAAATGTCTGTTAATGCAAAGTAGGCTACTCCATGATAGTGTTAAAAACAAAATTTGCTAACAATGTGATGTAAAGACTTTAAAAGTTACACATTATGTGGAGCCCTATCTTTACAAAAGTTTTCTACTGTAAAGTGCTTTTACTTTTATTTTCAGTTTTCATTTGATAGTATTCAACCATAATTAAAGTTGCATAAGATAATTGCTTCACATTTCACATACCTATATTTATCAGAGTGCTGTCTAAAACTGTTGTGCTAGCCAAAGTAATGCTATGAAATCATTTGCAGACTTAACCCATGAGTTAATGTTAAATGCACTGTTATTGCCATGTGAAGAGGCATCGACTTTGATACCACCATCATGTTCAGACCATTTTATACATTTCAGTGGCCTTTTTTTAAGGGAAAAAAAAAAAGCAAAACCAAGTACGTAGTGAAGATGGCTTTTATTTGGACAAATAGCTTTTATATTTTCATTAAACCATGCAAAAAATATTACATTTTTCTGGCACGTAACTGTCTCCTTAACCACTGAACAGTTCAGCCATTTGAATAAATTATACATTGTAAAGCTTATAGTAGCTGATTGTATTATTGATTGTATTGTATACTATATTAAATGTGAATTTGTACCCCTTCATTTTAAAAGGTCATTGTGTTCTACTGCCTATTTTAGATTACTTTGGGTTTGGGGAAGGGTGTTTTGGTAAGCAGGATTTTCAGTCCTCTCTCTCTTGATTGGTTTTATGAAGATATAAGGTTATGCTCTTACTACCAAGCTCAGGATTCTTGATTTTAAAGGTACAAGGATAGTTGTGGGAATTTTATTTTTGGTTATATTTGAACTGTATGAATGGTGGGTCTGAATATTGAGAATTTCCATGGTCTTATGTGGAAGTAAAATATACAGATAATTGATCAGTTTGAGTGATTGCAACATGTTCTGGTTGCACAACAGTTAGGCATGCTATGGTTTATATTTGTGAAGTTTGGATGCCTGTGAAGAATGATTAAATACATGTTTCTAATATTTTAGTGTTTTGTATTTAGGTTATTTATTCTTTGTATCTAAAACTGAACAGCTACTGTGCTATATTGATTTTATTGGTAGTATTGAGCAGACCTTGTTTCTGCATGAAACTAGTTGCAAAACCCACTATTTTGGAAATAAAAATGTATTTTGACATATACAAATAAAATGAATAAAACTATTTTAAATGTGTGAACTTTTAATGAAGACATTTTAAATTTTGTTCGGAGATATTTAAATTCTGCATGGGTATTTTTTCACTAATTGCTTTCCTTGGATACCAATTCCAATAATTTTTGAAATTGTAATATTGTGATAATTTGCACAGCATTGTACCTGCACATCTGTAAATGCAATCTTAATTGCTATATTTATGCAATCTGTGTACCAATTTGGACAAATGTTTATATATTTTACATAAAGCTGTCTGTATGCAGAATCCGAGAACTAGTTTTTTATAAGTGGGTAAAAAATAACAGTTTCAAGATAGTTGCTTTGTAGTACAAGATTTTGTTTCCATAAATATTTGATGGCTTTTTAAAATTAGACCTCTGCTTTTTCTTAGCTGCAAATATAGGCTTAATAATACATGCAAAGATAGTATTCCATTGAAATGTAAAATTTAATGTTAAGTCATTCTCCAGCTTAGATTTGTCCAAGGTTAAACCTACTAACACATCTGTAACTAATTAAGAGATACTTTTGATTTCAGAACTTTGATAGAAAGCTTGTAGTAAAGCCTGTGTTTAACTAAATTAATACAACAAGGATTGAATTCTATTTTTTCTATTTATAGCACTTCACCTGTTCATGCTCACAGAATGATAGGTATTGTTGTTATTTGTCCTCCAATTAAAAAGCATTTCACATGCAAATACTTGAAAGCCAAATGAGAAGCAGCTATAGTGCTATCTTATAAAAAAAAAAGTGAAATAGATACTTGCTGATTCATTAGGCTAACTTTATTCTTTTGCTTAAAAGTCTATTACTACTTAGTCCTTCCTGGTTTATTTGAGACTGCCAGTGCCAACACTCACTGAGTCTGTTGCAAGAAGAAAATATCCAGAGAGCCAAATACTCTCCAAACTAGAACTATGTATTTCCCATAGGACATAATAACATTGTAGATCGTCCCTCAATTTGTCATTATAAGAAGAATACAGAGCAAACTCCACTAACAATTATTAACTATCCATTAGCCCTGTCTTGCTAATGAAAACCTTTGGTTGCAAAAATGAAAGCTGACTAATAACACAATCTTTTTTTTTTTTATGTTCCATGTTTTACACTGTATGTGTATAGCTGTGTGTCTGAGTATGCATGTTCACCAGAGATATTGTACATATGAGAACTGTCCAAAATGTATTGGGTTTAGAATGAAATATTAGTTATTTTTTTATTATATGTCTCCCAATAATTAAATTCATTTCTTGACTTTAATTTTGGAGAAGTTCTTTGGGGTTAATTGCTATATAAGCTAAAGGATGTTCTTTCTCTTTGGTAAGTGACAGAGTATCATTGCTGTTTCATGCCTTCAAAATGACCAGATTACAAAATGTACTAACTTTAAAAATATAGGAGTCAAAAGTATGCGATTCTGTTTCTATAAGGTAACGTAAATCTACTATTACTATAATTTTGAAGTTGTATTACTAATATTAAAAGTTTTCTAAAAGGAAGCTGTTTTGACCCAGGCTATCCCAACATATCACTGCTTAAATTTCAGTAAATGTCGGGGTCACAGAAATCAGCCAGATTTTCGTTTTTAAAAAGGGAAAATGAAGAGGAAAAGGTTGAAGAAATGAACAATATTAGTAGATTCTGTCCTCAGTAATATATAGCTAGTAGGGCATGTACCTGGTGCTTATAGGTCTAGGAGAGTGGTAGTGGAAAAGAGACAAGATTGACCTTCTCTCCCTTTCTTACACTCAATTTTTCTTATGGATCTATTTTGATACAGATCTTTTTCAAAATGTATCTCATTTGATTTTTTTTTTTCTTTTTTGAAACAGGGTCTCCATCTAGAGTGCAGTACAGTGGCCCAGTCATAGCTCACTGCAGCCTCAAATTCCTGGGCTCAAGCAATCCTCCTGCCTCAGCCTCCCAAGTAGCTGGGACTACAGGTGCATGCCACTACGCCTAGCTAATTCTTTTTGTAGAGACGGGGGTCTCGTTATGTTGCCCAGTTATGTTGAACTCATGGTCTCAAGTGATCCTCCCCACCTCGGCTTCCCAAAGTGGAGGGATTATATACATAAGCCATCACGCCCAGCCTTACTTGATCTTTAAAATGGGCTGGGTAAATAGAGTATATCTCCATTTTGCAGGTGAGAAAGCTGAAGTTTACCGATTATCATTTGGTTCAGTATCTGAAGTCTGATCCAGTACAGAGCTCTTACCAGTACTTAGTGGTGGTTGCCATTCTTCCCCACCTCTTAATCCAGGGCTTTTTCTGTGTATCCATTAGCTTAATAGTTTATTTGCATGAAATTGCATACATTACTTAAGAGTCTCTATGTTTAGGTTTAGGATATTTGTATATCTTTGAGGATGGCATTCTTTGATTTTTTTTTTTTCTTATGCCACATTCTCTGATTCCACATTCTTACTCCCAACCCTGCTAAATTCCTTCTCTTTTTCGTACTTATTACTACTTACTATTATTACTAATCGTACTTTGTCCTATAATGGGATTTTGTTTTATTTTATTTTTTAGATTGAGGAATGCTCTAATGCTGAAGCAGCTAGTTGATTCCTTGGTGGAAATTCTGACCATGTTCAGAAATTCCTTTTGAATTCTTTAAAAATAAATTTAAAAAAAATTAATGGTCAGTGCTTAATTCCCAAGAATCTTTTATTCCTTGGTAAGATAGGCAACATTGATAGTGCTACAGTTTTAGTAGAAGATTTTTTTCTCCCAGTGAAATAATACCAATAATTATTTGGTTTGTAATACCAAATATGTAAACCAGGTAAAAATTGTATTTATATAAACTCATAGATATGATCTCCCCCCTTTTAAAAAGACCTCTGTAAGGCAATATCATAACAGCACCTTGACTCCCTCATTTGTTACTGTACAATTCTTAGGTTGTGACCAGAGCATTGTTAATTAGATGCACTAACCCACACTTTTATAATACATGTACTTGTATGCATGTTCTAGTAGCATACAGTTTATGTAAATGAATATGGGCTGGCCTGAAGTGTGCAGCTACCTTCCTCAACAAAGAAAAACTCAAATACAAGTACAGGGCAGGATAAGCTCCACACAAAAGATAAGCTTACAATACAAGTCAGTACATTAGTGTTCTTCAATATTTTACAAATTTTGCCTATCTCTAAATACTGTTTTTACAATTTCTAAATATTGAAGCATTTTAGCAAACAAAATTTGAGTTAAAATTTTGTGAGATCTATAAAACACCTTTGCAAACCTACTGGGTCCTGATTTGTAAACCTTTGACACAGTAGGCCTGTGGATTCAGTCACATCTAGATACATAATAAATCCCAGCTTAATTTGGCAAATGTCAGTAACATATTTCCAAAGCATCTTGTAGTCTTAAAAAAAAAAAAAAAAAAACATATTTCCAAAGCATCTTGTAGTCTTAAAAAAAAAAAAAAAACCTTAATAGCGTTGTTTCTTCTCTAGAATTCATCAGAGCAAAATTTGGGAATAATTGACTCAGTTACTAACACCTAATTTTTTACACCAAGACCACTAAGAGAGAAAAGTATAAGAGGTAGATTTCAGAGGACTTCTTGTACCGTTCAAAAGAAGAGAGTACACCCTGTAACCATGCTGCCACATCTGTCATAAAGGACTCCAGGGACACTGATCTGCTCATGTGAATCTAATCTATTTATGAACCCCAGTTGCTGTTACCAGAGAGGGAAAAATAGGGAAAAGTGGCAGGGCATTATAGGTGTCATATACAAAATGTATTTGCCATAGGAGAGGCAGATGGTAAGTGTGGGCTAGTAAATGTTTTAATTAATACTTAACTGTTAATTGCTATATTTCTTATTTTAATTATAATTAATAGTTGTTGGAACGTCAGGATATTGCTAATTTTGGATACTTTTGAAGTTTACATAATGGTTCTCAAAATATTCTCAGGTCATCTAAGCCATTTGTCAGCCTTCAGGACAGACTAACCTTGTTAAATAATGGTCTTCTGCGTAAGAGTGTTACAGTCTGTGATCTATTCTTTTGTCTGAAACTGAAGTCCTGCCTATCTCATTCTTTCTTCATGCTATACTGCACCTCTAATGTCTAGTATTTGCTTTACTCATACCAGTAGCAGGAACACCAGAGGGGAAGGGAGCTAAACTTTAGAATTTTCTGTATACCAAGTCCTACACATACCTTGTATTTTTCATTTTAAATTTTTAAAAAAGTTTATTTTACTATGAGCTCTTGGAAAGGTCAGGGCCTTATTCATCTTTGTTCTCAGCACATAGCAAAGTGCCTGGCACATAGTGTTTACTCAAATGTTTTAAAGAGGAAAGAGTAAATCTAAATAATTAAATTGTGGTAAGTTTTGTGGAGGAAAAAGTCTTGGCTGACTTTTTAAGGTTTTTAAAGGTTATTAAATATAGACATTCTGACTCTTGCTTACTTTGTCTCAGTCATTCAACAAATTCTTGTTAGCACTGAAATGCCAAACACCATCCTATGTGGCGGGGATACAACCAAAAGCAAAACAGGCACGAAAAAAAAAATCCCTGCCTTGTGGAGGCTACGTGCAAATGGC
Source organism: Propithecus coquereli (assembly GCF_000956105.1). NCBI lineage: Eukaryota > Metazoa > Chordata > Mammalia > Primates > Indriidae > Propithecus > Propithecus coquereli. Next base: position 1,148,377 of record NW_012150841.1, read on the forward strand.
AGAAAGATTGAAATTAAACAATTATACATTATTTTACAACGTAATAGAGCAGGAGAAGAGATTTCAGGCTTAAGGGAGGGCTGATAATAGAAAACCTCACTGAGAAGATAACATTTGAGCTAAAACTGCAAGAAAGGTTGGGCAAAAACTCTGCAGATATCTGGGAGACCAGCATTTCCAGGCAGAGGAAACAACAAAAGCAAAGATCTTGAGGTGCAGATGTTCTGAGGTGTTTGAGAAACAGGTGAATGTGGCTACAGTGGAGTGAGCGAGTAGAGTAGTAGAGCAGGTCGAGAGGCAACAGGAGAGCTAGATTAGGGACTTCATTTAGACATTTATTGATCACATTGTCTGCTAGACTTGCTTCCTCAAAAACCTTATCATATCCTTTTCCCATGAAGAATTTGTAACTCTATAATAAAAGGCACAAATACTATGTAACTGTAATTTTGTAACAAAAGATAAATTGTACTATAAACTGTGAATTGAGGAAGATAATTATACTAGAAAGTCTAGGCTAAGTCACCTAGGTGAAAATTAAATGTAAAACATTTTTGAAGGTTGCAAACAATCAAGTCAGATACAGAAAAATGGATTATTATAATTGTCATTATTATATAAAAGCAACACATTGGGCAAAAATAAACACTTTATATCAGTTCTCAGAATTTTTCTCATTGGTTTTAGTGTTAGTTTGTACATCTAATGTAGATTGTCCTCATTTGTCTCTGCATTTCGTGCAGCGTTTCTGTTTGGATCATTTCTTATTTCTGCCCTCAAAAGCAAAAGCTAGAGTATTTATGTGCTTCCATAAATGTGACAATGTAGTTGCAACAGGGATCATAGTACTATCATCCAAGTGTTCAGTATTCACGCCTTTCTTGTCCTGGGAGTGTTTAGCTTAATCATTCCTCTACAACAGTGGTTCTCAAACTTGAATCACCTGGAGAGCTTGTTGAGACCCAATTTGGACCCTCCTGTTTCTAATTCAGCGTTTAGGGTCTAGGGTGGGATCCATGAATTTGTATTTCCATCAAGTTCTCAGGTGCTCTGATACTGTTGGTCCAGGAACCATAATTTGAGACAATATCATTTGTCTCTTCTCTGAATGGAAATAGTTCAAAAGCAAAATCACTTGTGAGAGCCTAAATGTACATATCCTATGTTAATAGTTAAAAGGAGATTATATAGATATCAAGCTTTGGATAACACCAATGATAGTTTAAAAATAAAAGATGATGTGTGTTGCCATACCACATATTCCCTGGCAGGGGAAAAGTACAACTGCAGAACAATCTAATCCAGTTTACCAGGAAATCGAATTGTAAAAGGTTTTTTTGTTTTTTTCATATGAGACAAGTAGATGGGCAACAGTCCCACACAATCAGGAAAAGGGTAGCCAATCCCTTACATCTCTGCTTGCTCAAAAGAGAAAAAGCCTGAAACTCCAGGTATGGGGAGGCAAATGTCCTAAAATCTAGGTCTCCTGCAAGCTTCAATTAATTCTTAGGAAAGCCAACACAACTGCCCTCTCACTTTGAGGCCCGAGCTTCCTGCCTTCTATAAAGTGCGTCATTACCATAGCACAGTGTGATAAAGAGACTACTGCATCTAAAATATGCATCCATTTGCTGCATGGTGTATGTGGCCAGATAAACCAGGACTGCCAGTTACTATAGGTAATCTTCCTTGGATTAAGGGAAGATATGCTTAACCAACTTAACCAGTTCCTGTTAATATATGAATATATATTAATATAGGAATATATATATGTCAGTAATTCTCAAAAGTGTCATCCAGAAATCAACAGTATCAGCATCACCTGGAAATTTGTTAGAAATGCAAATTCTCAGGCCACACCCCAAACCTCCTGAAGATAGAGCCCAGTAGTCTTTTCAACAAGCCCTCCAAGGGATTACGAGGCAAACTAAAGTTAGAGAACTACTGCCCTGTATGTTTCAAATCTAGATCACCTGGGCTGACGTGTAACTAAGAGTTGGGGGGAAAAATTCTCAAGGCTTTTAAAGAGGAGTGAAAAGAATTATCAGTGGGGAGTAAGAAATCTCTAGCTGTATTGGGAATGCACTGCTGATTGCTGTCCATAGATCTGAAAAATACTAGGGAAGATCTTAATCTCTGAAACTGGACTGCAGAAGTTTGCAATCAGATGAATTAATTTAAAGTGAAGCAGATTCACCTGAATGGAAAAGAGCATCTCCTCTAGTGGATCCCTACAAAAGGAACCTAACAAGAGGTTTTTTTCTGAGGGGAGATAAGATAAAAATGGGGAGTATATTATTCAGTGCTTATCAAGTTACAAGCAAAGAAACTCAAATTGCCTAGGAGGTTAGGGGTGGGAGGATGGATGAAATATATTGGCTCAAGTTACCGGGAGTTCAGAAGCATAGCTGTCCTTAGGCAAGACTGAATCCACTGCATGTCATCTCTGTCTCTTCTCTCTCTGCATTGGCCTCGTCTCTTCTACTAAAATGGAGAAAACTCATGGCTATGGATGGCTCTAACAAGCCCAGAGGAAAGAAATGATTTCTTTTACCCCAACATCCAATATATACAATCCCAGGAAATGAGCCATTTTAATCCCTTGAACTATCTCTTTTTCCATGGAGATGGAGTACTGATTGGACAGTCCTGGGTCCCTATTTACCACTCTGGGCAAGGCTGAAATAAAGCTTCATGGTTAAGCAGCATTATCAAAAGATACAGAGTAAAGGAGGAATAGTCCCTCCCACCCCGCAAAAAAGAAGAGGGCTATAACCAGAATAAGGACAAAAGCAAGGAAAAATTAATGGCAGCACTATAATCTAAGAGGAACCTAACCACTGAAATTTAAACCTTGAGGTATGGTCATCACTTTTTCAGAATGGACTTGTAAATTTCACTGGAACCCATTGAAAGTTGGCTAGAGTTATCCAAATACTGAGTGCTGCCATGCGTCAGGTACTATTCTAGGTGTTAGGGATAAAGCCGTGAACAAAACTGACGAAAACTCCACCAGAATGAAGCTTATATGCCATGAGCTGGAGGCAGAAAAACAACATAAATATAGTCAAAATTATAAGTCCTTGGAGAAAAAGCAGAGATAAGAAAAAGCTTAAGGAATGTTGGAGAAGATCATATTAGGGAGGAGGGTTTTGATTTTAAATAGGTTAGTGAAGAAAAATATCACCAATGTGACTACAGGAAATGATAGTGTGATCTATCAAGGTTTCTGGATTCCAAGCATTCTAAGTATGTCCATTTGGAACAGTAAGTCCAAGGGCTAAGAGGCAGACACATTCATAAGGAATAGCAAGAGGGCCAAGTAGCTGGAGCTATGTGAACAAGAACAAGAGTATGGGAGATGAGGCCAGAGGGATATTGGAAGGCAAGATTATGTATGGTCTTACATACGATCATAAGTACTTGAAGTTTTTAATCTGAGATTGGGGCCATTTGAAGGATTTGAGAGAATCACATAATCTGATTGAGGTTTTTAAAGAATCTCCCTTACACCATTTAGTAGACTGTCACTGTAATCCCTATGGAATATGGTAGTGTCTCAGCCCAGGGAGATAACAATGAAGGTGTGAAAAACAATGGTAGGATTCTAAATCTATTTTGAAAGTAGAAAGAAGAAAGTGTTTCCAGGAAGCAATGATTGCTGCTACAACCAGATAAGGACTGAGAACTGACAACTGGATATAGCAATACTGACCTTGACAAGAGCAGTTTCAGTACAATGGTGGAACTGAAATCTGTTTAGGTGAGAATGAGAGGGAAAGAATTGGATTTGATACAGATAATTTTTGTTCAAGAAGATTTGGCAGCAAGACCAAGATCTTAAAAAGAGGTGCACAAAAAAGTGAACCCAACATTCAGTACCACTGTTCCCCAAAGACATTTCCCAATTTGTAACTAGAGACTGATAAACTGAGCAGCTGTTATCACTCTCACAGGGCAGAGAAATGGAAACAGGAGTTCATGGCCTGCCAGAGGAGAAGAACTGAATTAAACATCCCAGACTTTTAGGTGGGATCCTTGATACACCCCAAAAGAAAAGCATAAATTCAAAAGAAATAAGCCATCACAAAGTCTGAATTTAGCTCAATCCTGAACAAGATTAAGATGATTTTTCTTACCCTAAATCCCTGCCAGAAATTAAAGTACACCATTTTTTGGAAGAAAATAACATCACTCAGAGCCTCAAATTGTTATTGTAATTTTTATACACAATGTCTAGCATTCAATCAAAAAATTACAAGGCATACAAGGAAATAAAACTGAATGACCATGAAAACAGAAAGGAAAAAAGGACAATAGAAACAGATCCATAGGAAATTCCAATGTCTTTTTTTGTTTGTTTTGTTTTGAGATAGGGTCTCACTCTGTCACCATGCTAGAGTACAGTGGCATCATCATAGCTCACTGCAATCTCCTTTTTTTTTCTTTTTTAAGACAGAAGTCTTGCTCTGTTGCCAGGTCTAGATTACCCTGGCATCAGCCTAGCTCATGGCAACCTGAAGTTCCTGGGCTCAAGTGATCCTCCTGCCTCAGCCCCCTGAGCAGCTATGGCTCGGCTAATTTTTCTATTTTTCATAGAGACAGGGTCTCACTCTTGCTCAGGCTGGTCTCAAAAGTCCTGACCTCAAATGATTCTCCCACCTTGGCGGAAATTCCAATTTTTAATTTATCTTTATCAAAGTTCAATCAGGGGAAGCAGAACAAATATGAGTACTATGAATTAAAAAATTTATTGTAGCAGTAACTCTAGACGTAATTTTAAGAGAAACAAGAGGTAAGGATCTGCAAGATCGAGTTGGTGGATCAGAGAAAAGTCATTAACCAGCCCCTCTGAAGCACTGATATGGTGGGCTAAATAGAAGCTTGTCAGCTAACCTGAGAAGCCAGGCACATCCAGCTGCTGGAATGGGCCTGAAAAAGAAAGCTGGATCAGTTGTATGGAAGATAATTGCCTCTTCATCTAGTGAGGAGCCTGGGGTCATTGTTAGTCTCCAGTTTCTGTAATCTGGAATAAAAACTGGAGCAGGAAAGAACAAGGACAGATTGGAATCCACCAGCACATCTGCATTTGTATCTCACCACCTTTAACCACAAAAACCATCAGAGTATATTAGCTGCTATTTCAGTTCTACCTTCCAAATCTCACGTATATTTCTCTTTTGGCTAACTCTACACCAGAGCTAAACAGAAACGGGGATTCTTTGAAATGTGGTTGCAGCTTGTCCAAGTTGACCCAATATACAACTGTTTTATCGGAAACAGACTTTAAAATAGCAGTGATTCACAGAAAACTGAAGGCCCAGATGATTTCCATGGTGAATTCTACCGAAAATTAAGGAAGAAATAAAAGAAATTTTATACACAAACTTCGGAAAATGAAGGAGGGAGCACTTTCCAATTCATTTTGTGAGGTCAGCATAATCCCGATACTAAAACCTAGTGGAAATATTACAAGAACATTTAAACAGTATCCCTCATGAACATGAATGCAAAAGCCCTTAAGTCAACCAATACACAAAAAGGATAAATCATCATAATCAAATATGGTTTATACTAGGATTGAGAGGCTGGTTTAACATTTGAGAATCAATATAATTCATCATATTAACATAGTAAAGGAAGAAAACCATATGAGTGTTTCAATAGATGCAAAAAGACATTTAACAAAATGCAATACCTATTCATAATTAAAAACTCTTAGCAAAATAGGAATATAAGGAAACTTCCTCAGTCTTATAAAGGTCATCCAATAAAAAGCCTACGTATAACGTAATGGTGAAATATTAAATGCTTTCTTCTTAAGGTCAGGAAAAAGTAATGAATGTCCCCTCTTTGTCCCCTGCCTTACCCATTCCATTCAACATTGTATTGGCAGTCTTAGCTTGTGTATTAAGAAAAACAAACAATATACATACATATTTGGAAGGAAAAAGTATAACTATCTGACATATTGTTTGTATAAAAAATCCTAAGGAATCTACAAAGTAACTACTAGAACTAAGAATTAATCTAGCAGAGTATCAGGATACAAGGTCAACTTAAAAAGCCAATTGCATTTCTATATAGTAACAACAACAAAAAAGAAAATTAGATGATTTAGGGACATTATTGCTCAGAGATTAAGAATTTGAGTTTTATGAGTGACCTAAGTGCCAAGAATAGCCAAGACAATTTTAAAGACTAAGTATAAAAATAAAAAAATGAAATAAAATAAAATAAAAATAAAGACTAAGGATAAAGTGAAGTTTTACCAAGAACTATCAAGACATTATAAAATCATAGTATTTAAAACAATGTTGAATTCACTCAAGAATAGAAAAATAAACAAATGATACAAAACATAGAATCCCAAAATAGACCCAAACTTTTATGGGAACTTAGTAAGTGGCAGATGTAGCATCATAGATCATTAGAGAAAGAATGGTTGGGATAATTGTTTATCTAAATAAAATAATAATAAAATTGGATCTCCACCTCCACACACACAAATACATTCTAGGCAAATTACAAACCTAAATACGAAAAGCAAAACCTCAATATTTTTAATAAAATTTGGAAGACTTTGTGATCTAAGGGTAAGATAAAAACTTCTAAATAAAACACAAAGTTAAAACCATAAAGGAAAATACTGATATATTTTATTACATTCAAATTTAAAACTTTTCCACATTAAAAAATATATAGAAAATGAAACAAGTCATAATGGGAGAAGATTTTGCAAGACATATAACTGCTTGGTTCCAGGGTTAGTCCTAATATATGAACTATGACTATACTGAAAAATATTAACAGAAGAGGGAAACTGAATGGCCGATAAATATTGCAAAGGTTTATACAACCTCCTTTGCAAGCTCATTATTAATGAGATGCAAATTAAGACCACAGTCAGATATTTCAGATTGGCAAAAATGAAAAAAAAACAAAACATAATTCTCAGTGAGACTGTGTAGCAACTGGAACTTACATATATATTCTTAATGGGCATATAAATTACCCCAACGTTTTGGAAAGGAATCTGAAAATTTTCCAGTACTGCCAAAAACTGTGACCCACAACCTAGCAGTCCTTTTTCTGGGTATATTGTCAACCTCTTTCACATCATGACATACCTAGAAAATTATAATAATGGCATTGTATAATGGGCACACCTGGATAAATGGATGAATTTACTTATGGATAGAGGTAACCAGCCAGAAGGCTCCAGTTGTCCCAGGCCCCACATACCTGTATTTCATTTAAGACACACCAAACATATTTATATAGACAGATAAACTGAAATATTCACTGCAACATTATTTGTAGTAACAATAAAAGATAAAACAACTAAAATGTGCATCAACAGTGGAATGGATAAATTAATTGTAAATTCCATAGTGATAAAAATGAATGAACTACAGCTACATATATTAATATCAACATAGATAGATTTTTATAATAAAAAGCAGAAAACATATTTTGGAATGAAAAAAGTAATTGCAGAAGGAACAATACAGCATGCTACTATAGAGAACTGCAGAATAATATTACATTTTATTTATATATACATATATAGCAAAAATATAAAAAAGCATGCAGGAGAATGATAAAAAAAATTGAAGATAGTGATTATTTCTGAGGAATGAAAAAGAGATATCCAGCAAACTTCAATTATACACACTTCTTGAGGTGAGTGGTAGATGCTCAGGTTTTATATTATACTCTGTCTTTTGTATGTCTGAAGTAGTTCTTAATAAATTAATTGATGTTGGAAAATGGTAATTTTCAAACTTATTTTAAGCTTCAGAGCTCTTTCTTTAAATTAAAACCTATACAGAATCCCAATAAGCAAAAGAGACAAATATTCTGCTAGTGGCTCATGCCTGAGCCCCCTAGCACTCTGGGAGGCTGAGGCAGGAGAATCGCTTGAGGTCAGGAGTTTGAGACAGCCTGAGCAAAAGCTAGACCCCCGTCTCTACTAAAAATAGGAGAAAAATTAGCCAGGTATGGTGGTATGCGCCTGTAGTCCCAACTACATGGGAAGCTGAGGCAGGAGGAATGCTTGAGCCCAGGAGTTTGAGGTTACAGTGAGCTATGATAACTCCACTCCACAGGAGCCGGGGTGACAGAGTGAGACTCTGTCTCAAAAAAAAAAAAAAAAAGTTCTGCTAGAAGAAAGAATAGTGGGCTAGAGCCATGCTCAGTCTGGTAAGCTCTTCATTCTCCAACCTCATCCAGAAGAGCCAATGAAAAGTTTTCTCAAAATCCTTAGGGTTCCAGGCAGCACAGTTGAAAATCACTATTCTAGGAGAGTATCTATTTGTAACTATTGTTGACAGATTTTAAGTTTCAATGCAGATTCTAATCCAGTGCAAAACTATTTATGTAAAAATGCATGTAATATGTGTCTGCTCATGTAGTAAAAGTTCTGTAACAATAAAGACATAGACCAAAGCTAACAGTGGTATAGTTGAATGGTGGAATTTCAGTTAACTGTACTCCTTTTACCCACTTGTCTATGTTTTCTAATTTGCTATAGTGAATAAGTATGGATTTGATAAAAATATTATTATTAAATTGTTAAAAAATTATAAATGGGCAATCTTTTTAGAGCTAGAGCTGTAGAGTGCTGTCTTAAGCATGGGCTATTTTAAGTTCAATTCATTCTCTGCTCTAAAGTGAAAGTTATTCTATAGTTTATATACAAAAATAAACTTAGCAAGAATATCTAAGAAAATTTTGAATACTGACAATAATGAGAATGAATGAATTTTTACTCATCATCGTTTACAATAAGTCTATAATTCATATAACTGGTACCTGCAAAGATTGACAGATTAATAGAATAGAATAGAAAGTCCAGAAATGGATTCAAATACGTACAAGTTTAGACTATGATCAATGTGACATTTCAAATCCCTAGGAAGGCTTCTAGCTTCTGTTTCAAATATACAAACTGGAAAGAATGTTGTTCCTTAACTAACAACAAGAAAAAAAATAATGTACAAAATTATAACTTGTCTTGAACCCCCCAGAAAACTGAAGTAACAGGGCACTTAAAATGGCCTGAAATCTGAGGAAAAATAGGCACCTTCAAGAACAGAGATGGAAGGACTAACGTACCTGTGGCGGAGCACAGAAAGAAGGCAAGCCCACCATAAAAGCAGGTAAGAAGAATCCAGCTAAAATGTTTGACAAATTACTAAAGACTGAATTTGTTCTAGTATGAGAGCATAGACCTCTTGGGAGTCCCAGATCCAAGGGTAGTTTGCACCCATTTGCTGGCTCTTTTCCACAGACTTCACTGGATACAGATGAGAAAGACTGGGGACAGAGGGTATGTCATAGGAAGCTTCTTAGGTAATATAGGCCTGGAGAGGAGAGTGGCCACTTCTGTGGTCAACACACAAAGCTCCCCCTAGGCTCTTCACCCCTAAGAACCAAAATACTTATGTCACTAGGGTAAGGGCAGCAAACCTTCTCTCCCCCCAGGGCACAGGTAACATACCATTGCATCTGGGAGGCTAAAAAAGATCAAAATCTTCTAACTCTGGAGGAGGAGCAAGAAACTGTCCTGAGTAGATATCCAGTAGTGGGATTACTGGATCGAATGATAGGTCTACTTTTAGTTCTTTGTGAAATCTCCACACCGTTTTCCATAGAGGCTGTACTAATTTGCAGTCCCGCCAACAGTGTATAAGTGTTACTTTCTCTCTGTATCCATGCCAGCATATATTGTTTTTGGACTTTTTAATAAAAACCATTCTAACTGGGGTAAGGTGATATCTCATTGTGGTTTTAATTTGCATTTCCCTGATGATTAGTAACATTGAACATTTTTTCATATGTTTGTTGTCCATTTGTTTATCTTCTTTTGAAGAACTTCTGTTCATGTCTTTTGCCCACTTTTTAATGAGGTTGTTTGTTTTTTCCTGCTGATTTGTTTGAGTTCTTTGTAGATTCTGGATATTAGCCCTTTATCAGATCTATAGCTTGTGAATACTTTCTTCCATTCTATAGGTTGTCTATTTACTCTGTTGATTATTTCCTTTGCTGTGGAAAAACTTTTTAGTTTAATGAAGTTCCATTCATTTATTTTTGTTGTTGCTGTATTTGCCTTTGGGGTATTAGTCATAAATTCTTTGCCTAGGCCAATATCTAGAAGAGTTTTTCCTACATTTTCTTCTAGAATTCTTATGGTTTCATGTCTTATTTTTAAGTATTTTATCCATCTAGAATTAATTTTTGTGAATGGTGAGAGACAGGGGTCCTGTTTCATACTTTTGCATGTGGCTATCCAATTTTCCCGGCACCATTTATTGAATAGGGCTTCTTTTCCCCAGTGTACATTGTTGTCTGCTTAGTCAAAGATCAGATGGCTATTGGTTTTATATCTGGGTTCTCTATTCCATTCCACTGGTCTATGCCTCTATTTTTGTGGCAATACTATGCTGTTTTGGTTACTAGAGCCTTGTAGTATAGTTTGAAGTCTAGTAATGTGATACCTCCAGATTTGCTCTTTTTGCTTAAGAAGTCATTTAATCAAAAAGACACCTGCACTTGAATGTTTATTGCAGCACAATTCACAATTGCAAAGATGTGGAATCAACCCAGTGCCCATCAATCCATGAGTGTATTATTAAAATGTTGTATATGTATACCATGGAGTATTACTGAGCCATGAAAAAAGAATTAGTGCCCTTTGTAGCTATTTGGATGGAATTAGAGACCATTATCCTAAGCGAAGTATCTCAAGAATGGAAAAACAAACACCACATGTATTCTCTAATAAATTGAAACTAAACAAGGGGCACACATGTGCAAAGAGGGAAGTATCAATAAAAGTCATTGAAAATCAAGCAGGGGAGAAGGGGAGGCAAAACCCTACCTAATGTACACAATGAACATTATTTGGGTAGTGGACACACTTATAGCCCTGACTCAAGCATTACAAAAGCTATCCAAGTAACAAAAACATTTGTACCTTCTAAATATTTTGAAATTAAAAATAAAAAGAAACTGTCCTGGGCCAATTCCATTAGAGATCTCCTATCTCTGGGTGAGAGACAGAATCACTGAGAAAACTCTATCCCTGAAACCTAGAGATACAGGGTCTGGTTAAGTCTGAGGCTACAGCAGGACCACATAAAGTTCTTCTGCTCTCTCCCCCACCACACACCCCAGCAAGTGCCAAATTACACGCACCAAGTAACAAGCAACAAAAATCCACTGTTGGGGAAGTGACAAAAGCCTGGAGAATTCTGGGGCATAAACTCATATAGAAGGCTTAAAGTTAAGGGAGAAGCAGGACATTGAGGAAAAAGCCTCTAGGAGCCAAATCCTACCCTAAGCACAAGGTAAGTCTACTGGAATTTAAAACCAATGGCCCATGGAACATAAACATAGCAACCACAAAAGAAAAACTCAGCTCAATTCCTGACCATATTGACCCAACCCTCTACAGGTCAACAGAAGAGATGTCATTTCCATAAATAAATAGTATTTATTGCTATCAGTATCACTTTCTACTGTTTTATGAACTATGTACAGCAAGCAATTAAAAAGTACAAATTACAAAAAAGAAAAAAATTTGAAACCCATTTTCAAGATACAAAACAATCAGCAGAACCAGATCTAGACATGACATGGATATTGGAACTATCAAATAAGAAAATTAAAATAATGATGATTAATATGTTAGCCTTCAGTGGAAAAAGTGGGGAATATGCATGAACAGATGAGGAAAATCAACAGAGAGAAAGAAGCTGTAAGAGTCCAATGGAAATGGTAAAATTGAAAAACATGGTAACAGATATTTAAAAAAATGACTGCTACAGACACATTCATAGATTTAAGACAACCAAGGAAAGCATAAAGTTGAAGATAGGTCAATAGAAATAATCGAAGGAAAAAAATAAATGAAGAAAATAAAATAGAAATAGTATTCAAGAACTATGGAACAATACCGTGTGGTCTAACAAATGTGTAATTTGAATGCATAATTTGAATCCCAGGAGAAGAAAGATAAAAATGGAAAGAAAGATATTTGAAGGGATGTTGCTGTTGAGAATTTTCCAAAATTGATGAAGCACATCAAACCACAGTTGCAAAAAGCTCAGAGAATGCCAAGAATAATTAAAAAAACAAAAAAACTAGATACACCATACTCAAACTACTGAAAACCAAAGATAGAGAAAAAACCTTGTGGACAATCAGAGGAGAAGAAAAGGACACATTATATACAGAACAAAGATGATAAGAATAATAGACTCCTCCTCAGAAACTATGCAAGCCAAAAAATAGTGGGGTGACGTCTTTAAAGAAAAGAGATCTGTTGGCTCTGAATTCTATGCACAGCAAAAATATTTTAAAAAATGAACTACAAATGCTTTTTAAGACCAAAGCCAAGGAAATTCAATAGAAGCAGATATACACTACAAACAAATGTTGAAGGAAGTTATTCAGGCAGAAGGAATAGGGTAACAGACAGTAATTTGGAACTACACAAAGAAATGAAGACTTATGGAAATGCTTAAAATATAGGTAAATATAAAGAATTTTTTCATATTTAATATTAGCTCTTAAAATAATTGGCTAAATCAATAATAAGAATAATATATCATGAGTATAACATATTTAAATATAAAATGTTATCTGTGGGAAACTTGTTCTGCCATTACTGAAAATAAAACTTCTGTATTACTTTTATAATTTAAAAACTGGTTTTAAAAAAGGATAGAATAAATGGACCAACCAAAATATAATGCTTTATATTAGTGATTAGCTTTATAGGTAATATTTTTCCTTTATATTGCAAATTTTCTGTAATGTGGTATTTATTTTTAAAATAAAACATATTTTTGATAGAATTGGCATGGAGTGAAAGGTATCCCAGATAGTCGGAAGTGTATAAGTTAAAGTTAAGAGGTGTGTATGTGTGAAGAACATGACACATCTTTGTGATAGCTGTTGGGTGAGGGCAAAATGGTTTTGCATGGGTGGAGAAGTGCTGGAAAAGTATAAACAAATAAGGAAATGCTATTGTATATAAAGCAGTTAGCCTCAACTCATTGCCAAATGCCTGGGTTATTAACCTGCTAAATCACCTCATACAGTTGAAAAATCTGTTGTAGATAACTTTTAATATTTTATTTAAAATTTCCAACTTAATATTATTAATACATAAAAATGAATATAATATACACATACATATATATATATATATGCATTGGTAAGCAAATCACAAAAGGATATGGGAAAAGGAAAACAACTAATTTGTAGAGTCATGAGATTTGGGGATGATTTTTAAGCAGTAGACCTCAGATATTTTTTTACCTGGGATATACATAATGGATGACTTTCACATTCCCACATTTTCTAGACGGTGGCCTCTGGCATAGATAAGACATACTGGAGATTATGGGGAATTCCCTTTCTGTCTGCAGTAAGTTACTCACCATTCTCTTTTTTTTCCCCTCTACCCAGTTAGGAAAGTATATTAGAATTCAAGTAAGTGAGAAAAATATTATTAATATTATCAGAAAACCCTGATTCTACTTTAACTTATTAAACTAAATAATTAGAAAACTTTGTTCATTTAACAGATACTTATTGAATGTCTATTATGTATAATAGAGTGATTCTGTTTCAACTATTGCAAATTATTTATTACACAGTTCATGACTGATTTGGGTAAGCTACCCAAGCAAGGCCACAGAGAAACTGAGAAAATCTTTGTTTTAAATAATTTAGATTGTTACAAAGTTTTTTATAAAATACATTAAATTTTTTAATAACCTAGAAAATATCAGGCTTCAGTCAATACTTAGTCCCTTAAAAGTCTTACCTTGAGACTAATTTCTCAACAATGAGGATGAACACACTGGAGGGTAAGCAAAGCAGAGATCCAAAACTCTCATCTTGCCTTTATTCACCATATTCATTCATTGCCCAGGTCCTTTTTCCCTACTTTCAAAATGTATTTCACGTGCCTCCCTTTCTCTTGGAGAGTGCTAATCTTCCTGCCCAGTTTATTTGCATATCTTTGTCATCTAGTGTGTTTTCTTCCTATAATATAGCCTTCGTGAGTGCAGGGACTTTGTTTTATTCACTGCTGTATTGGTACATGGTACCACCATGGTATATAATACTCACTAAATATTTGTTAATGAGTCAGTTATTCTCTGACATTTTACTTTCACTTTCTCCCAATAATCCTCAAGATAAAGTCCTAATTCTTCAGGCTTCTTTTCAAGGGTCTCCTTTTGTAACTTTGCTACCAAACCTTACTACTTCTTCCATTCCCACTCCAAGCAGTGCTATCCCATCTGTTCCCCAAAGACCAATTCTCTTAATTAGAAGGCTCCGTACTTCTCTGCCTACCTTGCCACATCCTAACCACCTTTTTCCATGTTCTGCTTGTATCCCATCTGCTTCTTGAGGACTTGCAGGCACCTTTAGCCCACACTCTCCTCTCTTTTCTCTCTTTCTCTATAGGATTCACCATCTATTTGACTCAGTACTATATTCTCTGGTCTTTTTTATAGGTACTTGCATTCTTATTTAAGTGTCTCAAATGGCCATATCTTATCTCCCAACCAGGATTGTAAACACCTGGAAGACTGAAAATTTAAGATTTCAGCCATATACAACTTCTTTGATTGCTTCACACTTCCTTTTGCCCATTCTGTTTTCTTGTTCTGAGATACTCTTCATCTTTCCTCTTTTATTTGGCTAACTGACAGCTCAGGTATCAGCTCGAACATTTCTTCCTCTAATAAGCTTCCATCTACTAGACAAGAGTACCTACTCTTCTCCCTTGTATAATATGCTCACCATGGTTCACTGCAACTCTCCCTATTTGACTATAAGCTCTGTGAGAGTAAATCTGTCTTGTTCATTGTTACATTCCCAGTGCCTAGACCAGCACCTGGCAATAATAAGTACCCAGCAAATATTTGTTGACTTGCAGAGTATCTACTGATTTCTTTTGTTTCTGCCCCATACATAATATATTTAGTACATGCTATGTGGTTAATATATTCCTATATAATGAAAGAAAGGATGGTAAGAATTTGAGATGTCCATTTTTAAGCTCAGAGATGACAAAACAGGTATGACTGGTGAGACAATGTCCTGCAGAATAACTGGACATTGTACTTAAAGCTCTCTACCAATTGGCCCCTTGCTTTCTCCTTTCCTTCCACAAATATTAATAATTTATTGAACCTACTCTGTATGAAGCACTGGAGATAACAGTGGTAAGCAAAATGGAGTCACCTTCCTTGGTGACTTAATGTATAGCCTAGTGGAGGAGATAGAACATTAACAAATTAATGAAGGATTCAATATTGTGCGATGACAATTGCTATTTAAAAATCAAAGTAGAGGAAGTGGATAGTAATTGGGTATGGGAAGGTCTTAGTCAGTTCAGGCTGTTATAACAAATTACCAAAGCCACTGGGTGGTTTATAAACAAGAGAAATTTATTTCTCATAGTTCTGGAGGCTGGGAAGTCCAATACTCAGGGCACTGGCAGGTTCAGTGTCTGGTGAGAGCCTGCTTTCTGGTTCATAGATGACCATAGACAGGGGAGCTCTCCAGATTCTCTTTTATAAGGACACTAATCCCACTCATCACCTCATGACCTCATCACCTGCCAAAGGCCCCACCTTCTAATACTATCACCTTGGGGGTTAGGATTTCGACATACGAATTGGGGCAGGGGGGACAAACATTCAGTCTGTAGCAGAAGGTGGCTATTTGAGATAGACTGGCATCTCTGAGGAGGAGATGTTTGATCAGAAACTTGAGGGAAGTGAGAGATGAAGCTCTCAGATATGTGTGCATATCTGAAAGGAGAGTGGGATTAGCAGGAGGACCAGAAAATGCAAATTCCGAGGCAGAAGTGGTTACAGCATGCTTGAGGAAGTGGAAGGAGACAATGAGCTAGAGCAGAACTAGCCAGGGTGAAGAGTGGTAAGACATAATGTGAGAGGGGTAAAAGGCAGAAAATGTAGGGCCTCATGAACCAAGGTAAATTCCTGGGGTTTTATTCCACGTGTGATGAGAAGATTTCGAGCAGAAGAGTGATATAATCCATCCCCTTTTTGTCAACATTGACTGAGATCTGCTACGTGGCAGGCGCTGTGCCAGCCCTACTTCTTCAATCACATTTTGATTTGTCCACCTCTATGTTCCATCCATGTTAGCATATTTGCACTCTCAGATCAGGCCTCTGACTTTCCACACCTTCACCTATGATCTACTTTATTTCCTATGCAGCTGTCAAGACCAAGCTAAAATGACATCCTTTTCAGTAAACCTGGTTTCCTTTGGGTTCCCATGGCCTGACTTTGTGCCCCTGCCACAGTAGTTATAATTGGCTGTGAGTGCATCAGTTCCTCCCACCAGGCCGTAAGTCAGTAGCATGTCTTATTTTCGTCTAAGGCTCTCGGGTGAATCGTTTCTTCCCTTCATGCTTGTACAAATTGAATCCATTGTTGAGGCCATTTTAAGCATAAACAGTATATGTAATATGATAGGCAGCAAAACTATTCAATGACATAGAAAGAAAAGATGCTCACTGAATCTAACAAAAAGTTATGATAATAGCTAAGTTTAATGAAGCATTTTGTCATTCATAAAATTTAATACAAAATTTTAGGGAACACCATAGATTCACAGAGTTGGAATTGCTCTTGTAGACTTTTGAGTCCGCCTCTCCTTGTCAGGCCAGAGAGGTTGATGGCTAAAGAGCCATTATGTGGAAGAAACAGTTGCTGCAGCTAAATTCTCAGGCAAGTAAGCTAGCATGTCGGAGGCATAAATGAAGAAATGAAGAGCAGGAGTAGAGGAGAATGGGTGCAAATAACTTAAAATCGCAGGTATGAAAAAGCCCTCTCCATTCTCTTGCCTTCAGAAACTCCCTGCACGTGCCAGTGGTTGTAACTGTGGGGCTCCTGCCCACACATGTCCTCTTTCCTCTACATCTGAATTTGGGGGATTGCAGCAACATATCGAAGCTTCTGTCTCGCTTCTATACTTCTTCTTCTGAGATAGGAAGAGAGAGAGGAATGTAAGAGGAAGGCTGTAACTATGCTGAAGATGAGTTTAGATGACTTCCCAAAACAAAGAAATGCACTTCCAGGTGCTTCTCCTGCAGCCATATCTAGAATATATACATCAGGGACGCAGACAAGTCCAAACTTCCCCATATTGTGAGACACACCCATGTTGAGTGAACGACTGAATAACTAAATAGAATAATGTTATATGT
>NW_012150841.1:1165701-1166618 GCF_000956105.1 Propithecus coquereli
CTAGTGGAGGAGATAGAACATTAACAAATTAATGAAATATAATGCTTTATATTAGTGATTAGCTTTATAGGTAATATTTTTCCTTTATATTGCAAATTTTCTGTAATGTGGTATTTATTTTTAAAATAAAACATATTTTTGATAGAATTGGCATGGAGTGAAAGGTATCCCAGATAGTCGGAAGTGTATAAGTTAAAGTTAAGAGGTGTGTATGTGTGAAGAACATGACACATCTTTGTGATAGCTGTTGGGTGAGGGCAAAATGGTTTTGCATGGGTGGAGAAGTGCTGGAAAAGTATAAACAAATAAGGAAATGCTATTGTATATAAAGCAGTTAGCCTCAACTCATTGCCAAATGCCTGGGTTATTAACCTGCTAAATCACCTCATACAGTTGAAAAATCTGTTGTAGATAACTTTTAATATTTTATTTAAAATTTCCAACTTAATATTATTAATACATAAAAATGAATATAATATACACATACATATATATATATATATGCATTGGTAAGCAAATCACAAAAGGATATGGGAAAAGGAAAACAACTAATTTGTAGAGTCATGAGATTTGGGGATGATTTTTAAGCAGTAGACCTCAGATATTTTTTTACCTGGGATATACATAATGGATGACTTTCACATTCCCACATTTTCTAGACGGTGGCCTCTGGCATAGATAAGACATACTGGAGATTATGGGGAATTCCCTTTCTGTCTGCAGTAAGTTACTCACCATTCTCTTTTTTTTCCCCTCTACCCAGTTAGGAAAGTATATTAGAATTCAAGTAAGTGAGAAAAATATTATTAATATTATCAGAAAACCCTGATTCTACTTTAACTTATTAAACTAAATAATTAGAAAACTTTGTTCATTTAACAGATACTTATTGAATGTCTATTATGTATAATAGAGTG
>NW_012150841.1:1170179-1221839 GCF_000956105.1 Propithecus coquereli
TTTAAACATTTTCTAAAAAAATTTACATTATACTTTTACTTTAAATATTGCCAGATTTTTTTTAAATGACTGAGCTTGCGCTTTACCAATGTGCCAGTCCCCTTTCTTTTTTCCTTTTTGCTAAGTTCATCAGTAAAGCACTGAGTGGATATGTCTACAAGCACAATTTATTAATGTGAGATTGTGTGAGTATTATTAGATCGCTGTTGAGGATCCCTAATATAGACTCTAAATCTGAATAGTGACATTTTACCAGTTAGATCATGCTTATGTTTCTGGATTTTGGATAATACTAACATGGGAAGGGGTAGTGAAATCTTGGGTACAATCCTTAAAAATTATCATCTGTATTTATACATCTTTACAGATGTTAGTAGAAGCAAGAATATTTTCTCAAATCTTGGTACAAAAATCTCTTTAGAAACCATCAACATTTCATATTTAGTTGATACTGATCCTAAAAATAGAAGTGTTCTTTTTGTAGCCTACATATTTATTAGTCCCTTATTCTTTAAAAAGTTCCATCTTGGCTCCAGACTAAGAAATTTGCAACTTCAAGTCAAAATGGAACATGTGAGTTTCACTGTCTTGTAATTACTAGATTTAAAAATATGTATCACTAGGCACAAAATCTACTTGTTATAATTATTATGTAATAGATTCTTTGGGCATTAAGGATTTTATGTGAGTATCATTAGAAAACAACTTATGACTTTTTTGCCAATGCAAGTCTGCACAACCAGTGAAACCAAAAAACCATGGGAAAGAACTCTGAAGGCTTTGCTGATTGCTTTACTAAATATTATCCGGTATATTTAGTTATAAAGAAAAAGAAATTAACATTTCTTGATCATCTACTATGTGCCAAGCATTGATAAGCACCTTATGCACAGTATATGATTTCATCCTTACAACCATAAGAGGCAATATGATTCTCAGTTTACAGAGGAAGAAACTGGATGCATGACTTAGGGGAGAAGCATTGAAGCTGGAATCTCAACAATATCTTACTTAATGCCCATTCCATTTCCTGTAACTTCAAGAAGTCAATGCAAAAGTCCTCATGTACTTTTCCTTCAAAACCTGCTGTTTTTCTCCCCTATGTCTTCAACATTCAATCTGAACCATTGAACCAAAGAATGCTGAGGATGTTCCTCCTATTTAAAGGAGGAAACAGTATTCAATTTGTTAGTGGGCGACTTACCTGAAGAACTTAATATTTCCTGACATGACTGATGAGTGCTACCTGTAAACTTCGTGTCTGATCCTAGCCCTTGAAAATGGACATTTCCATCATGTTTTCTTAATAAATCTTTTTAAATCGGCAGTCAAAAAATATAACTCTAGTCAATAGTTTTAAAGAATTCAACTACTAAAATAAACCTGGAACACTTGAAAGCATAATTTGCACAGGTTGAAAGTTTTAAACAGGCACTTAAATATGTTTTCCAAATTTCTCTTGTTAAATTTTTCAGCCCTCTTAAGCATTGTTTCAGAACTCTTCCCCTTTTCCCCTGGTGGTACCTCACTTCTCTCTATAAAAACTTTTCTCTTCCCATCATTGGTCCCATTCCTCTCAGTGGCCACTTTTGTACCTTGTTATTCTTGGACTTATTCAGTTTCCCTTTACAGACTTGTTAACAACTTCCCTTTTCCTTGTCTACCAAACATCTTTCATGTACTTGAGTATTTAGTCATCATTGTCATAATTGTTCTGAAAATAGCTTTGATAACTGGGCCAACCCAGAAGACTAGCAATTTCTAAAGTTAATAACACCTTGAACAAACAAATTATTTTATGATTCACTTCTTTCATGACCCCTCATAAGAGAAAAAAATTGTTATATGGCGAGAATAAAGATGTAATTAAGTGTTTTAAGTATCCAATAGTTGTAGTGATAGGTTTGGTCTGCTCATATAATTGCTGTGATGCTAGGACAAGGATTATATTTGTTCAGTATAAATTTCAATGAGAGAAATGTTATGTTCATTAGAAAACTTCAAACAAAACCTTCTAATGATTAAATTGTGCACTTAGTTCTAATCGTAGCCCTTATGACAATGGTCTGTAATATGGTCGCAAAATTTTTTTTACACAGAATAATACTTGATTTAGTAAAAACATCTGAATCACAAAAATTTTTAAAAAGAATGTGTTAGTACTTTCAAGCACATACTGAACCCAACCATTAATTTTATAGAAATCCTAAGGATCTGTACTCGATAAGGTTCCCTATTCTAAAAATTAGTTGTAATTAGCAAGTAATTTGGGTTTGAAAATAATTTATCTAAATAATTTGCTCTATTAAGAAGAAAGTTTTTAATTAACAGAGATAAACTTTATAGCTAAAGCAAAAATGAGTCTCTTCCTTTGTATTCTGAAAGTATTTTTCACCTAAAACATTATAGAAATAAAATATCTGATGTAGTTGGCAATGACTTTTAGTATATCAACTGAAACAGCATTTAAAAAAGGGGATTTAAAATGTCTTCTGAATTATTACTATCTATCACTTGAACCACTAGGTGGCACCCACAAGCTTTTCTCCATATGTACACTAAACAATGTACGTATGTTTAAGATACTCCTTGAATTCCATCTGCCTATAAACAATATCTGATACCACTGCTACCAACATGTCTATAAATTCTACTCATCCGCTTAAGGAAGTCTGTGTAAAATTATGCCTCTAGACAACAATAAATGTTATTGCTTTAGGAAATTACTAGCTGCTTAAGAAGCTATTTGATCATTGACAAAAATAATGAGAAAGCAATCAAAACACAAGGCACCATGATTTAGTGAGAAAACCCTGGACTGAGGGTCAATAGCCCTGGTTCTGTTCTCAGTTCCACCACCAACTATCTCTGTGTCTTGAGTAAGTCACTAAACCTCTCTGGTTCTAGTCTCCTGATCCATAAAATCAAAGATTGGGACTAGAAGAGTTGATTTCAAAATTCCGTAAGTTCCAAAATTTTCTTCTGCAAAAATCCCTCCAGATTCTAATATGGAAAACAATGAGAGCAAGACTGAGGTGGGGGAAGGGAATGGATTTGACCGTTGCAAGAGTAGACAGTATGGGAAGCACCTTCTGCTCTGCTTCCCACCACACTCCCCAGAGTCCAACCTGTGGTTCCCATGGCCAGAAAAAAATAATTTGGAGGCCAATGAAATAGAAAATTACTAACATCCCTTCTGTTCCAGAAGTCTTTGATTCCAAGTTTGTGGCACTATGTCCAAGTTCTTAAGCATTTTCCAACTCTAGCTGCCAAACTCCAGGATATAGTGCAGCTATTATTTCCTGCGTTTTACAGATGAGTAGTAACCTGAGGCTGAGTAATTTAATGTCTTTCTAAAAATCACTTGGACATAGGATGAGGATAGGAACTAGGACGCCTCCTCTTTTTTCTAAAATGTTTTTGAAACGAGGGTATTGCTGTGTTGCCTAAGCTGGCCTTCAACGCCTGGGCTCAAGCGATCCTCCTGCCTCAGCCTCCCAAGTAGCTGGGGCTACAGGCACTTGCCACCACACCTGGCTTTCTCTTTTTTTAATTGAACTTTTTATTTTAAAAAAAATTGTAGAATTCACTTGCAGTTGTAAAAAATAACACAAAGAAATCTCACGTACCATTTACCCAGTTCCCTCCAATGGTAACATTTTCAGTATCACAACCAGGACATCGACATTAATGTAGTCCAGGTACAGGACAATTCCAGCACCACAAGAATCCCTGTGTTTCTCTTTTATGGCTACACACACTTCATTCCAAGCGCCACTCCCTCCTCAGCTCCTGAAACCACTAATTTGTTCTCCATTTGCATAATTTTGTCATTTCAAGAATGTTATATAAATGGAATCATATAGTACATAACCTTTTAGGATTTACTTTTTCATTCAGTACAGTTCTCTGGAGATTCATCCAGATTGTTTCATGTATCAAGAGTTTATTCCTTTTTATTGTGGAGGAGTATTCCATGGTGTGGAAGTACCACAGATTTTTAACCGTTTGCCCATTTAAGGACATCTGGATTGTTTCCAATTTTTGGCTCTTATGAATAAAACTGCAATAAACATTTGTGTACAGCTTTTTTGTGCATGAATATAAGTTTTCATTTCTCTGGGATAAATTCCCAAAAGTATAATTGCTGGGTCATTATGTAGTTACATGAATAGTCTTTAAAGAAACTGCCAAACTATTTTCCAGAGCAGTTGTACCATTTTACATTCCCACCAGCAATGTAGGAGTGATCCAGTTTCTCCTTATCCTCACCAGAAGGTGGTATTTTCACTTTTTTAAAAAAAATTTTTTAGGCATTCTGATAGGTGTGTAGCGTTGTCACTGTGGTTTTAATTTGTGTTTCCCTAATGGGTAATGATGTTAAACGTCTTTTCATATACTTGTTTGCTGTCTGTATATTCTCTTTGGTGAAATGTCTTTTGCCCATTTTATAATTGGATTTTTTCACACTGTTGAATTTTGAGGGTTCTTTTTATATTTTAAACACTAGTCTTTGTCTTTTCATCTTCTTAACAGAATTTTTCACACAGCAAATATTTTTAATTTTGATGAGGTCTAATTTATCATTTTCCTTTTATGGATCATGTTTCTGTTGTCAAGTCAAAGAATCCTATGTCTAAATCTCAACATTTTCTCCTATTTTTTCCAAAAAGTTTTATAGTTTTCATTTATATGTTCCATTTTGAGTTAATTTTTGGATGTCTGAGGTTTAGGTTGAGATTCACTTTTAAAACGAATAACCAACAGTTCTAGCAACATTTTTTTAAAAGGCTATCTTTCTTCCATTGGATTGCATTTGTAAGTTTGTCAAAAATCAATTGGGGCCAGGCACAGTGGCTCACACCTGTAATCCTAGCACTCTGGGAGGCCAACGCAGGAGGATCACTTGAGGCCAGGAGTTTGAGACCAGACTGAGCAAGAGTGAGACTCTGTTTCTATAAAAAATAGAAAAATTAGCCGGGTGTGGTGGTGCATACCTGTAGTCCCAGCTACTAGGGAGGCTGAGGCAGGAGACTGAGATTGTAGTGAGCATGATGGTGCCACTGTACTCTAGCTTGGGTGACAGAGCAAGACCCTGACTCAAAAAAAAAAAAAAAAGTTGTACGTACTTGTGTGGGCCTATTTCTGGGCTGTCTATTCTATAACATTGATCTACATATCTACCCCTCCACCAATACCACACTGTCTTCATAATGATGCCATATAATAAACCTTGAAATTGGATAGGCTGATTTCTCCCACTTTATTTCCCTTTTTCAAAATAGTTTTAACTAGTCTACTTCCTTTGCTTTTTCATACACATGTTAGAATAATCTTGTCTATATTTACAAAAATTTTCCTGGAATTTTGGTAGCAATGGCATTAAATTTGTATATCAAACCAGGGAAAATCAACATCTTTACTATGTTGAGTCGTCCAATCCATAATCTTGATACATCTCTCCATTTAGAACTTTGGTTTCTTTCAGTAGTGTTCTGTAGTTTTCAACATAGAACTGTATACGTTTTGCGATAGTTACTCCTAAATATTTTAATTTTTGAGCAACCAAATGGTATTGTAATTTTAATATTAGTGCCAACATGATGATTGCTAGTATATAAAAATACAGTTGATTTTTTTTTTAAGACAGAATCTTGCTCTGTTGCCCAGGCAAGAGTGCAGTGGTGTCATCAGAGCTCTCTGCAACCTCAAACTCCTGGGCTCAAGGAGTCCTGCTGTCTCAGCCTCTCACGTAGCTGGGACTACAGATATATGCTACCATGCCTGGCTAATTTTTGTATTTTTTTGTATTAATAGAGACGAGAGCTTGCTATGTTGTTCAGGCTGGTCTTGAACTCCTGGCCTTAAGAGGTCCTCACACCTCACACTCTTAAAGTGCTAGAATTACAAATGTGAGCACTATGCCTAGCCTATAATTGACTTTTTAAGCTTATTTTGTATTCTGTGACTTGATGAATTCGCTTATTAGTTGAAGTAATTTATAGATTTCAGATTTCTATGCAGACAGTTATATCATTTACAAATAGGGATGGTTTTATTTATTCTTTTGCAATTTATGTGCCTTTTATTTCCTTTTCTGCTTTATTACAGTAGCTAGAACTTCTAGCACTGTGTTAAATAAGAATGGTGAGAGCAGACATCCTTGCCTTGTTCCTAAACTTAATGGGAAAGCACTGTCATTCACCGTTGGGTATAATGTTATCTATGGGTTTTTTGGTAGATACTCTCGACCAAATTGAGGAAGTTCCCTGCTATTCCCTGCCATTCCTATTTCTCTGAGAGTTTTTTAAATCATACATGAGTATAGAATTTTGTCAGATGCTTTTTCTGCATTGATTGAGGTGATCATGTGATTTTTTTTCCATTTTTTTCCATTTTTTCCATTTTAGCCTATTAATATGATTGATTTTCAGATATTAAATTAACCAAGCATCCCTGGAATAAACCCCCTTGGTATGGTATATAATTCTTTATGTATCCATATACATATGTATGTGTATATATGTGTCTATTTGCTAATATCTGTTCAAGATCTTTGCATCTGTATTCATGAAGAATATTAGTCTGTAGTGTCCTTTCTTTGTACTATCTTTGTCTAGTTTTGGCCTTGGGGTAATTCTAGGTTCATAAAATAAATTAGGAAGTGTTCTCTCTCCTATTTTCTGGAAGAGGTAAGAGACTATGTATAATTGTTGTTAATTCTTAAATGTTGGGTAGGATTCTCCAGTGAAATCATCTAGGCTTGATATTTCTTTTTCGGGAGTTTTAAAATTACAAATGCGATTTTCTTAACAGTTACAGATCTATTCAAAGTATTTCTTTCATACTGGGTGAGTTATAAAAGTTTGTTTTTTGAGGAATTCTTTCACCTCATCTAAGTTGTGGAGTTAATGTGTGTAGAGTTGTCCTTACTATTCCCTTATTATCTTTTTGATGTCTGCAAGTCTATAGTAATATCCCTGTTTCATTCATGGTATTAATTAATTAACATTTAGACAAATTAATTAACAAATTAATCATTTGTGTTTTCTCTTTTTTTCTTTTTCAGTTTAGCTAGAGGTTTGTTTGTTTGTTTTTAAGAAAACAGCTTTGTTTCATTGACTTTAATGTTTTTCTGCTTTCAATTTCATTCATTTTCTCTATTGTTTTTTCTTTTATTTATTTTTTAATTAACAAATAACATTGTATGTTTTTACTGTGTGCAACCTATTTGAATGTACTTTTGAATATACATTGTGGAATGGCTAATTCTAGCTAGTTAATAAATGCATCATCTCACAGTTATTTTTTGTGGTAAGAGCATACAACATCACTCTCTACATTTTTCAAGAATATAATATATAATATCATCATAAACTATAGTCACCTTGCTGTATCCCTTGAAATTTATTCCTCCTATCTGTTGCTATGTATTCTTTGACCAACATCTTCCCATCTTCCCCTCCCCCTAACCACTCAGCCTCTGGTAATTACCATGTAGAAAAAAGGTAATGCTTATACACTGTTGGTGGGAATGTAAATTAGTACAGCCATTATGGAAAACAGTATGGAGGTTCTTCAAAAAATTAAAAATAGAACTACCATATGATTCTGCAATCCCAATACTGGGTATATAACTAAAAAAAAATGAAATCCGTGTATTGAAGAGGTATCTGCACTCCCATGTTTATTGCAGCATTATTTACAATAGCCAAGATATAGAATCTACCTAAGTGTTCATCACCCTATGAATGGATAAAGAAAATGTGATATATAAACACAATGGAATACCATTTAGCCATAAAAAAGAATGAAATCCTGCCATCTACAACAGCATGAATGAACCTGGAGGACATTATGTTAAATAAAATAAGCCAGGCAGAGAAACATTACTACCATATGACTTTACTCATTTGTGGAATCTAAAAAAAAGTTGTTGTCTATTATTTTTCTGCTTTCAAATTCATTGATTTCTGGTTTTTTTTTATTATTTCCTCCCTTCTGTTTGCTTTGGTTTTATTTTGCTCTTTTTCTAGGCTCTTGAGGTAAAAGATTAGATTATTAATTTTAGACTCTTTCTTTCATGATATATGCATTTAGTACTTAAATTTCTTCTCAGCACTGCTTTAGCTGTGTACTACAAATTTTGATATGTTATGTCTTCATTTTCATTCAGTTCAATGTATTTTTTTTATTTCCCTTGAGACTTCTTCATTGACCCATTGATTATTGAGAAGTATGTTGTTTAGTTTCTAAGTTTCTACTTCTCTCCCAAATTTTCTAAGTCAGTCTCAGCAAATATCCTTAGTCTTTCATCCTGACCATTTAAATTACATCATTTTCCTGTTATCTTTCCATTATTTATTTCTAGTTTGATTCTATTTGTGGTCAGAGAACATACTCCATATAATTTCAGTTTTTTTCAATTTTCTGAGCTTTGTTTTATGGCCCAGAATATTATCTATCTTGATATATCAAGTTCTATGGGCACTTGAAAAGAATGGGTACTTTGTTGTTGTCAGGTAGAATGCTCTATAAATGTTGATTAGATACTGTTTGTTGATGGTGTTGTTGAGTTCTTCTATATCTTTGCTGATTTTCTGTCTAATTATTCTATACATTATTGAGAGAAGGATGTTGAATTCTCCATAGCTATAATTGTGGACTTGCCTATTTCTTCTTTTAGTTCTATCAATTTTTCTTCACATATTTTTCAGCTCTGTTTGGTGCACAAATATTTAGGATTGCTAAGTCTTCTTGGTAAATTGCATTTTCTTCATTTACAATGTTCTTCTTTGTCTCTGATAATTTTATTTGCTCTGAAGTCTACTTTATCTGATATTGATATAGCTACCCTGCTTTCTTTTCATTAATGTCTACATGATATATCTTTTTCCATTCTTTCACTTACAACCTACCTATATCATTATATTTGAAGTGAATTTCTTATAGACAGCATACATTTGTGACAAGTTTTTTAATCCTCTCTGCCAATCTTTCTTTCAATTGGTGTGTTTAGATCATTTAAATTCAGTGCAAGAATTGCTATTTTAGGGGATAAATATGCCATTTTATCTATTTTTCCTGTTTATTCTGTTTTATATTTTTCTATTTTCTTTTTTCCTCTTTTCTTGTAGGTTACCTTAACATTTCTTGGAATTCCATTCTAGTGTTTCTGAGTATAAGTCTTTATATAGTTCTTATATTGGTTGCTCTAGGTCTTACATTACATATATATAACTCATCCCAATCTACTGGCATCATCATTTTACCAGTTTGAGTAAAGTATAGAAACTTACCTCCCTTTTTGTCTCCTTATATTTTCCTCATTTGTATCATTTACATTATATTATCTTAAATATTTCCTCTATATGCATTTAAAACCATGTCAGTCTTATAACTTTTTTATTCAGTCATCAAACTTAATTTAGAAAACTCAAAAAGAGAAGAAAATCTCTTGTATTTACCCATATTTTTTGCTTATTCTTCTTGTATTGTTCTTCCTAATGTTCCAAGATTCCTTTTTTTAATCATTTTTTTTCCTCTTTAGAGAATTTCCATTAGTCATTCTTTTAGTGTAAGTCTACAGTAACAAATTCTCTTGGTGTTCCTTCATCTGAGAATGTCTTTATTGTTCTCTCATCCCTGCAGGGTATTTTTGCTGGATTTTGAGTTGACAGCTCTTTTCTTTCATCATTTGAAAAATGTTGTGCCACCTCCTTCTGCCTGCCATGATTTCTGATGAGAAACCTACTTGTTACTATAATTGTTTATCCCCGTAGGAAAGGTAATGTCAGTAATGTATCATTCCTCTCTGACTGCTTCTATGATTTTTTTGTCTTCAATTTTTAGAAGTTTGGCCAAGATATGTCTTCTTGTAGTTTTCTTTAGGTTTATCCTGCTTGTGATTCGCTTGGTTTCTGGAATCTGTAGGTTTATATCTTTTGTCAAATTTGGGAAGTTTTCAGTCATTATTTCTTTAAGTATCTCTCTCTCTCTCTCTTTTTTTTTTTTTTTTTTTTTTTTGGAACAATGTCTCAGTCTGTTGCCCAGGCTAAAGTGCACTAGCACAATCATAGCTCAATGTAGCCTCAAACTCCTAGCCTCAAGCAATCCTCCCACCTCAGCCTCCCAATGTACTGGGATTACAGGTATGAGCCACTGTGCATAACCCTCTTTAATTATCTCTTTATCTTCTCCTCTGGGAGTGGGAAAGTTGGGGTGCTGCATTTCAGTCTAGAGAGGATAGAGGTCTAGGTTCTCCATTTGGCCTTCCCTGGTGTGGGTAGGGGTGGAGGCAGTTTTTTTCTGTGGTGTTTGGCTGGAGTAGATTTGTTATTGGCTCAAAGTTTTCTGTCTCTTTAGGCTGCAACTTTCCTGGTTTTTTGGGTAGAGAAAGCAGGCTTTTTTAGGGGCTTTTACTTTTTGATCTGTGCCTGTTGGAATTTCTGGATTATGGACTTCTCCAGCACCCGATCCAGTACATAAGAAGCAAAAAATAACCTAGAGAATTTACTACTGTGTTATTACTTGGGTCCCAAGGTCCCTAACTGGTCTGACGTCTTTTCTCCACCTTTCAGAGTCTATTTATCTTTGTTTTATAGATAATGTCCAGGGTTTTAAGTTGTATTTAATGGAAGAAGTAGGAAAAAGTACATCTACTCCATCTTCTAGAAGCAGAAGTCTTATTTCTGGTCTTTTTATCTCATTCTTTGAGATAATAGTCTCTACCTTACCATAGAAAATAATAATAAAGGTATCCTAAAGTATACAATTAATGTTAAGTGCGGAAGAGATTATTATTGCTTAAGGACACTTTGTGAAGCAAGAAAGATTTGAGTTTCCATCCTAATAAGTAAATGTCATCCTATAAGTCCTACAATTCTCCAAACATTATCTAATAGAGAGCTCAAAATAATTATCATGATTTTAGCTTATACCAAGTGCCAGACACTATGTTGAGTGTCTTACATACAACTAATGCTCTCAACAACCAAATGCAGTAAACATCATTATTGTATTTATTTTACAAATGAGGAAACTGAGGTTTAGAGACTTGAAATAAGTAAGTCAGGTTTGGATTTGAACTCGGTCTGTCTGAAACCAAACAATGAACTGTAACCACTCTGCATATTGACTCATTCCTTTCGAAATCAAAACAAATGCATGTAGAAGGGACCTCCAGGCACCATCTGCCTAATTCAGAACAAAACTAAACTGTTGCAGGCTGGTAAAAATCAAAAAAAATATGAGAACACGGTAATATTGGAAGCAGAAACTGCAAAGTCAGGTACAGAGATATCAAAGAAGAAATGAACAAAAGTGTTTAATGTCAGAGTGAAGATTTTGATTCTGACAATGTCACTTGCCTTCATGTTCCTCAGTTTCTCTGTGGGAAGACGATGTGTAGAAACAGGCACTGTTCTTTAATTGAGTGTGATGTGAGATGTGCCAGCATTATGAATCACAAGACAATAGGATATTTCATGTGGCTTTAAAGCTCTTGAGCCTCAGGGGAAAATACATTCCTGGTCAATGAAGTGTTATGAGGTTGTGTATCAATTTCTACCTTTTCAAGTTATATAAAAGCACTTTTTCTGTAACCCTTACTGTTGTCCTTTCCATTAATCAAATGCATAGCAGTGATATCATCTTTGAATTCATTCTTCTCTTTGAACACAAAGATCCCTAGGAGTGTCTTTCTAAATAAACGCCTCTCACAATTATTTGAAGACTCAATCTGAGCTAATCTTTTCTCTTGTTCATATTCTATCTACTTCTCTCTCAAATTTTCTAAGTCAATCTCAGCAAATACCCTTAGTCTTTCATCCTGATCATTTAAATTACTTCATTTATGAGAACATTCTGGTTGGAAGAATCTCTCTTTAGAGTCGAAGCCTATGAATCAGAATGCCACTGTGCCAGAGCTCTATGGAAAGGAGCATGAGCTGGCCTTGCAGATGTATGGCACCCTTTTTACTAGGCTTCCATCAACCCATGTATTGCCTCCCTTCATTGCAATGGTAAACAAAATATGCTTTTGTCTGCTAGTGTTTTTATTTCAATTTTTTTGACATTTTTCAACATTGTTCATAAGTTTGAATTATATAAAATGGAATGTATCTTTGGGATTTCTATATTTTTGAAAATTATAATTAGCTTTTTAAAAAATTAGTCAATGATTATTATAGAATATTCAAGAATAGATTTGAGTAATAACCTTTTAAGCTCTGTTTTGAATTGGGTAATTTCAGGAAACTAAAAAGATGTATCTGTAGTATACAGGTCAATGTAGTTAATAATTATTAATAGTAATAACTACCACTTACTAAGTACTTTGTGAGTTCTCTGTTGAGGATTTTACATAAATAATTTCATTTACTTTTCACAAAAAACATAGGAATTAGGTACAATCTTTTGCCTATTTTACAGATGAAAAAGACAATGCTTATAAAAAGTAAATAAATTTCCCAAAAGACAAACCCAGATATGTTTGACCCCAAAGCCTGATCTCCCCTAGTAAATCTATAGAAATAATTCAGAACTCCAAATTCTCATTTGCCCACATATAAATGACCAATAACTTCATGGTTTCCTTTCTGACTGAAGAGGACTAATAGAAATAGTATCATTCATCTAATAGAAACTTGGTATGTGCCAGGTACCACTGTAAGCTCATTATTGTGTTATCCCATTTAAACTCTACAAAAATCCAATGAGTGAGTATTATTATTTCCTCTTTTACAGATGAAAAAAACTGAGGCAGCAGAAATGAAGTAATTTGACCAAAGTCACACATAAGTGGTATGTATAGGCAGGCTTCTATTAAAGAAAGTCTGATGTTCTTCATATCTTAAAGAATGAGCACATAATCCAGCCCACTACAGGTTATGTATCTAAAAGAAATGCAATCAGTATATTGAAGAGATATCTGCACTCCCATGTTCCTTGCAGTATTTTCCAGAATACAATACAATTCCAAGATACGGAATCAACCTAAGTGTCTATCAAAGGATGAACGGATAAAGAAAATGTTGTATGTACTATTTAGCCTTAAAAAGGAAGGAAATCCTGCCATTTGCAACAACACAGTTGAACCTGGAGAACATTATGTTAAGTGAAATAAGCCAGGCACAGAAAGACAAATACTGCATGATCTCACTCATATGTGGAATCTAAAAAAGTTGAAATCATAGAGATAGAGAGTAGAATGGTGATTACCAGGGGCTGGGGGCAGATTTGGGAGGTGGAGAAATATTGGTCAAAGGATACAAAATTTCAGTTAGATAGTGGAAATAAGTTTAAAGATCTATTGTACCACATGGTGACTATAGTTAATAACAATGTATTGTATTCTTGAAAGTTGCTAAGAGAGCAGATTTTAAGTGTTGTCATTACATAAAAAAGATAAGTATGCGAGATAATGCATACAGTAATTAGTTTGATTTAGTCATTCCACAATGTATACGTATTTCAAAATAACATGTATGTGATAAATGCATACAGTTTTTGTCAATTAAAATTTCTTAAAAACTCTTTTAAAAAAAGAAAATAACAATGTAAAAAGTTCATATCTTAATCAATATGCTATTTGATTTCTAGCTGATACTGATACTGAGGGGCTGTTTTCATTTCTTTGAATCCT
Organism: Propithecus coquereli; assembly: GCF_000956105.1. Taxonomy (NCBI): domain Eukaryota; kingdom Metazoa; phylum Chordata; class Mammalia; order Primates; family Indriidae; genus Propithecus; species Propithecus coquereli. Next base: position 1,183,825 of record NW_012150841.1, read on the forward strand.
TCAGAGCACTAACGTGGCATGAACGTATCTTTTACTTTAAAAAATACTTTTCCTCCATCTCACACTTCTTTTTGCGATTAGGTTGAACCTTATTAAATTGTTGATATTCAACCATTTTTTGAATATCAAATACAAATTGGCAATTTTTTTATGATTTGATGTAATATAACTTGTTTTTCTCAATATTATTCTTTTCTTACCTGTCCCTTGACTTTTTGAATAGCCCTTTTACTGTCTCTTGTTGTTCAAACCTTTCACAGCTCTGTAGACCACACAATTAAAGTAAGACCACACACGAATAAGAAATTTGGGTCTCCATACAATAGGCCTATTGCTTTCTGACCTGCTACCTTTTGAACATCACTTTGAACATTTATTTTGATATTTATATTGTAATAACATAGGGCCATAGGAACCCAGTCATGATTTTAGTGATTTGCTGACTGTTTATGTTTTTCCCTGCTATTTATCCAGGTTTGAAAGAAACAAGCCCAAGGCAAAAATAAAGTTGGGAAATTTTTCAAAGTAAGCTTTTTCTTTCAACATTTTTAAATCAACAAGTATTCAGCACCAACACGTACTCTATGAGGGGTGAGGGTGTAGAAAGATGTGAATTGGAAAGGAAATCATCACCTTGGCCTTAGAAGAACTTAAGGAACAGTTTATCTACTGAACTATTAAGCTTCCTTTGGAATTTTCTAGTTTCTGACCATCTTCCCTTAAGGGAGAGTTACATAGAAAAGTCTGACAGCAACTATTGCTCTGTCACCACGTTGTTGACTAACTTTGCAGATTACCAATTATGATTTTTTGAAATGCTGGTTGATAGTACCCAAAATAATTTCAAATAATAAGCCATATGGATCAACTGATTATAAATCTAGATGACTTTTGTTGAATATGAAGGTGGCTGACAAAAGGGAACCCCCAAGTTCTGTGTTCACCCAGGTTGCTTTGCCTCACAAACCCGGGTTCAGGGGATGCTGTAGGCACAAAGGGTTCCAAGATCAGGCTTCCACAGTGCTCTGGGGCTGCACCCAACACCAGTAGACTTTCGGGGGCCTGAGGGAGACAAGCACGATCAAGCCTTTTCTTTGGTCCTGACCCCCTTTTCACAGTTGGAGTAATAGATATTTTATAAATTTTAGATCTCATCTTATTTATCAAGGGTGGTTCTTTTTCAGTTTCACGTCATTTATTATTCATGGCAAACATTTGCTAAGGGCTTGCTTGTGTGTGCCAGAATCAGTGCTATGTGTTGAGGATGTGACAAGATATAAAATATGTTCATTGACCTTAAGGGGCTCACAATGCAGAAGTGTAAGCAATTGTGAAATCTGATGAAGACTAAAGTAGGGGCCTATAAGTCAACTACTGCAGAGGAAGAAGCACTTAGATCCTTTGAGAACAAGTACAGAGGGCATCAAAGAAAGTTTACTAAGGAGGCAACATTTGAGCTGATTGTTGAAGGATAAGTAGTTGTTTTCAAGGCAGAAAAGGGAGAAGAAGCCACTACAGAGGGAGAGAATAAAATTTTTACATTCATATTTTAAAATGTACCCAAACCTACTTGAAAAGGAGGTAGAGACAAGATTGCAATATTTAGGCCTACAAAGAGGAGATTAGACTTTACCTGAAGCAAACTAGAGAAAAATGAAGCATTTTAATCTAGTCGTGTAATCATCAGATTTATATTTTGGAATATCATTCTGCTTTTAATATGGAGAATGACTTAGTGATTAATGAAGTTATCCAGGCTAGAAACAGATAAGAGTTTTCCAAAATGTAAGATAAGGCAGGAATTAATGAGATTTGGGAAGTAGAAATTCCAGAGGCTGGTTATTGATAGAATGTGAGAGTTGAGAGAGGATAGCCTGCAGTGACCTCTAAGCTTCTGACTAGATAAATAGTGATAGCAATATGTATTTCACAGATTTTAAGACGCACTTATTTTTCACATTTTAACATCTTTGAAATTGAGATCCATCTTGTATTTGATGGTGTGTCTTAGTTGACAGCGTTGGTTTCTTTTTCTGTGATATAATAAATAATGATACATCATAAACATGATGACATCTTAGGTTTAGTATAATACAGGAAATAAGATCAATAATACAGGAAGAAGATCAGATTTGGACAGGGCGACCAAGAAGGAGAAGTTCATTACCTAGGTATGAGAGATGAGGGGGAGGATGCTTTTAACCATTATATATTACTTTATTATTTAAAACAAAACCACATTCCTATGCTGCTGCTTGAGGCAATCTCAGGACATGAACACTTGATTTTTCTAGGCAAATGAAATTATCTACTCTGCTATCTAGACACTGGAGGATGGAGGTCAGGCTGATGCTGTGCAGGCTTGGAGCTCACCTAGAAATCTGGGTTGTTGGAAGGATGGGGCAACCTCTTATATTTTTTCACTAACATCTTTTGTTGAATTTGGCATCCTGCATTGCTAGATGTCAGTTATCAACAAAAGCTCTTTTTTTTTTTTGAGACAGGGTCTTCCTCTGTTGTCCCAGGTAAAGTGCAAGGGTGTCATTATAGCTTACTGTAACCTCAAACTCCTGGGCTCAAGTGATCCTCCTGCCTCGGCCTCCCAGAGTGCTAGGATTATAGGCATGAGCCACCACACCTGGCCAACAAAAGCTCTTAATATAAATGAATACATTTATATTTTCAATATTCTAGTACTTCAGTAGTACAGAATACTTCAATTTATCCCCTGTTGTAAAGGGAAAATTGAATTAGCAGAGTGTAGTGGTATGCACCTGTAGTGCTAGCTACTTAGGAGGCTGAGGCGGGAGGATTGCTTGAGTCCAGGAGTTCAAGGTTACAGTAAGCTGTGATAGCGCCATTGCACTCCAGCCTGGGCAAAAGAGTGAGACCCCGTCTCTAGGAAAAAGAAAAAAGAAAAGAAAAATTGGCACAATCCAATCAGTGGGCACAATGAGTCAATGTGATCTATTGCTGTAACACCCTAACCAGTCTCCATCCTTCTACTCTTGTTCTTCTATAGTGTATTCACCACATATTCATAAGAGTGGTCATTTAAAACTAAAACATCATGTCATTTCCCTAATCAAAACACTCTAGTGTTTCCAATTACCTTTAGGATAAAATCCAAACTTACCCCAGCCTGTAAGGTCCTCCATGACCAGAGCTGCTTACTTAATGACCTGATCCTTACTCCTCTCTCACTCCTCTCTAGTCAGACCTGCCTTCTTGCTGAACCCTCAAACATCTCCATTATTTTTCCCACCTCAGGACTCTCTTCCTGATTGTCCTTCCTCCAGATCTTCCCAAAGTTCTCTCCATTCAGGTCTCTGTCAAATGTCACTGACCCAGGGAGTCATTGCCTAAACACCTAACCTAAGACATCCAGTGCCCCATGCTTCCATTATCTTTCCCTCTCCCTGCTTCATTGTCTTCATTGCATTTACCATAAGCTGAAAGTATAGATTTAGTTTTTTACCCCATTAAAATGTAAAATAAAAGAGGAGGACTTTATATTATCCTGGAACTGGACCTGCGCATAGTTAGTTTTCAATAAATAAATACTCATTAAACAAATGCTGTTATGTTCAAGATCTGAACTAAATGTTGCTACACTAAATAAGAGTCTATGCTGCTCCAAATGCCTACCGTGGCCATAGCCTTTTCTCAACAAAGTGGCCAAAGATCCTTGTGCATAGATCTCCATGCTTTACAGTAACATTCTAAGAACTTTGCCTTGGCCGATTAAACCAGAGATTGGGCCACAAGAACCAAAGACAAATTATCTATAGGCTTACTTCTCAAAGTGTGGTCCACAGACCAGGGGCATCAACATCACCCGCAGGTTTGTTAGAAACACATGATCTCAGACCTAGTGAATCAGAATCTACATTTTTAACGAGGTCCCTAGGTGATTTGGGTGCATACTAGAGTTTGAGAAGCACTGATCTGTAGCATTGTTTTACAGATTTGCAGTTATAAAATCAATTCAGCATGTCACAACTTGCAATTTTAAAAATGAACAGAGTAGACTAGGATAGGAAAAAACTGATTAAGAACAGAAAATATCAGCGTGTAAAACAGATAGTTTGGTTAAGTATTATCTTAAGAAAGTTTATGCACATATATATAAGATCACATGTAAAATATATTTATTACTGCAGATTGTGGTCAAAATACTTAATAAATGCTGATTCACAGGATAGCCAGGAACTTGAGGTGAGAATTAACCCACGGAGGAAAGTGGTACTGTATTATGATAATTGAATCCATCAGATGTTTATTCTTCTGAATTTTTATGCAATATATACCAGGAGACAGGGAGTAGTGACCTAGGAAGGAAAAGTAGAGAGAGAAACAGAGGAGAATAGAAGATTGCTAAATCTGCTGTTGTATTTTACACTAAGCTTTAGTTCCTGAAGCCTGGTCATTCAATTGCTGCCATGGTTTCTTTTCTTCCTCACTTTCTCATATCCTTTCAATAAATCTCCACCACCAGACAGACAGACTCTGAGTATAAAGCTCTCCCTGGCAACCTGAAAGAGCCTGCACACTGGCCATTGCCATATATAATGATGTGAGAAACCAGCCTCTGATAGATCTAGAAATCCCCTCAAGACCCAGGAATACACGCCTTACTTTAAAATTCTGCCCTAAGTAGACTTTTAACATTAACACATCAGATCTACTTAACCACTCTGGGCCTAATCTGTAAAATGAGGTGTTGGACTAGAATTCATTTCTCAATTAACCATAGGGACCAGGTAAGTAGGATAAAACATTTGAAGCAGCTGGGTGAAAAACTTAGGAGATAATATAGAGCTTAGGAACCTACAGAACTGTCAAATGCTTGACCGTTGTAAAGGATTCAAAATCATACTTAAAAAACAAAACAAAACAAGAAAATGTATGTGCTGGTCAAGAAAAACCTATCTGGGTCCTGCAAGTCACCAATTTGTGAGTCCTGTGTTAGGTGATGTCTTATGTTGCTTTCTCTGATCCTAGGATTCCTCTTAGTGGATAAGTGATTAACTTAAGTGAATGTTGAGGAAAAACCAACACCAAAGTACTACACAATAGAGAAAACTTTATTTTCTTTCATCTTATTTCTTAATTTTTTTGAAATTGTAAAATATTTAAAATGACTCAGAAGATAAGTGTGAACATTTTCTTATTTTAAATAAAAATGTTGGGTAAGTTTTGTGAAACATTTCTTCCTAGTCATATATCAATAGTTGAATCTACTAATTCTGAGCTCCATAGCTAGGTAGGTGGTGATAATTCCAAAAAGAAAGCTTTAGTAAGTTTATTCATTCATTTAACATCATTTATTAAGTGCCTACCAATTGACTTGAAGATGAATTATCTATTATTTGCATTTCTAGGATTAAGGCCTTTTATTTGCAATAGCTCATATCAAATGAATAACTAGAGAGTTTAGAGAACTAAACCAAAGGGGTTGTTTGACAAACCTTTTCCAGACTATTAAAATTTTCTTACTTTTGTCCTATCACATGTAGAGTAGTACGTAAGTTACTTAGCTCTTTATTTCCACTGTTGTAACAAGACAGAAAAATCAGAGACTAAAATATCTGAAAGTCGGCAATTTGGGGCTTTAGAGATGTCCTTACCTCAACTTAAGTGCTGTTAATAAATGACAGATTTAGAGGGTTACTGTGTCTTTTGGGTGTTTTAAAAGCGAAAGAAAAAAAATAGTAGAGGACAGAGTAAATTTTTACCATAATGATTGATAAAGTTTCAGTATAAATCCAATTGTTAGCAATCCATGAACGTGATATTTTTATAGTACTATGACATTTTGAAGCAATCTACATTATCATCTTTTTAAAAGCTAATGCATTTGTCAGGCTAACTAAAGTTCTTCCTTTGTTCAACAGACATTGCAACATATAGCTAATATAAAACCACACAGGGTGCGCTAATTACCTAACACTCATTCAACAGATCTATTTTTACATCTGTTATATTTAAGGCATTGTGGAGGATAAAAATGAAAGCTTTTGCCCAATCCCAAAGCATTTTTTCCAGCCAGGAAATATCGAGTATTGATAGGTTAGACAAGTAGGGGCCAGATTTTTCTGTGTTTGAGAAAAAAATAGTCTCTAAACAAAGACCAAATTTTGGCTAATTAAGGACTGATGAGTTAGTGTTCTACTAGGTCACTTGGATCTCATATCCCTTTTCTATTCTTATTGTGAAAATTTCATTATTCACTGGTACATCCATTAAAGAATGAGCAATTTCAGAGCAATAAAGTGAAATTTCTATCAATTAAGTTTCCTTTTGGAGAATTTTGCCTTTGCATATAGCCTGTAACCCTTGAGGAGATTAATTTCAGCTACCTTATGTGTGTAAAAATGTTAAAATACTGTAGTGTTAAGATAGTAAAAAAGAATGAGACGAAGAGTAATTAGCAACCATGCTGTTTCTTGTCTCCTTCACTTTTCCAAATATGCTTGTGATAAATCCCCATCACCAGAAAGAACCTATGTATAAACCTCTGCACTTTCAAAGAGTTTGGTCCCTGGTAAGCGCCGCGATTTTGATGATTAAGAACTTCTCAATGGAGACTTTTGCCTCTAGCTATGACAAAAAAAGGTTATATTACAGTAGCATTTCCATTAATATCCGGAATAAAGGAACGATTTCCTTTTTCATCATTATTATTCAGCCAATACAATTAGATAACAGAAATGAATTAAATTTTAAAAAGTGAAGCAAAATTATCGTTATTTGCTAATGGTATGATTGTTTATCCAGAAAACTCAAGAGAATCAAATGAAAAACAATAAGAGAATTCAAAAAACTGGAAAAAGGCCGGGCGCGGTGGCTCACGCGTGTAATCCTAGCACTCTGGGAGGCCGAGGCGGGCGGATCTTTCTGAGCTCAGGAGTTCGAGACCAGCCTGAGCAAGAGCGAGACCCTGTCTCTACCAAAAAATGGAAAGAAATTAATTGGACAGCTAAAAATATATGTAGAAAAAATTAGCTGGGCATGATGGCGCGTGCCTGTGGTCCCAGCTACTCGGGAGGCTGAGGCAGGAGGATCGCTTGAGCCCAGGAGTTTGAGGTTGCTGTGAACTAGGCTGACGCCACAGCACTCGCCCCAGGCAGCAGAGTGAGACTCTGTCTAAAAAAAAAAAAAAAAAAAAACCTGAAAAAAGATAAAATATATTGGAAATGTGAAAGATTTGTATGAAGAAAACTAAAATACTACTGATGGATACCCACACAAAAAGATGTATCAAATGATACCTCAACAAATTTTCTTGTTCAGGAAATTTCAGCATGACAAACATGTCAATTCTCCCTAAATCAATTTATAAATTTAGTGTAATCCCAACAAAAATACCAAAATGATTTATTTTAGAACCGGATAAACTGATTCCAAAGTTCAAATGGAAAACAAGCAAATTAGAAGGGCCAGGACATTCTAAAAAAAATAAGTAAAATGTGATGCATGTCTCTATCGGGTAGTAAAATATATTTTATAAGGTAAAGCATTGCAACATATGCTAGAACAGTGCCTGGCACATATAATACGTATTTGTTGAATAAATGAACAATCAAACCAGGTGGAGTTAAACAGAAAATCCAAACTGGACCCAGATGTGTTTTTTTTGTTTTTTTTTTCACTTTTTTATCTTTTTTTCTTCTTGCACTGTAGCTCTCAGGTCTTATGGACCCAAATGTTTGTTGGAATTTGGTATACCAAAAAGTAGAATTTTAAAATCATGAAGAAAAGAAGAATTATTCTATAAATGGTATTGAGACAGCTTGGGTAACCAGTTGAAAAAAAAATAATTGGAGCCATGCCTCATACATTACACAGCATGAATTCCACATGAATTAAGTATTTAAATGTTAAAAACTAATTGTGAAAGTACTAGAAGAAAACATAGGAAATTTTTAAAAATAATTTCTGAAGCCATAAAAAAGACAGTTTAATTGGACTACAAAACAATAAAAATTTTCTGCATGCATTGTAGACACAGTGAAAAGAGAACTGAAAAATGGGGGAAAATATTTACTGCTCACATCCCAGACAAAGGGTTGAATTCTTTACTAAGCAGAATTTCTATAAATCAAAAATGAAAAAAAGGAAACAAAAGCACCCACTCCCCAGACACAAACACACATGAAAATTTAGCAAAGGGTACAAACAGAAAGCTTACAGAAAATAAAAACGACCTTTAAACACTTAAGAAGACACTCAACTTCAATCATAAAAAGTGAAATACAATTTGGTTTCACGTTTTACTCACCAAATAGTCAAACATCACAGTTCTTGACAAGACACTATGTTGATGAAGATGTGGCCCTCGTACACTGCTGAAAAGAGTAAACTGGTACTCTCCAGAGAGCAATTTGGCAGTATCTGTTAAAATTAAAACTGCACAGACCCTTTGAAATGGCAATTCCACTTCTAGGAATTTAACCTACACATATACTCTTAGATGTGTCAAATGACATGTGGACAAGGATTGCATCACTGTAACGGCAAAACATTAGAAATAGTGTAATTGTTCATCACAAGGGAACTGATTGAACAAATTGTGGTATAATCATCCGACAGAATGCTACTGGACCAGTGAGGGAACACAGTGCCGCCCCTGCCCCTCTGTCTCCGTCCCTGTCTCTGTCTCTCTCTGTCCGTGCTTCCTTTAGATCCCTACAGCCACTCTTCAACTTCTACCCACCCAGCTTTGTTTTTCTCCACAGCCTTTATCCCCATCCGGGCATATTGTATATATTTCACTGCTTATTTGGTTTTTGTCTGTCTTTCTTGCACTTTCTACTAGAATACAATCTCCACAAAGGCAGAGATTTTGCCTATTTTGTCCACTGCTATATCCTCACCACATAAGAGTGCCTGGCAGATGGTAGACACTGAATAAATACTTGTCAGATAAATGAATAAAATAATGAATCAATATGGAAAGCACTCCAAAATCTATTATAGAGTGAAGAAAGCAAGACACAGTAATTTTCTATTCTCTGTGGGAAAAATTATATGTGAAAAAATTATATACACATATACATACCTATGCGTACACACATACACATATGCTTGCCTATCCAGAGACTTGTTGAGAGGATATGCAGGAAGCTAGTCCGGTGGTTGTCTCAGGGAGCAGGAGAACAGAAATGTGTGGCTAGTTATCAGCAGTGGGATTTTCCCCACTTTGCCCTTACAGCTTTTGAATGCTGTACCACCTAAATACTTTATGCATTCAAAAACTAACTTTTTAAAATCACTGATTTAAAGAATGAACTGAGGAAAGAAGAAGCTTCTGAAAGAGTCAGAGAACTAATAGCCAGAGGCACAGGAGGCAAGTAAGGAGAGTCTAGTATTCCAGGGAGGTGGGAAAGGCCTCCTGTGCCTTTGGCCCTGAAGGGTTCAAGTAGCCTCATCCCTATGCCTGCATACCCTCTAGCACATATTTGTCCCCAATTCCAGGCTACTGGGGCACCACATTCCCCATTCCTTGTTGGCACTTTACATCCCTTTCCCTTTGCATAATTGGATCCATCTGTTGGAATGCGTTTTATTATCTTGTCTACTTGAAAAATCCATTTATCTTGGTGGAACCATCTCTTTTTTCATTCTATGCTTCCCATAGCAATTTGTTCTTATTTCTGTTTAGAACTGGATATCATCATTTTGTTAACAGGTCTTTTTATGTACATATTCTTTTTTTTTTTTTTTTTTTGAGACAGGGTCTCACTCTGTCACCCAGACTAGAGTGCAGTGGCATCATCATAGCTCACAGCAACCTCAAATTTCTGGGCTCAAGCGATCCTCCTGCCTCGGCCTCCCAAATAGCTGGGACTACAAGCGCACACCACCACACCCGGCTAATTTTTTCTATTTTTTGTAGAGGCAGGGTCTCGCTTTTGCTCAGGCTGGTCTCACACTCCTGACCTCAGCCTCCCAGAATGCTAGGATGACAGGCATGAGCCGCTGCTCCCGTCCCTAAATAGATATGGTTTTTTGTTTTCTTCTTCTTCTTTTTATTCCTCTTCTCTTCTTTTTACAACTCTTGTGTAAGGGCTAACTTTCAATAGATTGCCGAGAGGGAGCTGCTCTGCTACGTTTAAAATCCCAACCCAGAAGCAGGTCATCTAGGAATGGTTTTGTTACGGCAGGGCTGACCAGGAATAGACCAAGAGACACACACAGAGATTTTGGCAAAAACGGGTTTTATGTACCAGCCGGAGATTGGCCCAGAGGGGAATTTGTTCTCCCCAAATTCTGAGCACCAGACAAAGAGCATTGCAGTCTTTTAAACACTCTGTTTTAGGAGGAGGGACACGGCTACAACAGGGTTAACTTTAGTGAGGCAGGGTCCTAAGCTATTTTACAGCTTGGTATACTAATTGCTACAGGTGATTTATGAGGGCAAGGTCGCAGGTGAGGAGGGGGCCCAGGTAAGGATCGCAAGGAAAAAAAAGCCCGGTAGTGGAATTTCTAAGAATTCCACTTTAGTGGAATTTTCCAATCTTCTACTTCAGTTTAGCACCAGATTTTCCATGAACGTGTGTTGCGTGATAGCCGAGGGGGTGGCTGCCTTTCCGGCTGCACTTAGGTGTTCTTTTACGTGTCTGTTTTTGTTTACATATGTGCTTACACACCTGCAAGCTCCTTGAAGGTGGAACTATCATTCCTTTTATTTTTATTTTTTACCTTTTTTTTTCTTTTTTTTATTGAGACAGAGTCTCACTCTGTCGCCCTGGGGAGAATGCAGTGGTGTCCTCATAGCTCACTGCAACCTCAAACTCCTGGGTTCAAGTGATTCTCCTGCCTCAGCCTCCCCAATCTGGGACTGCAGGAGCAGGGGCACACCACAACCCCCGGCTAATTTTTCTATTTTTAGTGGAGACGGGTCTCGCTCTTGCTCAGGCTGGTCTCAAACTCCTGAGCTCAAGCGATCCTCCGGCCTTGGCCTCCCGGAGTGCTAGGGCTAGAGGCATGAGCCACCGCGCCCAGCCTATCTTTCCTCTTTGTACTCCTACCTTCTAGAACAGTTTCTTGAATAGAACAAGCCTGTACGCAATTGGCATGCCCCCAAAACATTTGCTGAGTGAAGGACTATATCTTTTCTTCATGTAGCTTATACATTGACTTTAAAATTTGGAACAATTTCTAATGGAAAATTGTTCTAAAGGGATTAGGCCACTTTTGAGTGGCCTTTGAAAATGTTAGTCATTAGTACATTAAATTTATAGTAGAATGCCCACCAATAAAATTGCCCTGGGAGAATTAAACTTTAAAAAGTTAAAAAAAAATGGATTTTGCAGAGATATACAAATTCACCTGAAAGAGAGCCAACCAATAAAACATGACCATAACCAGACTAAAATTATTAGCATGTACAAAGAATAAATGTGTCCTTCAGTAGCAGGGTTAGTCAGCTTCCTTAGCAAACAGTTGGATTGCAAAGGTCCTGGGGAAGCCATGCACTTTGGCAGGATTCTCCTTATTTGTGCTGGATACCTTAGGTTCTCTTAGCTGAGTCCAATAAACACTGGATTTCTCTAATTAACGCCTCTTGTTCATTTTTCATATTTACCAAGTAAGTTTCCAGTTATGCTTTTATTGCCATGTAGGTCTGCCTTCTTGGAGAACATATGCTGATCACTATGACTTTAACAATCCTGTGATTCTGAAATTCATATTTCATTATAGATCAGTGAGTTATTTGGCTCTTATACATCAGGTAAAATGGTTATATTAATGTGACTGTGTCCCTGAGACATCAATGCTGATAAAATCAAAGTTCCGAATCTGTAAGACTAAGGATCAAACAGTGGCTATAGCACATATACAACATACACAAAGGAATACTTCCCCGCCTCAATCTGCCTCACCGCCCAAGTAAAGCCATGGCAGATGGTGAGCTTATTTCTGGGGCAACCTCAGGACAGCTATCGTGACTGTGTACCATTTGACAAATATTTATCCATAGAACACCTGCCGTATGCCAGACACTGTGATTCAAAGAGAGAGTGAGAGTGAGAAAGAGAAAGAGGCTTCTTAAGGAGCCCAAATTATGTGGTTTGTCTAGTAGAGTGATTTTTAGTCTTTTACTGATTATGAAGCCCTAAAATTTTGATGAAATCAAAGCAAATCTTTCACAGAAAAATGCACAGAAACTGAGCTGTTTGCAGTATATTTTATTGCATTGAAAATTCATTTTTTTGATGTATAATCTAAGGATGTACTCTGGAAGCAGACAGATATGCTGAAATATTTAACTTTCCCATGTGCTAGTGGAGTAACACTGGACAAGTTACTTAATCTCTCTATGCCTCAGTTTTCTGATCTGTGAAGAGAAAGTAATATTAACTTTCTTCTCATAAGACTGTTTAAAGGGTTAAATTAGACACTATAAATTAGTGATTTTCATAGTGCCCAGCTTGTAGTAATCAAGAAATTACTGCTGTAAATATGATGCAAAATATTATCTTCAGTAATTTGAATTAAATCCAAGTGTGTCAATAAAATAAAAGGCAACCTTAACTTTGCTCAATTGTAAATTCCAGTGAAATACTGCTTTTGATTTGAATAAGAAGTTGGGTTATATCATCCTGTGCCATCCAGTTGATTTCATTTTTATTTTTCAGGACAAGAAGTACTGAAAACATTGACTCATATAGGTCAATACTTCAAGACTGAATTGAATTCATGGCCCATCATTACCATTGTAAATCAATGGAACCATCTTTGGTGAGGTATACATCTTTGAAACTTTTTGTAGGCCAAACAGGATGATGAATCCATATTTAATTTTAAACATGAATCATCTGAGCAGAAGTAACATTCAAAAGAATTCTGTGGTGTTTTTAGGTTTTGAAGATTTCTGCTTGCAGAGAAACTAAGACTTTCCCAATGGGCTTCAGACCATAGAACGTCCTTCCTCCACATTGGATAATTTATATCCCACCTCCATTCCCTGAAACAGTGGCTGAGCTATAAGAGTTGATAGGGTTTCTTTTAGCAGCATCCATAATGCTCTATGTAGGCTCTTGAATCAAAAGATTTACATTAGTCTCATGATCAAAAATATCTACAATGTGACAAAACCATGAAAGAACTCTTAAATTGTTCTGAGCAGGTCACTCTGCCCCTCCTCCTATGAAGTTCAATCACATTTTTTAATTGGAATTTAAAGTTTCTCGGAAAGTCAGAGGACTACAATGGACTATAGCAGACAAAAGCTTTCTACTCTGATCTTTTTTCTAGACAAAATTTCCTGAAAAGGCTGAGGTCAGGACTGGGCTCTGGTAAAGTTGATGACTTTCACAGCAGTAGACAAGACTCCTTTCAGAATTGCTGGCACAGCCCAATTCCTGTTGATGGTATGAGCAATGAGTCACAACAATCTATGGAGTGTCTTCAGCAAAGCAGCCGAACCAGGTGTGTTACTGAGCTTTTCAGGTGCTCCATCTGTGCCCAGAGAACCAAAATGTTCCATTTACACAAAGTTTTCCTTGACAAAGACATTTTTCACTATTTTGAAAACGATGATGGCTTGTCAAGTTTCCAAAAGGGAATTAGAACAATTGAAATACTTCTTCAGTGGCACCAGTGTACAAATAAAGAGTGATAATGAAGAGCTGGTTAAAATGAAAGGCGTCCAGCCATTTGCCTGTTGAAGTAAAGTGGTTTAGGAGATAGTTTAGGGACCTGGTTCCAGATATTAGAAGAAAGATCAGTGACACTATAAGAAAGATCAGCGATTCTAAGGGGATCATGCCTTTTGAAATCGGCACGGCTTCAGTTTTCTTCTTTTGCCCCAAGCCACAACTATTTCGGATATTTCCAGGGTATGTGGCTTCATTAAGTTTTCTCCAATTTTGTGGGGTGTTTTGCTTGTCAGAAAAATAGGGACATTTTTAGGCTGCCCCAAGACAAGTTGAGACAATTCCAATTTTCTTAAAGTTGCTGCCTTTTAAGATAAAACCTTTTCTTATGAAAAGATTTATATAAGGCCAGATATTTTCTTTAAAAAATTACATTTAATTTTTATATACAGTATTTCAAATATACAAAAGTGCAGAAGATAATATAACAAATAGTTTATGTACCCCCACTCAGATTTAACAAATGTTAACATTTAACATTTATCTTAGATCTCCTTCTTTTTAAAGAAATAAAACACCGTAAATAATAGCAACATTACAGCTCCTATACTTTTTCCTCTCCATCTGTTCCTGAGAAGTAATTAATAAACTGAATTTGGTGTGCTTATGTTTTTTATTACAGAAGTATGTACCTGTCAATAATATACATATTGTTTGCACATTTTAGAAACTTATATAAATGGTTGAATGGTATCATACGTTCCACATCCATTGAAACAGGTTTTTATAGAAGTTTGTGAGATGCTATAAATGTTCCATTATATTAAAAAATGATAATTTGTATATCCACTCTACTACTAGCTGCTAGCAGTTTTTTTTTAACTTCTTCACTATTACAATTAGTGATACAATAAATATTTATGTCCATGTATTGCTGTGTACATATCTGAGTTTCTCTAGGGTAGATATCTAAGAATGTAGTTGTTGGGTTGTTGGAAAATTACATCTTCAACTTAACCAGGTATTGCCAACATTTCTTCAGAAATGGTTGGATCAATTTATATTCAATGCTAAGAGTCTTCCTCCACCTTTCCACCATCTCTTGGCATTATCACACATCAACTTCCAACAATACGATAGGTATAAAATGGTATTTTTTGTTTTATTTTGGCATTTTCTTTTTGAGTATATTTTCTCGTTTATCTGCTATTCAGTTTCTTCTGCTATGAATTGACTATTCATATTCTTAGATCATTTTTAAAACATAGTTGTCTTTTTCCCTTAATGATTTGTCATAATTCTTTCAATATTCTGGATGATTCTCTTTATATTACATATCATGCATATTTCTACTCTCAACCCACGGCTTGTCTTTTTGCTTTATCATCATTTTTTTTCACATCGTCAAATTGTTCAATCTTTGCGCTCTGATGCCTTAAGACGTTTCCTCTTATTCTGGTATCATAAGGAACTCTTCTATATTTTCTTCTTTTGGCTGTGTACTTACAAGATGGAAGATACTCGTTTAGCTTTTTTGAAATCAGATTTTTCTTGGCAAGAATCTTTCTATATTAAAGAAAAATGCTGTGGCTTTTGTGTCTCGGTATATTCAGTGGTTATGTCAAAAGCAAAATCAAGGGATAAATCTCACTTAATACCCCAATAATCCTGTGAGGAAACATTGTGGCAGAGAGATTAAGTAATTTGTCCAAGGTCACATGACTTGGAAGTGTCCGAGCATGATGTGAACACAAGAAGCATAATTTAAGTTCCTACTCTTGACCACGACAATCCTACCTGCCTTTGTAGTACCTTCTTCTATTTGATATTTTCCAACTTAAGTTATGCATGACATAGACAAAGGCAGATGCAGCATATGTGAAATTCCTAACAATAGACAAATAACATGACATGGAAATTGTAGGCTACCTGACTGTTACTAGTCCATTAAGTCACAATTTGACATTACAAATGTTTTTTTCTTTTTTGCATTCAGATAAATTTTAAACCAATAGGAAGAAACTGAAGGGAAAAATGAACTTTTTTCCTTGCTTGATTTGTAGACCTTTCCAAATCTGTCTACGGAACTCAGATTAAGTCGAATGCCTAATGTTTATTGGGAGTTACTGGTGTTGTGGATACAATTGTGAAAACAATAGGCGAGATGTCTGTTTCAGTATGTTTATATTCTAGGGTGGATAATTTCCAATGGTGACAAATATTATGAATACTATAAAACAGGGCAGTACAACAGTGTGACTGAGATTTGGGATAGACAATTTGGCTTTTTTACATTGGGTGATCAGGGAACTGTCCCCTCCTTTCTGGGGAGGGGACAGTTGAGCTGAGACCTCAGTGATAGGTACGGCTAGATCTGGGACAGAGGGCTCTGGACAACACAGAAGCACTAAGGTGGGAATGAGCTTCAAATATTTTAGGAACAGACAAAAAGCTGAGCTTAATGAGAAAGGGGAAGAGTCATCTGAATCACAGTCAAAGGTGAAAGCAGGAGTCAGATCATACAACGTCTTAAAGGCCATTGTAAGGAGGGTGGATTTTAAGTGAAATAGGAAGTTATGGAGGGTTGAGAGCAGGGGAGTGACAGACATGGTCTGATTACATTTTGAGAAGATCATTCTGTTTTGTTGTAGGGATTGAATATATTTTGGAATGGGAGCTGATAGGGTGAGAGACTGGATTTATGGGGTAAGGGAAAGAGATGTATTAAGGAAGCCTTCTAGGTTTTTGCTTAAACAGCTGGATGGATGGTGAGACCATTTACCAAGCTGGGGAAGAAATGAGAGAGAAATAAGGTGGGGCAGATGGAGAAGTAGATGGAAAGTTTTGTTTGGCCATGTTCATTTTGTGAGGATTATTAGACATATACATGGAGGTGTCAAATTGGCAAATGGGATATGAGAATCTTAAGTTTAGAGAGGAAAAGGTTATCTTCAAATATAAATTTTAGGAGTGACTCCTAAAAGCATGGGATTCCATGGAACCACACAGGGAGAAAGTGTGGGCTGAGAAAAAAAGAGGGCCAATGGCTAAGTCCTGGGAAGACCTTAGCTTTTAGAGGTTAAGCAGAAGGGTAGGATTGGGTAAAGGAGGCTGAGAAGGAGCACCTAGTGAAGTCGAAGGATAAAAAGAAAACTTTTTTGATGATTCAGGAAAGAGTTATAAGAAAGAGAGAGTTGTTATTTGTGCCAAATAATGCAGAAAGGTTAAGTAGGATAAAAAAATGATATGAGCACTGGATTTGTCAACATGAAGCTTGTTGATAATTTTGACAAGAGTGGCGAATGATAAATGGAGTGGTGAGAACTCCAGACCATGTGGAAATTATTAAAGAAAGAATGGTAAGTGTGGAAGTAGGAATAATGACAAAAGATAACTCTTCCAAGAATTTTGACAGTGAATATGAATAGAGAATTAGAACATTGGCCAGACTAGATTCTGGAGTCAAGGGAATTTTATTTCCTTAAGAGGGTAGGGTAGGCTGATAACAGCCCCCAAAGACTTCCAGGCTCTAATCCCTAGAATCCGTGAATATATTAAGTTACATGGCAAAGGGAAATTAAGGTCAAAGAAGAAATTATGGTTGCTAAACAGTTAACCTTAAAATAGGAGATTATCTTGGATTATCCAGGTGGTGCCAAGGATCCTTAAAAGTAGAAGAGGGAGCAAAAGAGAGAATCATGGGGAAATATGACTAAGAGAGAAAGGCATAGAGAGATACACCGTTTCTTGCTTTAAAGATGAGAGAAGAGAACCACAAGCAAGGAATGTGGGTGGCCTCTAGAGGCTGGAAAAGGCAAGGAAACAGATTCTTCCTAAGACCCTCAAGAAGGGAATGCAACTCTGCTGGCCTCTTGATTTTGGCCCAGTGAGATCCACAGGACCTCTATCCTACAGAACTGTAAGATGATAAAGTTGATAAAGTTGTATTGTTTAAGGATGCTAAGTCTCTGGAAATTTGTTACAATAGTAAATAGAAAACTAATACAGAAGAAATTATTAGAGCTCATTTGTATGCTGAAGGGAATGATTTAGTAGAGAAGAAGAAATTGATTATGCATGATAGGAGGGTATAATTGTAGGAGCAAAGCCCTTGAAAGGAGAGAGATACAGATGGCAGGACTGCCTTTGAGAAAAACCAAGAACTTCATCTAAAAAAGTACATCTAGATGCAGGAAGGTGGGTAAAGCCGTCTTGGGAAGATGAAGAACTCTACTCTGAGTGGTCCTACTTCAGTCAGTGAAGTGTGAAGGCAAGTTCATCAACTGAGATTGAGCCTGAGATAAGAAGGAATTGAGGCTTTAAAAGACAGACATAAACTAGTCATTTTGGAGCATAGGAGGGCAAGCTTACTAGGATTGCAGAATTGCCAGACAGTATGAGCTTCCCAGTGGAGACTACGGTCATACATTTAAAGTAAGGTTAGGAAGCATGCCATACTGTTTCTAACTAATCGTATTTAGTTGAGCAGGTGCAGGCAGAGAAGAGGCCAATAATGATAAACTTTAGAACTGAAGTTAAGTAAGGAAGTTAGGTCATGAATAGGAGTGATAGATAATGAAAAATTAGTAGGATTGATAGATCAATAAATGGTTGCAGTTGGGGTACTAGAGGAAGTGAAAACTACTAGAAGGAGTGAGAAAGGCAGGAGGTAGTGGTTGGAAAATGGGATGTTCAGAACTGAGATTTTGGAGATGCGTTTACTGATGATGACAAAGTCAAGAGATGCCTGACTGAAGAGGGGTAAAGAGGAGAAAGATTATTGGGAGTAAGGAGGTCAAGTATCTGAGATGCCAGAAGATTAGATAAATATCTTTTTAGATGTTATCACTAAGGACTAGGCAAAAGTAGGAGTGGAGAGGAAGTTAAGGAGTGGAGGTCTTCAGTAAGAATGTCTGGGAAGTGGGCTGATGACAGGAACAGGAGTTCCCTTTGTAGGGGGTAGTATAGTCTGATGGCATCAAAGCCAGTCTGTGGGAAATTCTTCCAATCGTCAGGCATGTAGAATAAGCAGAGAATTCTGTTTTCACTGACATCCTGTCAAAGTAGACATTCTTTCTTACAGAAATATATTAGATAACACTGAGTATAAAATTATGAATGGCTAATACATTATTTTCTTTTTTGATGTGAATAGTATAAAATACAATTTATCAGAGTTCCTGTGTTTGTGATACATAAACCTATATATTTGTACTATAAACAGTAGATACATCTGCTGTGAAGACATATATTTTATGTATCAATAAATAATAAAATCAATAACAAAATGCATATAGAGTGGTATTATAGAAATATGGCATAGAGTAAATTAATGAAATTAATGAGTAATTTAGGTTGTTTTCTGTATTTTTGTGAAATTTATGGTATTTGTCAATTTGTTAAAATTTATAATTTTTAACATTTCTTGCTCATTCTAAATACTTATTTTCTTACCTATTCTTTTTCTTAAAGAAAATCTACTATATTGTGTAAATTTCAGGCACCATAAAACCTTTTGGATAGGCCAAAAATCTGGGCTAAGATTACCTGTAGGCAATTGAAAAAGGGAATATTCATTAGCTATATAAAATATATTTTTACTATGGTTTAAAAAAACAATTGCAAAAGAGAAATACGTCTCTCAGGATTAGTGAGAGGATATTGAAAAAAGAGAGAAATAGAAATACATCTATTTTTAATATGGATGTCAGAAAATTTTTTCTAGGTTTTTCTTAATAGGAACATTATGTAATACAATGGGCCACATCTTCGAAAACAGCCCACAGAAGATAAACACATTTTTAGAGCTCTTTCTTATAGTGTCAATCAATATGAGCTTATGATATAATTCAACAAGGAGGGAAATAAGATGTAGAGGTTTCTGCTGATCTGGACTTATGGAGTAGATTTCAAAGTATCTGGAAATCTGCAAAATGGATGTATTGGACTGCCTATAAACACAACAGATTGAACATGCATATTTATCGCTATTCCCTGAAGTAACTTCACTGAAACAAAAGTAAAATGATAAACCAGTAACAACAAATGGGATGAGAGGTAAGAACAAAATTTTGGACGATAAAAGATAGAAGGCAGAAAGACTTTAGCACAGCAGAGAAAAGTGAATTCTAATGACCTGCAGGAGACAAAGTCAATCACAAGTAATCTTGTCCTACAGACCCCTAAAGAAAGGCTCAGAAACTGGAGGCAGCATCATACACCTCTAAAAGAGAGCAAAGGATGGGTGTGAGAACAGAAAGATTAGTTGAAAATCTGCACAGGGAACAGTTAGATTCTCATGTACCCCCTGCAGGGCTCAGGAGCAAGGAGGCTGTCTCCCCGCATCCTGGCAGAGAACTCGGAGTTCACATTCTACAGATACTGAATCACAAATGCACTGAACTTGGGTATGCCAGGCCTATTGAGTATAGGAATTGAGTGAAAACCTGTATATTGAGTAATGAGACTCCCCTAGTCCCTTTTCCCTATTTGGCACCCCAAAATGTTGGCAACTGGCAACACAGGCAGAAATGCAGTTTTTCTCAGGGAAAATGATCAGTGAAGCTCCACAGATGCTGACATTTGACACATGCCTCCACAAAATGCCTGGGTCCAATCACCAGCCCCCCAAATGAGGCCCATTAGTCAACAAGCTCTGCCCTTTCACAGGAGAGCTTCCAATCAGCTTTTCAGTGCTTCAGTCTTAAATATAAATTAACAGCAGACCGATGATGAAATGCTCTAACATGAAAGATGAAGAGTAAAACACGGCCGGGCACGGTGGCTCATGCCTGTGATCCTGGCACTCTGGGAGGCCGAGGGGGGAGGATTGTTTGAGCTCAGGAGTTTGAGATCAGCCTGAGCAAGAGCGAGACCCCATCTCTACTATAAATAGAAAGAAATTAGCCAAACAACTAAAATTAGAAAAAATTAGCCGGGCACAGTGGCACATGCCTATAGTCCCAGCTACCCAGGAGGCTGAGGCAGGAGGACTGCTTGAGCCCAGGAGTTTGAGGTTGCTGTGAGCTAGGCTGACGCCACGGCACTCTAGCCTGGGCAACAGAGTGAGACTCTGTCTCAGAAAAAAAAGAAAGATGAAGAGTAAAACAAACCAAAAGAAAAATATAGGTAAGAGACACAGTGCAGGATCAGCAGAAGAAAGGTTAAAGAAGTTTCCTTAGGGAGAGAAAAGATGCTGAATATGTGACATAACAGATACTGTAGAAAAGCAATATTTAGAGAATAAGCAATAGATCTGAGAAAAAATAGTGGCAGAAACATAAAATTTAATAGAAAGGTTGGCACATAAAGTGGAAGAAATTTCACTTGAAAGTAGAATAACCTGCCAAAGAAAATAGGAGAGAAAAGATTAAAAACTTATTAGAGAACTCCTAGCAGTCCAACAACTACTTAACAGGAGTTCCAGAGAGAGAGAACAGAGAAAATGGAAGGAAAGACTTATCAAAGAAATAGGACAGGGAACTTTCCCAACTTGAGGCAGATAGCAGATTAAAAGGGTCCACTAAGTGCCTAACATCATAGTGAAAAAAGACCAAATCAGAGCATATCTTTAAGATATTTCAGAAGATTTGGGTAAGAAGATCCAAAAACTTCCAAAGAGAAAATACAAAGGAATCAGAATGCCATTGGTCTTTTCAACAGCCACTCTGGAAACTAGAAGGCAATATAGTGATGCCTTCAAAATTATGAAGGAGAATAATTTCCATCCTAGAGTTCTATGTCCTATCAAACTATTAATCAAGTATGAAGGTAAATTAAAAACATTTTCCAAAATGCAAGGTTTCCAAGATGAGCTATATTATCTCCAGAACACACTGTGGATGTACTCTGCTAAAATGAGGGGGAGAAACAAGAGAGAAGAGAATATGGGATTTAGGAAACAAGGAGGATGCACAGAAAATGATTCCAAGATGTTACAGAAGCATAATCCCAGGATAACCACAAAGCAACAGACCTTGAAATCAATCCAGATTAAAGGAGGGGATAGAGGGCTCCAGAAGAGATGTCTCAAAAAAAAAAGAGAGAGAGACAGAGAGAAGTGGAACCGATGGCTTATACAGTGTGATTTACTCCATTGAGAGGAGGAAAATTAGGGTGTAAATTTGTCACTATTATATATTTTAAAAAGCCAATAATAAAAAGAGGCAAGTTTTAACTACAGGAAAAAAGAAGTTGTGCAATAAGGAAAAACAGTTGTAAAAAAAAAACAGAAATGCAATCATACAGCTGGGTGCAGAGGCTCACACCTGTAATCCCAGCACTTTGGGAGGCCAAAGCAGGAGGATTGCTTGAGGCCAGGAGTTCGAGACTAGCCTGAGCAACATAGAGTGACCCTGTCTCTACGAAAAATAGAAAAATCGGCCAGGCATGGTAGCATGTGCCCATAGTCTCAGTTACTTCAGAGGTGAGGTAGGAGGATCTCTTGAGCTCAGCCCAGGAGTTTGAAGCTACAGTGAGCTATGATGACACCAATGCACTCTAGCACAGGCGACAGAGCAAGACCCTGTCTCCAAAAAACAAACAAACAAGCAAACAAAAAACCCCAAATGCAATCATAGTATACCACATGGCTCAGCTGTGTACAATATTTGTGAACATGAAGATTGATGATATGCAAACATCTTGCAATGTTTATTTAACAAAAATCATGATATAAATATAGAGGAAGTTTAGGAATATGTAAAGCCTATGTGTAGTTAGTGTAAGAGAACTAAATCCCCTTCTTTAAGATATCTAAAATGGAAAAATCAACAAGTAGAATAGCAGATAAGCACATTAAAATATAAATATGAAGATCTGTATCAGCAGAAAGTGTTAAAAGAGTTTTGGGAGTGGGGAAGATGAGTAAGGGATTACTGTTTTTTGTTATAATCCTTGTAGAATTAAAGTTTAACTTTTTGTACTATGCACATGTATTATTTTGATTTTAGAGGATGAATTGCATATGCTCCAGAAATATTTGCATTGAAGGTGAAATGGCTACTTCCCAATATACTATTAATTATTTCAACACATAAAAACAGGCTATTTCACATCATAGTAATACATAAATATTAATACACTGCCTAGAAAACATGAAGTAAGACAACATTTAGAATAAATTTCACTCTTTTTGTTTTATTAGCATTGTAATATTTCCTTTTATTATTAAGTACAAGTGGGTCACTAAAAATTTTATTTTATGCTAACTCAGAGGTTCTCAACCTGGGAAGAATTTGCCCCTGGTATCTAGTAGGTAGAAGTCAAAGATGCCACTAAACGATCTACAATGGACAGGACAACCCTCTATACAAAGAATTATCCAGCCCCAAATGTCAATAGCGCTGAGCTTGAGAAATCAAGCTCCAAGTCTTTGAGGAGGATTTCATCAGAACACTATACATAAAGATTGATGATATGTAAACATCTTGCAATTTAGGACTGACTCAGCTAAGTATCTTGGTTCAATGTTGGAAATAGTCTGGCTGTGAAATTTATCTTTGGGAATATTGAGAATGGTAAAGACAAAAGGTATAATAAGCGATAACAATAATGAAACACAGAGCTTTGTACCTCAATAATCTCTTTCATCTGTGGTTCCTAGGGCACTTTATAGGCTAGTAATAACTACTCTGGTACTTACATACTACCTTTTATCTAAGGACTGCAGGCATTTTCACAACACTCTCACAATGTAGGAAGTATTATTATTCCCATTTTATAAGTAAGTAAACAGAGGCACAAAAATTAAGCAAGTTGCCCAGCCACGCAAGTCGGTAGTAGCCAACATTCCTGACTCAAGAGTCTATCAAACCTAAGAGAACTGGTCTAAGAGATGCAGTGATAAATTTAGTATAGGTGTTATCCTAGTGCCTAGTTCATTAAAGTCTATCATTTTCAGGGCAATATTGTATATTCAGTACCGCATCTTTTTTGCTTTCCTCCCCACCTTCCCCTACAACTTCTTAAGAGACCCAGAACTCTAAGTGCTTGACATCCTATTACTAGAAGGGACTATGTTTACCGAGTGCCTTCCTTGAACCAAGCACACTTTACATGCAGTGTCAATTCTTAAAACAGCTTAAAATATATGCCGATATTGCTGATTTTGTAGTAAAGAAAGCTGAGTTTCAGAGAATTTAAACATGTCCAAGATCTGTCAGCTATTTATGTTGTATCCAGGCTGACAATATCCTCTTTCCACTATATCCTGTAGCCCTTCCAAGAGAAAATCCTCCGATAAGTTACAAAGCATATTAATGTGAATATATTTAATACCCCATCCTCCCTCACCCCCCTTGCAACTCAGAAAACAAAATAATGCATTTTTAATTGAAGAATTGCTGATGGTGCACCTGGGTTGGTATCAGCTAGGTAAACGGCCACTCAGCCTTTAAACCTATTCCCAAGGAAGGCCTTTAAATTTCCAAGGATTTTTCCAGAGCTCTCTCCTAGTTTTCCATATGTTCACCCCAACACCCAACAGCCAGACTAAAGTTCAGAACTGTGTGAATTCCCTTTGAGAAATACAGAGCTTGGTGAATCACTTTCTTCTGCCCACCCACCATGTGTCACCTGGGCAAAACAGGAATATTAAGTAGGAAGAAAGATTTATGTTAGGTAAGAGTGTGACTCAGTGCTCTTCTACTTTTTTACAAAATGGAGACCTGGCATTTGTAGCCTATGACATTGATGTGCCCTGACATTACCTGGATATAGAAAGGTCGGTCTCCTCAGATGCTGTCAGTGGCAGCCCACCCAGCCCTGATCCACAAATCTTAGATGACTTGCATCTGAGGATAAGATTCACCTCTCAATAGGTTAAGGATGAAAAAATAGAGACATCACTGTCCCGGCTCCGTTCAAATCAGCGTCAATACAGCTTTAGCACTTTGGTAGGGAGCTTTGCCACTAAATTCAGTAACTGTCAAAAGATGTAGACACAGGGTTAAGAGGAAAACTCCAAGCAAAATTGGGATTGCCAACACGATAAATTGTCAAAATGAGTTTTTTTCCCTCCTGCAAGCCCAACATAATAGTAAAATCTTGATATTTCACTGACAATGAAAGCCCTTCCTTTTAGCCAACCCTTTTCACCAGGACACCACGGTTTCCATAGGAGGGTGCCGAGCTTGTTTCAGTTCTTTCTATTCTCCTAGCAGTCACCCTAGTACATCTGAAAAGGGGACCGAGACAAGGAAAAGAGACGCGTGAGTATTTTCTCATCCTGACTAGTTATGCCCTGAATCATCACAAGTTGATCGCTCTTTCCCCCTTAGCCAGCAGCATTCGAGACTTTCCCTGGAATAATACGATCTTGTACTTAAAAGGAAGAGTGGTGGGAGAGGAGAAAGGCGGAGAAGAGGAGTGGGGAGAAGGGCGTGGAGCTGTTTCCGCCCCGGAGTCGGAGGCGCCGCGAGGCCGGACGCCGCGAGGCTGCAAGCCCAGGAATGTGCGGTCCAACCCGCCGGCCGCGGGCGGCTGGCGGTAGGCGCAGGCCGGGCTGGACGCGGCGCCGCGCACCTGAGCGCTAGGGGCGGGGCGTCGGCGGCTACGACCCTCCCCACCGCGCGCCGCGCCCCTAGCGCTCCGCCTCGGCCCTTTCCGCCTGGGCTTCGGCGCCGCTCGGCTCCCCTCCCGCCCCTAACTCCCTCCCTCCCTTTTTCTCTCCCTCCCTTCTCTCCCTCCCAGCCCGGGACTGCCGCGAGCCCCGGACGGCTACTTTGCCGCGGCTTCTTGCGCGCGGCAGCTTCGGCTCACCTGGGCGCCCACTCCCAGCCCCGCGCCTCGTCCCCCCAAAATTCCTCCGAGGTAAGGGGCTGCTTGGGCCGCCCGCGCACCCGTCCCCTCCCGGCTCGGCCGGACAGCTGGGTCCCCGCCTTCTGTGCAAGCCGGCTAGGGGCTCTGCGCCTGACGCCGGGAATAGAGGTGTCGGTGGCGGGGACCTCGGCCGGCGGTGGCCAGAGCAAGGAGGGGGTGATACGACGGGCCAACAGGTGGCGAGGTCTGGCCCTGGTACCCTGACTGCCGCAGGCGCAGACCCTGGTGGGGACGGGGGGTGGGGTCAGTCCCTCTCTCCTCCCCTCGAGGGGCGGCGATCGTCCGGGCCCGCCGTGTAGGTGCGTCGGAGAAACTTTGCAGGGTGGGGACTCGGCGGCTACCGCCAGCAGGGACGAGTGGGCGCGCTCTGGCGGGGGGGCTTACGAGGGGCGCGGCCCAGGGGCAGACCCTCGGGCCAGGATCTTACGCTTCCCCTACCCGCCCCCTTTTGTCTTTCCCCTCAGACCTGCGGGCTGCTGGGGGACCGGCGGCCGCCCCGCGCCCGGAGGTCGTTCCCTCGCATCCTCCGGGCCGCGGAGAGGAAGAGGCGGCAGCGGCCGGAGTCGGGTTGGGGACGGCAGCCTGAGGTGAGAACCCGGCCGGCCCGCTGGGAATATGGCGACCGGTGGCTACCGGACCAGCAGCGGCCTCAGCGGCAGCACCACAGACTTCCTGGAGGAGTGGAAGGCGAAACGCGAGAAGATGCGCGCCAAGCAGAACCCCCCGGGCCCGGCTGCCCCGGGAGGGGGCGGCAGCGACCCCTCTGGGAAGCCCCCCACGGGCGCGTTGGGCACCTCGGCGGCCGCCGCGGCTAACGAGCTCAACAACAACCTCCCGGGCGGCGCGGCCGCACCTGCCGCCCCCACTCCCGGGGGCGTGAACTGCGCGGTCGGCCCCGCCGCACTGACCCGCGCGGCCCCAGTCCCGCGGCGGCCGGAGGACGAGCCCCCCGCCGCCGCCTCAGGGGCACCGCCGCCCCGGGGCGATGAGGAGGAGCGGGACGGCGCCTCGGAGAAGGGCAAGAGCTCGGGCCCCAGTGCCAGGAAAGGCAAGGGGCAGATCGAGAAGAGGAAGCTGCGTGAGAAGCGGCGCTCCACCGGCGTGGTCAACATCCCCGCCGCGGAGGTGAGCCGGGCGGGGGCCGCCTCCTTGTGTCTTCCTCCCGGGAGTTCCCCGAGTCTCCGGGGCCCGGAGTTTTCCTACTCTAGCTCGTGCTTCTTATCCTTTCACCGAGTTTGGCAGGCAGAGGGTGATGAAGTTTTACTCTGAACAAATGCTTCCTGGGAAGTTCCCGAAATCCAAAGTAGGGGACACGTGCTTCTCAGGCTTCCTGGCTAAGGTCTCAGACCCAGGATCCTCCTTTACCGTGTTAGAAGGACAACTTGCGGCTCTAGGATTTGCCTACCTAGACTTGTCTGTTTATGCTTGATCAGTTAGAAAAATTGATTAATGGTGATGACTACCTACTCTAGTTTCCCACGTGTCCGGTCTCAAGTTATCAGATTGTTTATCTCTTTTTTCCTAACAGTGTTTAATAGCACCTGTAAGAAAATGTGGCCTTAGCAATAGCCAAGACAGGTTTATCTTGCAGCGAACCCAAAATGAGTATATCCAAATGAATGTATGCACTAATTCATATATGAATTGACTGTTTATAAATTGTGCTCTCCAATAACGCACAGCTTTTTTCCTGAGTGATATTTAGGACAGTAGGGATGTTGTAGCAACCCACAATTCTGTTTGCTAGGACGACCTCCTTACATATTTAAGTACTGTATCTGGAAAACATTTGTGTTAGGGTTTTGAGGATTTTTGTTTGTTTTTTGGTATTTTTGGGCAGTCTGAAAACATTGCTGCAGGCAGCAGCATCTTCCTATTAGAGTGAATGGTAAAAATTTTCACTTAGTGTATAATCACACCTCCCTTTACCAGAAACAAAACAATCCCAAACAAGTGTTGGTTAATATTAATAGTAGCTCAACGATTTGGGGAATTGGTTCAGCTACCCTGTTTGACCCAAAGAAGCAGAATCTTTTTCTCATTGGCTCTTTAGGTTTTCATTTTTTTTTTTCGGTTACTCTTGGCCTTCTAATTTACTCAATTTTGCCTCCTAATAAATAACTATTAAGAATTTACTAACTTTAATTGTAGTTTAAGTAAAAATATTTTCAGTAAAATAGGGTGTGAATTAAATATGCCCAAATTTTTAGTATTAATATGATTTCCATACCTGGAAAATGAATGTGTGTCTTTGTAGGGTGTATTTTTATATGAGTGTTTCAGAGAGATTTTTATCAGCCAGAAAAACTGTCCTCTGCGGTTTGCTACTTGCACAAAAGATCTGTTATTCATTAAATTGCTTTAAAAGGAATTCATAAGAGTGGTAATCAAATTACCAGTTTTTTTTTTTTTTTTTAAATATGAAGATTAAGGGGAAATTGAAGACAAGGCTTTGGAAAAGCTACATTCCTCAACTTTATTTTTAAAAGTAGCTGATGGTCCAAATAAAAGAATTTGTCATTTTCAATCTTTTCCTCATTGTTCATCTGACAGGGGTCTTATTTTGGGAAATATCTTGGCAGATAGTAAACTTCACTGTTTTTGGCTGCTTGTGCTAAAATTATTTTTTGAAAACTTTTTTTTTTTTTTTTTAAGCAAGGGTAATGTTTGCGAAATAAGTAGGGTGTATCTTGTGAGATCCTAAGAAACATCCTTTGTTAACACTCCTGCTTTGAGTAAGGGAACATAGTGCTGAGAATGTAGATGACTCCCTACTACAATTGAGTCTAATACTCTGGAATGTTTTTCGTTTGGGTGTTGGCAACTCCTAAATTTAATCTTTCTTAAAAATAAACAACCCAGGGTACCATTTTTTTTTTTTTTTTTTGTCTGTGGAATTTGAACCTTTTTATTGAATAGGGAATTGGGCTTTCTTTTAGTGGTAAAAGAAAGGGTCCTACAGCTTTCTTTTTCAAGCTGTAGGACCCAAAAAAACATGGTAATGTTTTATTACAATATGTAATTAACAGACATACTTCTTGGGTGCCTCCCATATTTTCAGTTTTTTAAAAACAACTTAAGTCTTTTAGACTCTTTTAATGGTGGTGGAACATATGGTGCAAAACTTTGAAGGTAAACCATTTCATATCTTTAGATTGTTGCTTTTTTAGAGTTGTGTGCCATTTCTCCTAGTAGTTTCAACAATGAGAATGCCAGTTGCTGTGGACTTTTTGTGTAATATAATTTAGCACTCTTGTTTTAAAAAGTAATATTACATTTTACAAACTTCTCAGGTATGAAAATACTGTAAAAGAATGAAAATCACCAATTTGTCACTATTCAGGAGTAGACTTGTATTTTATCTAATGTTGAATAAGACTCTCTTATTTTCAGATGATATTCCCAACCAAGTTTACATTAGTAGATAAACATGTAATTTGTATGGAGGGAGCCTATTTTAGTGGTTGATAAACATTAAGATCCTTCAAAGAATACTTATTAAACATCTGTGTGATACATTCATTGTGACTTTAACTCATTTAACTAGTTACAAAGCACTATATAATATTGTTATAAAGGTACCTGACAACAGCTAACGATACCACAATCAATGAGAAGATAGTTTTAGCAAGGAAGCAGCTCAAAAACTGAAACAGGCTGATTTGGGAGGTAGGAAACTGGGTGGATGCTGCATGTGATGTCTGTAAAGTTCAAATATCCAGATGCTCTTTAATGAGATAAACTTTAGTTGTTCTCGTTTACTAAGAGGTTAAAAAAAAAAAAAAAACTTCTAAAATTTTTACTTTTTCTAATTTTTTGGTAATAATTAGCCTGAATTGGATAATTTGGTCATGACATACTTCCTGCCAATAATTTTCGTATGTGTTTATCGGGTCAAATATTATATTTATTATATGTCTGTGTTCAAGGCACTATCCTAAGCACTGGAGAAAACAAGAAGAATAAGGCATTATATATTCTCAAGGAGCAAGGCTGTAATCTAGGAAGAAGGATAAGGCATAATTACATGAAAAAACTTAAATACTGAGTTAACAGTTTAAAAACTATCTTAATGCAGCATATAACTAATTATTTATTAGAAATATGTGTTTAAAGGGAAGAGATGATTGGGCTGGGAGAAGCTATTGAGGATGAGTCTTGTCCTGAGTCTTATATATTTTTCTGTACCTGTATATTTATACACATATTCTCACATATGTACATGTATATGTAACTGTATAGTATTTTAAGTATCAGAATACAGTGGTTCTTAACTCTGGTAGCATATTGATACCATGTGAGGATATTAAAAACTGCTTCCCCATGCTGACTTCTTGCCTTCTTCTCCCCTCCCCCCTTTTATGATTTAATGGGTCTGTGATAGATCCCAGGCTTTAATATTTTTATAAGCTCCCCATGTGATTCTAATGTGAGGGTTAAGAGCTTGGCCTGCAGTATGGGGTGCAGAAATGAATAGGACAGAGGCCTTGCCTACAAGGTGCTCTCAAATGATATAAGGAAATACGATAAGTAGAGTGATAGGTATAGCTTAGTCCCTGAGCAGGGTACCTAACTGAAAGAAGAGGAATAGTTAAGGAAAGCTTCCTAGACAGTTGTATACCTATTCTCAGAATGCGTGTGAAGTTATTGCTGTTGGGTAAGTTTGCGTGAATGGATTAGTGGAGATGGTTACCATAGAAAATATCTTTCAATAGGCAGAGGTGGCACTGAAGTTCTGGTTTAATTATAAAAGTTAACATATACAGTATCTAAAACTTCAGTTTGCATGGTGGTTGACTAAAATGCTTTATGTACTTAATGCTCACAGCGATCCCATGTGGTAGTTACAGTTACTCTTTCTATCCCCATTACCACAGGAGAAAATGGAGGCTTAGAGCTTAAATGACTCAAGGTGACATAGAAAGTGACAAAATAATATTTTAAATGTTTTTGTGTTTTTATGTGTATGTGTGCATCTAGGAAAAGGGGAGTTTTTAAGAATTAACCTACCTTGCCTTATTTAGCATATTTCCCTAGATTTTTCCATAACTTTTTATTAAAGGTTATCTTAAATAACTTCTGTATCTAGGAAAACAGTAAATGTATGGAATTGAACAGAAATTAATCAAATCTGTAGGCTCAGAGATTGTTTGTGACCCTCTATAGTTTGCTTGGCAAAACTTTGAACACCAGGCTATCAGTAAAATGTAAATTTATTTTTGGCTGGTGGTCAGAAAACGTGGATCTTAGATTTTACTTAAGTGATACGTTGTTTTTATGTCAAGATGGTGTTTTAACAGCTACTCCACAGTTTGAACTCAGGTTAGTAAAAGGGAGGATAAAGGAGCATTTAATACATAGAAAGCACTTTTAAGTGAACACAATTTAGGTCATAATTATTTAGTGTATTTATTGAACATTATATAGGACAAGTTCCACTTAGTAAACTTTTTAAATCCAGGTAGATTGAGAAATACCTTTTGGTATTCCCATTATGTTCCAGACTGTCTACCTTTCTATGTGATGAGTCAGGAGAGAAACTAATAATGACTCAGAGTTGGAGAAATTTGACTCGTGAATGGGTAGTTACAGTGTAAACACTGAGGCTGCTTAATAAGATATTAAGCCTAACTTCATAAATGTTTGAGCTCATTGGTAAAGTAAATTGAAATTTTAATTTCATCAGGATTTATAATGAGTTGTCTGAGCTGGGATGCCATTTCTTACAAAAATAATAATTACGTGATTAAAGTAGATGATATTTATGGTGTGCTTATTAAGTGCCAGGCCCTGTTCTAAGCACTTTACATATATTGGTGCATTTGATTCTCACCATAGCCCTATGGAAAAATGGGGCAGAGAGGGTAAGTTGTTTGAGGTCATATTTGTAATAAGTCTACAGATAGTCTGCACTCACAGTCTGGTGCTTAATTATCTTATTTTACTTTGGTGTATTACATACCGTATACCTAGTTTAAGAAATACAAAGATAGGCTGTGCAAGATGGCTCAGGCCTGTAATCCTAGCGTTCTGGGAGGCTGAGGTCAGGAGTGTGAGACCAGCCTGAGCAAGAGCGAGACCCTGCCTCTACAAAAAATAGAAAAAAATTAGCTGGGTGTGGTGTGTGTGCCTGTAGTCCCAGCTACTCGGGAGGCTGAGGCAGGAGAATAGCTTGAGCCCAGGAGTTTGAGGTTGCAGTGAGCTGTGATGATGCCACTGCATTCTAGCTGGGGTGACAGAGCAAGACTCTGTCTCAAGAAATACAAAGATAATTTTAGTTGCAAAGTGTAAGGTGTCAATATATTACTGTAGAATTTAAAAATAGCTCTATTTATAAAAGATGAATGAGATAGGATTTTATTGGAAAAATTTAAGAGCAAATAAACATAGACGGTGGCATTAAAATTCTTATTTAAAATCATTATCAAGCTAGTGGCCTGTTTATGCTCTTTGTTATATTTACATTGGTTTTTAGCACCTGTGATGTAGGCCAGAAAATAATACTATTTAATAGTAATGTTGATATAATGTTCAAATATTAGGGTTTGAAATTTTCTCAGTGCTTTTTTTTTCTTTTTTGAAAAATTGAGATATAATTCACATATCCTAAAATCCACCCCTTTAAAATGTATAGTTTAATGGTTCTTAGTGTATTCACACAGTTATGCTCTAAGTGCTTTTATATTTTCATCTTAATTTTTCATTATGTTCCTAGAACCTGCAGTATCTACATTTTAGCTTCCCACTCAGTAAAGTGCGGTGGCATTCAAACCGTGAGAAACTATTAACTTAAAATAATTTAATATCAGCCTTTCCCACATTTCACAGAGAAAACGAAATGTTAGGATCTTGCCAATTTTAAGTTTCTTAAAACTTGGGCACCTACTATCATCTGTTTGTACTAGAGTTTAGCATAAGAAGTATTTAATTTAACTGGATATAATACTTTAAATTTACTTAAATTTTTACTTTCATCTCTTTCATAAAGATCTGCAAAGCTCTGTCACCTAAACATTTGAGAACATTGATACAGAGAAAAAATGGACTTTTAGACAGCCTTAGTCATATTACTTAAATCAGTGTCCTAAAAGTTGTGCCTGGGGCTGGGGGAGAATCACCTGTACCAGGCTCCACCTATGTTGTTTGTTTAAAATGCGGATTTCTGGGATCCACCTCAGTCTGGGGGTGGGGGTTACCTGATACTGCATTTTAACATGTTCTTAAGTGATTATTGTACACACTAAAGTTTGGGAAGAACTGACTTAATTACCCTGTACTAGTTTACTGATGATACTGATCATCTAGCAAGATTCTTACATGAATCAAATAAACTACTGTTTGTGAAAATGTTATAAAAATGTCCAAATGATAAATCGTAGTTATTGTATAGGTTACATTGGTAACTGTTGATGTCTAGTGGAAATTTCTTACGAGGTTGGTAAACATTCTCACTTCTACCTTCCAGTTAAAAACTATGGATATTTTGACTTGAGCTACTTGGAAATTCAAAGCACTTTAAACATTTATGTAATGTCATATTTTTAGTGCAAAATGTGTCTGCCTTCTTATCCAGAATTTGTTACAAACCTAGACTACAGAAAAAACCTCTAACACTTAATGTATAATTAGAACATTACTTTCACTCATCTTTAATTTTTACATATTTTTTAGAGAAAATATATACTTACATTTATCAGTTGTATTTAATAATTAGCAATTCAAACTTTTAAAACTTTTTTGGCTGTCTTAGCAAACTATTATCAAGTACAAGAATTTTTTTCCTTTTGTTTATAAATCTTACATATTAGACCTGTAGGTGTCCTTGACTGGGAATTAAACATATTTGGTTAACTGCTGAGGCAACTTGTCTTAGGCAATTATTTTATAGCCATATAGCTACTGATATATAATCAAGCCTTAACCAGCTGTTACATTGTCCTTAGGTTACGTAAAAATACACTGGGCACCATTTGTAAATGAAACTAGGAATATTTAATTTCTTAAAGTTTTTGCTGCTTATACACTTCAAAGGTAGAAATATCTCCAGTAAGTTCAAATCTTAGCAGTGAGTTGACAATTGACTGGTAAATGTTTATTCTGTGGTAGTTTTTTTTTTTTTTTTTTTTTAAGAGTCTTGCTCTGTTGCCTAGGCTAGAGTGCAGTGGCGCCATCATAGCTCACTGCAATCTTGAACTCCCGGCTCAAGCAATTCCCCTGCCTCATCCTTCTGAGTAGCTAGGACTACAGGTGTGCACCACCATGACCAGTTAATTTTTTTTGTTTTAATTTTTGTAGAGATGAGGTATGGCTATGTTGCTCAGGCTGGTCTCAAACTCCAGGCCTCTCAAGGAATCCTCCCGCCTACGCCTCCCAAAGTGCTGGGATTATATACATGAACCACCGTGTCCGGCCTGTGGTAGTTTTTAGAAATTCCATTGAACAAATTTTTGTGAGTCACAATGTATTTTTCAGTAATAGTCTCATTTTATGTAGCTGAATTTAAAGAAATAGGACAGTTGTATTCTGAAAAATTATATTTTGTTAGGGTTTGCTGAAATAAAAGAATTTATTTTGTAGATTACAATTCTGTGACAGCTAAAAATTTGTTTTCGGGCTCCTTATAATAAACTCTAGAGGGGACTAAGTGAATAGGATAAACAAAAATAAAAAAATACAGCTCGAAATATGAACTAAAACAGATGTTTTGTAATAAAACTGACTGAAAAGATATTTTTCAGACTAAGCTTATCTACTGGCATATGAGCAAACTACTTAATAATTACTTCTTAGAGAATTTGCAGGTTATATAAAGTATGAATTGATTTCTATTTTTGGAGTGTTTTCAGAAAATTTTTAGTAGTATTTAAAAAGAATGTAAATCTCAGTTATGAAGAAAAGGATTAATTGATATGCAGAAGATGGTGCTTGAGGAATATGAATAAAAAGTAATATTATAGTAATTGAAACAAAGAATTTACTTTTAGATTTTGAATTCTTGATAAGACTTCCGTATCCTATAGTGGAAGAAAAAGTTGGTCCAAATCAAATTTATATAATCTTAAATTAATTTTTTTTCTGTTGGTAGAAGTAATGTGATAAAAAGGTAATGTGTTCATTGTAGTTCCCTTGTGGAAATAAATCCAAGAAAAGAGAAAAATCTGTTATCTTACACATATTAATATTTGTGTTTCTAATCTTATTTCTGTGTATCTACTTAAGAAATGGAACCACACTATAAATATAGATTTGCGTGTATATTTAGCCACTCATGATGAATATTTTTATGATGTTATTCTTACTTTAAAAATAGGGATGGATGTGTTTTGTGCTGTTTGGTATTAAAATACTTAAGCATTACTTCATTTGGAAAGGACCCTTCTGCTTCTCTGCCCCATTAATGTGGCTTTTGAATTAGCAGATAAATAAGTTGTCTTGGATAAACAGCTATTTATTTCTTTTCATATATCATGTTTCCTGAAACATTGTTTAAGAAAAGTATTTGGGTCTTTCAAAGAGTCTCCTAGGTACTAGGAGCTCCAGATAATTGTGAGGGGTGACCAGAGTTGTTTTTTTCTTTTTTCTTTTTAACCTCCTCTATAACCATTGGTTTCACTGGGAAATTGGTGATCAGAGGTGCAGTAATTATAAATGTATGTATGCTATATAACTCAATGTATAAGTTCCTAGAACTCAAAATTGCAAGGTAAAAACTTTAGGGCATATGTGAAAATGGAGTTTTGGGAGCATAACACTCAAAAACTTTGTGATCGGTATGTAAATAGGTAGAAACCTAGTAAAGACTAGCAGTTTAAATGGTTACGAAAGTACATAAATACTAAATAAAATGATACTACCTTGAAAAAGACCTAAAGTTTTTTAATAAAAGTAGGCGTCAAAAGGGTTGCAGCTTTGTGAGTTATTGTCAAGTAATAGAAGGAGGGTTATCTGAAATTAAAATGTTACACCAGATGTGGATGGGTGTGGCTTGTAACACAGTGAAGTGAGGTGACTGGCAGTTGTTTGAGGTGTGTACGCATATATTTCTGTGTGGCTGGGTTACAGTTTTCTGTGCTTACCCAATGTTTCTTGCATTTGCACATGAACAAAGGCAAAATCAGTGTTATGTTCAGCTTGTTCAACTTTAATGTATCAGTTGCACTGGAACAAATCCACATTTTCTAAATGTTATAGTGTGTATATGTATAACTATACATATCTATCTATATCCCCATTGATTTGTCTGAAATATGAAAAATATTGTAAAAACATGTAACGTAACGCTTGGGAAGATCAATCGAAGTAATGACATAGAGACAGGGATAGGGAGCAGAGAAGTGGGAATACTCATGTGAGTATCTGATAATGGTTGCCAGGGCAATGGTGGTAGAAAAGGAAGGGGTAGATTTGGGAGGTATTTCATTGGTATTAAAAATTTCATAACTGGTTGTTTTGAGCAGGAGAAGTCTTTAGAGATAATGTAGTCCATTGTTTAAAAAAATTATCATCATCATCTCAGACTGGTTTTACCTCAAAACTTAAGTTGCATTTTAGCCTCAACCTTCTTAACCTCTATCTGAGTCTGGCATTATCTCTTCTCCTCCAGCCTCTCCCAGCTAGCATTACCTCCTCATCAGGATCTTGTTTATTCCTTCTTTTTTTTTTTGAGACAGAGTCTCACTGTGTTGCCCAGGCTAGAGTGCTGTGGCGTCATCCTCGCTCACAGCAACCTCAAACTCCTGGGTTCAAGCGATCCTCCTGCCTCAGCCTCCCGAGTAGCTGGGACTACAGGCATACGCCACCATGCCCGGCTAATTTTTTCTATATATTTTTAGTTGTTCAATTAATTTCTTTGTATTTTTAGTAGAGACGGGGTCTCGCTCTTGCTCAGGCTGGTTTCGGAACTCCTGAGCTCAAACAATCCGCCCGCCTTGGCCTCCCAGAGAGCTAGGATTACAGGCGTGAGCCACTGCGCCCGGCCTATTCCTTCTTTCTTAATACTCAGCTTTTTGTTTTATCTTACCATGCAGAGATATTCCCTTAACTATACTTCACTTTCAGCTTGCTTTTTTTCCCGTAATTGCTCAATTTCTTAAAGGCAGTGTCTTCACCTGCTGATTTCCCTTTCATTGCTCAGTTCCTACTACTTTGTTGAAATTCATCTCTTTGGTTGCTTGTGACCTTCTAATTGCCAAATGTGACAGCTCTTTTTCTCTTTTCATCCTGTTTGGTTTCTATGTAGCATTTGCCCTTGTCACTCCTCTCCCTCTCCCCGTATGCTGTACCATTTTGTTAGATTCCCTTTTAGTTGGTGTTTTCAAAAACATTTGAGTGCCTGCTCTGTGTCCCAGGCTCAGTGCTAGGTGATACAAAGATATTCACTAAGTCTTTAAGGAACTTCCAGTCTTCTTTCAGGGAAAAAGAGAAAACAAATAATTATAATTTAATATAATAAGAACTATGATGGAGGAAAGAACAAAGTACTGACCTAGTGTAGAAAAGGGAGCCACTAATTAAGGAAGTCAAGGAAGGTCTTACGTAAGATGAAGTGGTTTTATGCTCTAGGTCTTAATTGGTAAGAAGTATTTTCTGAGTGGAGAGGGAGACAGAGTAACGTTCCAATTGCAAATAAAATGTGCAAAGGCACAGAGCCGGGAAATAATAGCTTTATATTGCAAGCCTACTTTATTACCAGCACTGTGTAGGGGGCTTTCCATCCTTTCTGTCTAATCTTCACGTTAACTCACCAGGTAGGTTTTTTTTTTTTTTTTTTTTTAGACAGAGGAGGGCCAGTGTATCAGAGAGAGTTTCCTGAAGAAGATGGCTGTGCTGAGTTTTTTTTTTTTTTTTTTGAGACAGAGTCTCACTGTGTTGCCGGGTCTAGAGTGCCATGGCGTCATCCTAGCTCACAGCATAGGTTTTTTATATTCATCCTTTTACAAGATGAGGAAGTTGAGCCTCAAAGAAGCTGTGACTTGCCCAAAGGCCATCCTGGCAGAAGTTGGCTTTGACTCCAGATCTGTTTGGGTGCCAATGCCCACACTTTGGTTATCACTGTGGGAAGTAAGCAGGATATGTTCTAACAGAGGAAACTGATGTGCAGAGAATTCTTGGTGGGGAGTAAATGGAGAACTGTTAAGGAGGAATGATATGGACCAATTGTGGTAGATTCAAATGCTATGCCAAGAAATTCAAACTTTATTCTGCTGTTCTTTAGTCTGTTGTTAGTATTGTTGGCTGGGCACTTCCTTCCTCTGTCCATACCTGTTTGTACAATAACTACTCTGGAAAGAAAAAAAATTTTGCCTGTCTGATTAGAAATCATTAAAAAGTTTTTCTTGTTCAGAAACATATCTGGCCAGGTGTGGTAGCTCACGCCTGTAATCCTAGCACCCTGGGAGGCTGAAGCGGGTGGATCATTTGAGCTCAGGAGTTCAAGACCAGCCTGAGCAAGAGTGAGACCCCGTCTCTACTAAAAATAGAAAGAAATTGGCTGGACAACTAAAAACATATAGAAAAAATTAGCTGAGCATGGTGGTGCATACCTGTAGCCCCAGCTACTCGGGAGGCTGAGGCAGAAGGATCGCTGGA
>NW_012150841.1:1223269-1227850 GCF_000956105.1 Propithecus coquereli
TGAACGGGCCAGGAAATTTTGTGGAGGGAGTGTGAGATTTGAACTGGATCTTAAAGGACTAATGAGAAATGGACACATGAAGAGGAGAGTCATATTTCAGGCTGTGAGAATATAGAAGGCAGTGGTATAAAGATGAAAATTAGCAGCTTGATTAGGGTAGAGGATTTATATTAGGAGATAATATGAATAGATGAAATTGGGTGAGCGGAATTGTGAAGGATCTTAAAAACAAGGCTGAAGATGTTCAGCTTGATGTATCAGGCTACAGGAGAACTTGAGCAGTATTTTGATAGGATCAGCTATTCGGCAGTGGTAGAGAAAATAGAGGTAAGGAGATCAGTTGGGAGGTTGTTGCCATACTCCAGTTGGGGAGACATTATATGTGAGACCATTAGAACACTGTAGTAGAATATAGTTTATTAACATGTTTTCAGTTTTATGTCTATTTAGCTGTTAGTGTCTTCAGTTGGAGTACATAGGGGAGCTTATTATTATCTTGAATTACACTATAATTTCAGAAACAATAATTAAACCAGAATCACTTATACTACCAGCTGGCTTTTAGAATATTTTTTTATTATGATTATGGATAAAGAAATGTATTTGTATTTCTGAATAAGCAAACCATATTAATAATAACATTTGTGTGCTTACTGGGCCTGACACTATTCTAGGCCCTTTACGTATAGTGCATTAACTCATTAAATCTTTAGAATAGCTCTAGAAAGGTCAGTGCTATTATTTCTGTTTTACAGATGAGGAAAGCAAGGCACAGAAAGGATAAGCCATACTGAATTTCTGATTTGAGGAATTAGTTGCTAACTTTGCCCTTGCTTCCACTCTTGATTTTTTTTTTTCCCAGTGCTTCAACTTTATAGTAGGTTCAGTGTCACCTTTTGGTACGAGCCTGAGCAAAACTGATATCATTATATTCCTTATATTAAGCTTACTTTTAGATTTTTAATTAAGTATTTTTAAGAGTCTTCTTTCCGGTTTATTCAGAGTTAAAAGTTAGATGTAAGAGAATAAATCAAAAGCCTTATTTATCTTAAAAAAGGAGTGGGTGATTTGTAATACCCAGGAAAACTAAAAGTACAATTTATCATGTTTAATCCATATGCAGATAATCTGAAATTAACTATGACTGTGTTAAGACCTGAATTTTTATGTCTGATACAAGAGAATTAAAATTCTAAAGCCAATAACAGTGACTTGTTGAAATTATGGTTATGGATACTTGAGGATTCCTTTTATTTTCTCTGCTGCTATATATGTTTGAAATTTTCACAAGTAAGAAATTAAAAATCATTTTTTGTGATACATTCAAGTTAATAAAATCAATTCTAGTTGAGGGGTATGTGATTCAAAGCAGACAGTAAACCTGCTGATAAGTACTGTGGAGAGGATAAAATAGGGAAATAGGCTCTCTAGTGGGGGCTACAGAGTACTGGTAGTATTTTAGGGTTCTTAGGGAAGGCCTCTCTGAAGCAAGGCATTTGTAATAACCGAGGCCTGAATTTTGAAAGGAGCCAGTCAGGTAAAAATCAGGGTAAGGAGCTAAGGTTAAAAATGTTCTAGGTAGAGAGAACAGAAATTGCTAAGGCCTTGAGGCTTCGTGGTTTCTTGAAGTGTTTAACTTAGAGCAAAAAGGTGTGCCTAGCTAAAGTGAGGTAGATGAGAAGAGATAGACAGGTCATGTTAGTTTGGACTTTATTCTCAGTGAAATTGGGAGCTCCTCATTGGCTGAAGTAGGGGGAAGACTTTATCTAATTTTTGTTTCAGAAAGATCCCTTTAGGTTCTACGTGAACTCTGTGTGTAGAAAGGAGACAGAGGGAAGACCATTGCAGCCATACAGGGGAGAATGACCAAGTGAGAAGTCGGGGGAATGGAGAGAGGGATTACATATGGGATGTATTGTGGAGGTAGAGCTGACAGTACTTTCTGTGAGAAGCAGAGCAATCAAAGATGATAATTAGGTGTTTGTTCAGAACGGTTGGGTGGATGTTGATGCCATGAACATACCAATGCTTTATACCACTGTGTAGTAAAAGAATGTCATGCAGAATTATACCCTTTTTATATAAATTGTGATTGAGCCTTTTAATATGTAATCTAACATTTTGAGTATATGCTAAGTCCATTGAATGTATTAACTCAGTTACCCTCAACAATTATATGAACTGGGTACTGTTATTCTCATGTTCCCCATATTAAGAGAAACTGAATAATAGCATGGTAACATACCTGCCTAGTATGAAAGGAATTATTCACCACGACCAAGTATGATTTATACTGGGTATGCAAAGCCAGTTGAACATTGGAAAATCAATTAATGTAATCTATCACATCAACAGGCTAAAGACAAAAAATAACATGATGATATTAATAGATGCAAAAAAAAAACATTTGACAAGGTCCAA
This sequence comes from Propithecus coquereli, assembly GCF_000956105.1. NCBI lineage: Eukaryota > Metazoa > Chordata > Mammalia > Primates > Indriidae > Propithecus > Propithecus coquereli. The sequence continues at coordinate 1,225,691 of NW_012150841.1, forward strand.
CATCCATTTATAATAAAATTGCTTGGTAAACTAGGAATAGATGGGAACTTCCTCAGTTTGACCAAGAATATCTATAAAAACCTGACATCAGTTGTTTAAGAGAATATGTTAAAGCAATAGAGAAATTCCAAAAGAGGGGAACTGAGAATGTTTTGGTTAGTGATAGTTTTTTTATAAAATGTGTGCAATTTTATCAGGTATATATGAAGCTTGAGAAGATAGTCTTTATTTGATCATGTCAATTAGGATATATTTATGTTAAAATATTAATCACATTACTTTTTAATCCAGATTTATAGTTTTTATGTGATTCTCCACTAAATATATGATCAGGTGCTTTCTAAAAGAAACAAATCAAAATCTATCTTTGACTTTCCAAAGATCTTAAATAGGAATGTTCATTTTTTATAGATTCAGTGAAATGTCAGAAGGGTAAACCATTTAGAGCTTAAGTGTTTTCTTTCTGCCTGGCTTCATTTTTAGATGACTACATATTTGAATTCAGAGAAGCTACCTTAAGTACACAGAACATAAGGCCTGTGTTTCTAGAACAGTATATTGATTAAACCTTTCTTTGTTTTAATGAAATCTCTCCACATGATTCTTCCAGAGAAGAGGTTCAATCTTGAAACTGTGGAATATTTTAGGTGGTAAATTGATTAGAGAAAAGGAATTTCAATTATGAATACATTCCCCAATATTTTTCATTTTGTTCAAGTTTAAAACAGTGAACACAGGATAACTTTAGATTGTAGCTGAATGTGAAATGAATGTTTGAATGTGATGTTCTCCCTTTCCTTTTTTATTTTATTTTTTGAGACAGGTCTCACTATGTTGTCCAGGCTGGACTTGAACTCCTAGGCTTAAGTGATCCTCCCACCTCAGCCTCCAGAGTAGCAGGGACTACAGGCACATGCCATTGCTCCCAGCTAATGTTTTTCTTTTTCTTTTCTTTTTCTTTTTTTGAGATAGGGTCTTGCTCTGTCACCTGGGCTAGAGTGCAGTGGCATCATCATAGCTCACTGTAGCCTTAAGCTCTTGGGCTCAAGGGATCCTCCTGCCTTAGCCTCCTGAGTAGCTGGGACTGTGGGCCTGCACCACCATGCCTGGCTAATTTTTTCTATTTTTTGTAGAGAAGGGGTCTCACTCTTGTTCAGCTGTGTATTTCTTTTTTAAGCTAGGTTTTTAAAAATAGACTACTATCTTAGTATCCTCAATACTTAGCTCATTGCTTGCCATGTAAGGTAAAGAATGTGCCAAATATATTCTGATAAGAGAAATTATTTCATTTATAAAATGAAATATTTTTTCCTAGAGTTCTGCTTTATGTTTGTTTTTTTTTGCCTTTGTTTTTTTTAATTTCAAAATATTAAGGGGGTCCAAATGTTTTTGTTGTATGGATACCTTGTATAATACTTAAGTCAGGGCTTTTGGTGTGCCGTCACCAAAATAGTGTTTGTTGTACCCAATACGTAAGTTTTTATTCCACATCTTCCCCGCGTACCCTCCCCCTTCTTGGTTTCTAATGACCTTTACATCTCTTTGTGCCCATGTATACCCATCGTTTAGCTCCTATCACTATTGTTAGTAATAACATGGTATGTGTTTTTCCATTCCTGAGATACTTCACTTAGGGTAATGGTCTCCGGTTCCATCCATAGAATTATGCTTTAAAATTGCAAAATCTTGAAGTACACTTAAAATTTGGAGTTTAACTTATGATAGCTCCTCTTTTTATCGTGAACTACAGTTCTAATATTTAATACTAGACAGTATCTGCCAAACAATTTGTGCGGATGTGAGAGTCAATTACAGTAATTGCTATTATCTTTATATTTTCAAATTACTCTCTTTGCAACATTTACTATCTCAGGAAACTTTTTTAATGTCAAATGGAATTTTTCAAATGAGATTGAATAAGAGAAAGTTTAGCATTTTGAAACCTGTTTTTCTATGAAGAATTTTCATTCTTACTAATTGGAATGTTTTGTCCAAGAAAAAGAAATTTATAATAGTAACACAAAAGATGAACATTCTCATGGTAAAATATATTACTCATTTGATTTTTATTTTGGTTCCAGAAGCAGATTTGCTATTTGATTTTTTTTTTAAGTTTATATTACTTAATTCTATGGTAGTCTTTGAGAATACAGTTAAAAA
>NW_012150841.1:1227900-1230339 GCF_000956105.1 Propithecus coquereli
ATCCATATGCAGATAATCTGAAATTAACTATGACTGTGTTAAGACCTGAATTTTTATGTCTGATACAAGAGAATTAAAATTCTAAAGCCAATAATAGTGACTTGTTGAAATTATGGTTATGGATACTTGAGGATTCCTTTTATTTTCTCTGCTGCTATATATGTTTGAAATTTTCACAAGTAAGAAATTAAAAATCATTTTTTGTGATACATTCAAGTTAATAAAATCAATTCTAGTTGAGGGGTATGTGATTCAAAGCAGACAGTAAACCTGCTGATAAGTACTGTGGAGAGGATAAAATAGGGAAATAGGCTCTCTAGTGGGGGCTACAGAGTACTGGTAGTATTTTAGGGTTCTTAGGGAAGGCCTCTCTGAAGCAAGGCATTTGTAATAACCGAGGCCTGAATTTTGAAAGGAGCCAGTCAGGTAAAAATCAGGGTAAGGAGCTAAGGTTAAAAATGTTCTAGGTAGAGAGAACAGAAATTGCTAAGGCCTTGAGGCTTCGTGGTTTCTTGAAGTGTTTAACTTAGAGCAAAAAGGTGTGCCTAGCTAAAGTGAGGTAGATGAGAAGAGATAGACAGGTCATGTTAGTTTGGACTTTATTCTCAGTGAAATTGGGAGCTCCTCATTGGCTGAAGTAGGGGGAAGACTTTATCTAATTTTTGTTTCAGAAAGATCCCTTTAGGTTCTACGTGAACTCTGTGTGTAGAAAGGAGACAGAGGGAAGACCATTGCAGCCATACAGGGGAGAATGACCAAGTGAGAAGTCGGGGGAATGGAGAGAGGGATTACATATGGGATGTATTGTGGAGGTAGAGCTGACAGTACTTTCTGTGAGAAGCAGAGCAATCAAAGATGATAATTAGGTGTTTGTTCAGAACGGTTGGGTGGATGTTGATGCCATGAACATACCAATGCTTTATACCACTGTGTAGTAAAAGAATGTCATGCAGAATTATACCCTTTTTATATAAATTGTGATTGAGCCTTTTAATATGTAATCTAACATTTTGAGTATATGCTAAGTCCATTGAATGTATTAACTCAGTTACCCTCAACAATTATATGAACTGGGTACTGTTATTCTCATGTTCCCCATATTAAGAGAAACTGAATAATAGCATGGTAACATACCTGCCTAGTATGAAAGGAATTATTCACCACGACCAAGTATGATTTATACTGGGTATGCAAAGCCAGTTGAACATTGGAAAATCAATTAATGTAATCTATCACATCAACAGGCTAAAGACAAAAAATAACATGATGATATTAATAGATGCAAAAAAAAAACATTTGACAAGGTCCAACATCCATTTATAATAAAATTGCTTGGTAAACTAGGAATAGATGGGAACTTCCTCAGTTTGACCAAGAATATCTATAAAAACCTGACATCAGTTGTTTAAGAGAATATGTTAAAGCAATAGAGAAATTCCAAAAGAGGGGAACTGAGAATGTTTTGGTTAGTGATAGTTTTTTTATAAAATGTGTGCAATTTTATCAGGTATATATGAAGCTTGAGAAGATAGTCTTTATTTGATCATGTCAATTAGGATATATTTATGTTAAAATATTAATCACATTACTTTTTAATCCAGATTTATAGTTTTTATGTGATTCTCCACTAAATATGTGATCAGGTGCTTTCTAAAAGAAACAAATCAAAATCTATCTTTGACTTTCCAAAGATCTTAAATAGGAATGTTCATTTTTTATAGATTCAGTGAAATGTCAGAAGGGTAAACCATTTAGAGCTTAAGTGTTTTCTTTCTGCCTGGCTTCATTTTTAGATGACTACATATTTGAATTCAGAGAAGCTACCTTAAGTACACAGAACATAAGGCCTGTGTTTCTAGAACAGTATATTGATTAAACCTTTCTTTGTTTTAATGAAATCTCTCCACATGATTCTTCCAGAGAAGAGGTTCAATCTTGAAACTGTGGAATATTTTAGGTGGTAAATTGATTAGAGAAAAGGAATTTCAATTATGAATACATTCCCCAATATTTTTCATTTTGTTCAAGTTTAAAACAGTGAACACAGGATAACTTTAGATTGTAGCTGAATGTGAAATGAATGTTTGAATGTGATGTTCTCCCTTTCCTTTTTTATTTTATTTTTTGAGACAGGTCTCACTATGTTGTCCAGGCTGGACTTGAACTCCTAGGCTTAAGTGATCCTCCCACCTCAGCCTCCAGAGTAGCAGGGACTACAGGCACATGCCATTGCTCCCAGCTAATGTTTTTCTTTTTCTTTTCTTTTTCTTTTTTTGAGATAGGGTCTTGCTCTGTCACCTGGGCTAGAGTGCAGTGGCATCATCATAGCTCACTGTAGCCTTAAGCTCTTGGGCTCAAGGGATCCTCCTGCCTTAGCCTCCTGAGTAGCTGGGACTGTGGGCCTGCACCACCATGCCTGGCTAATTTTTTCTATTTTTT
>NW_012150841.1:1232104-1263236 GCF_000956105.1 Propithecus coquereli
TTTTTTTTTTTTTTTAAGAACACTTGAGAGTTACCAAGTGTAGATTATCTAGATACTTGTTAGACAATTGCTTTCCTTGGAGGACTTAAAAATGAAGTACATGTAATTTAAGCTGGTTATTAGAAGGGGAGATGTTATTTAGATATGTTTATTACTTAAGTTTTGTGGATATGATGACCATATTTCCCAAACCGACAATCCGGCTTTAAGACACTATGACAATAGGACATGATGGTATAGTATATTTGGAATTTGGGTGGTTCTGGAGGAATAGACATGGCCTTGCTCTATGATATGGTTTACCCTTTCCTACCCATTCAAGGAAAGTTCTGAGGCTAATGTGATTCATAAATCTATTATACAAGTTACCTTTTAAAAAAGTTCTATTAATATTAAGATCCTGCACAAGAAACCCTCAATTTAAGATTGTCGATCTTACATCCCTAATTTTTACATAGCCTCCATTGTGTGGGGAATCTTAGGCATAGCTCAAGCCAACAATTTTTAGGGCTAGTTGTCTTCTATCTCTAGAACTAAAGACATTCAAACCAAAATGTGAAGGCTAATAAATGACTTTGATATATCTAAAATAGAAAAAGAAATACGAAATTATTTTAAAAAGTACTCCCTTGTCTTTCTCTGGGCTTTGTTTACTTTGGACTGTTCCTTCATTTCAGGGTCTGGACTGTAATAGAACACAATCAGAAGTGCATCTGTGTAAATATGCTTGTATTTGTTTGATTGAGATGAGAGTATTTCCTTATAGTGTGAAGTCCCCAACTTGCCTGGATTCTTCTTGTATTTGTCTTCTTTATAACCTTCCTTTCTTACCAGTTTTTTAATTTTATTTTTTTAGTATGAAGTGAAGAGTTCAGAAGTAAGATGCTAAAAGGCCAAAGACAAACTACTCAGGGCTGCCCTGTGAGGATGAAACACCAACCACCTCATCAGGTGGCTTAGTGGAAACACTGGTTTTAATGTCCTTAGGCTTAAGAATAAATGATTTATCTTAATTACTGCAGAAATAAATTTTCTTCTAACTGGAAACATTAAAAAAAAACTTTTATAGAAACATCAAACAAACAAAGGGAAACAAGATAGTATAATCAACCGTATATATGAATGTATTAATCACTTTCAATAATTATCAGTTTATGGCCAATCTTATTTTATTGATTTCCCCCAATTCCCATTATTTTGAGACAATCCTGGACATCATATCATTTCATTTGTAAATAGTATAAATTTATAAAATATAAGGACTCTTTTTTTAAAAAGATAACCATGATCCTATTACATGTAAATAATAATTCCTTAATATCAGATAACCAGTGTTCAAATTTACACGATTATGTCATACTTGTTTTTTAATATTTTGTCGAAGTCTGTACACTTCTGTTGGTTGCTATGTATCTTAACTTTCTTTTAATATTTACATTCTTCCTTTCTCTTTTATTTTATTTTGAAATGTATTTGTTGAGTAAAGCTTGTCATTTGTCCTATAGTATTACTCATAGTCTGGTTTTGCTGAATGCATCACATGGTGTTGTTTAATGTCATCCTACGAGCCCTTTATTTCCTATAAATTGGTAGAATTAGATTTAAACTAGAGGTTTGATCAGATTCATTCAATTTTTTTGGCAAGAATATTTCACGTGTGGTATTTTGTACTTCCATCAGGAGGTATAAAAGTGTGGTCAGTTCTCTTTCTATGATGTTAGCAATCACTGATGAATTGCCTAGATCAGCTGTCACCAAACTTTTCAGTGTTAAGATCTTTATATATTCTTAAAAATTACTGATTATCCTAAAAGGCTTTTGTTTATGTGTAAATATCATTGTATCTATTAGTGTTCATTTTATTAGAAATTAAAACCAAGAAATTTTAGAAATACCTGTTAGTAATTTAAAAATAATAGTAAACCCATTGCATGTTTACATAAGTAACATTTTTGTGAAAACCGTTTTCCAAAACAAAAATTTAGAAGATTGGTGTTGTTTTACATTTTTGTAAATCTCTTTATTGTCCAACTGAAGAGACAGTTGGAATTTGATATCTCCTTTACCAGTTTGTTGTGATATTACATATCATGTAGCCTTTGGAAATTTCATATACTCATGAGACAATGAGGGGACAAAAAAGGCAGGCAACCTCCTGATCTTATTGTGAAAATAGTTTTGACCTTGCACATTTTCTGAAAGGGTCTTGTGGACCCACAGGGGTGCCTGAAGCATGCTTTGGGAACTGCTGGTCTAGACCTGTTTTATTAGTGGTTGCAAAATGGTGATATTCTAGTTCTATCATTCCTTTGTAATTTATTAGCTGGTGTATTTTATGAAGAGAAATTTCCTTTCACCAACTATTTAGTTATCCTGAGATACATTTTGTACAAATAAGGTAGGCTAAATGCTTGATTCTTTTCCTTTAGGAAAATAGAAGCTTTATTGCATTGATTTTACCATGTGAGAAAGAGATAAAAGAGGACCACTAAGCCCCATTTGTACTAATTGAAACCACTTCCACTTACAAGTGAAAGGAATGCCTCTGCTAATACATTTGAGTTGCCTTTTTAAATTATTAAGATGCAGTTTGTATCTTACAGGTTGCTTGTTTTAGTAGTGTATCAAATAACATAATCTCTTTAAGGAACTTGCTTCAGGGGTCTAAAAAGGATTGGAGGTTTCCAAGTTATCTGATGCTTTCACCTGTTTCCTTATAGAAATATGTAAGTATTAACACAATGTGAATAGTATAAAATACTTGTTTATTATGAAGTATATTACTGTTCACTCCATAGAAGGAAAAAATACAGGCTGTGTTACCAGATGTTGAGTTTTGCTGCAGTTTGATTTTAGAAAACTGAACTGTCTAATCTGTTTCCAGAATTGCTTCCAAAACTTCAGCACTCTTGAAGCAAGACAGGGAGTTGTACTCTGTCATAAACGATAAAACCCAGAGACTAAGACTTGGAATGGATTGAAGTCTGGAGAGAGGAGATGTGTGTCAGAGTAGTGTAAGCAATAGATTAATTAAGCATAATAACATTTTAATTCTTGTTCTTAAACACAAATGAAAAGAGAAGCTTGTCTTAATTCCCTACTTATGTATTCTAGAGGTGAAATGTGAAGTCAGTTTTCTTCTACCTAAGAAATTTTATTTTAATTGACTTCTGGAATTTTTATGATACAATAGAAATATGTTGAGACAAGTTTATTGAGCCAACTATCTATAGATCTAAAAATATTTGGCAGTTTAAATAGTTATTTAATGTGGGTTAGAAGTGGGAAGGATATGAGTTGAAGGATGGAAGGAAGCTGAACCAAATAGAATAATCTGTCAGCAAAATAAATCTTTTCCAGTTAGACTTAATCTCTTGTTTTTAGACCTGATGAAAATTGTTTTAGAGATTGGAACTTAACGTAGTTATGGTTTGAAGATATCTGTTTTAGTTATATATTTGTAGACTATAAGAAAGATAAAAAATTCTTGTATTTATAAAATTTCTTTGAACAAAATCAGGTTTTTTGAGAATTTTATGTGAAGCACCAACATTCCATGGAAACATATCTCAGTTTAGAAAAGAAAATAAATTAAACCTTTTCTTGTATTGTTTTAATCTGTTTTTTCATATTTATTGGGGGTATGTAGGACACCTCTTCACAGCTGAACCTTAACTTACAAGTATTGTTGACTTTTGGAAAAAGATTTAGTGAATGTGCCTCTCCTTTCAGATTGGAAATTGCAGAGGTGTTGTCTAGTTGTAAAAGATGAATGCAGTGACTGAATGTTTACTTCGAAGTTTTAAAAAATTTTGGCTTACATAAATAGCAGACACACATTGACTGTACTTACACAATTATCACTATGTTCTGTTACCATTTTTTTTCCTTTGAAGTATACACTTTGGACCTTGAAATAATTTGATAACACATTTAGCATGTTATTTTAATATTATATTTTAAAATGTTGACTTTCTAAAAAACAACATATGACCCAAAACAAGATAATGACATGCATTTAAAAACAAACAAAAATGCCCTTTCAGGGCATGTCCCAGTAAATACCGGTTTAGTGTTAAAAACTTGGTAATTAAAGTTTTTGGTAATTAATGGTCTGAAAGCATGGCATGATCCTGAAGGACCAAAAATTAGAGAAGACTCTAAATAAGACAGTAAAGAAACCTCCTTTTTGAGTGTTTAATTTACTATATAATTTTTTTTTTTTAATTGAGGGAGGGTTTTGCAGAGGTGGCGTGAAAGAAGAGGATCACTCTGAGTCTCATCCTTTAGCTCTAAATCCTTTTGCGTAATGAAAACCTCCAAAAAAGTTGGGGTATAGTAGCAGGCCCCAGCCCTTGAACTGGTGGTCTCTCTCTATTTTAAGATTTGCTTTGTATAGCTCTTAAGAAAATAATCCTTATGAAAAGTAGGTAAATCGTCCAACATTTCTCAGTATGTACAGTTATTTTTAGTGGGCAAATTTCTGTTTGGAGTGTAAGATGGACACTCCCTTTGACAATTTCATATTTGCCAACAATTAGTACTTTTCCTAAAATGTGTATTTTTCATAAGCTTTGTAGTTGGATTTGTTTTTTTCAATTTATTGCATTGTAAGCACATAGCCCAGTTAATCTTATCTTCCTAAGTTAACTGGGATGTTAGTAAATTACAACATATAGTATAACTTTTAATTTATTTCTAAGTATCTGTGTCAGAAGTTCACACTGTTATTTAAAATGAATGTTATTAAAGCTTATTTGCCTAAAATCACTAAGGGAAATTTAGTGAGTCTGTGATAACAATGATGAATCTGCATTTAAAAAAATCTCCCCAAGTAATTCTGGTCTAGGTGGACCATCAACAATGTGTTTGAGAAACATTGATTTACAGAATTTATTGATAGCTTCATATTAGCTAAAATAAATTAATTCAATTCTGTTTTTTTTTAAACATTTATTTTAAATATCTGATTTTTTCTTAGATTTCTTAGGGTTTTTCAGCTCTTGGCATCTGGTGTGTGGAAATAGAATAAGGAGGCATTAAGAAAATGCTGTTTAAAAAATGCTAATCATTAATATGAAAATGATACTGTGCAGACATGTTGACATTATAAATAAAAATAGCTACCCCTTACTTGAGAACTCTTATGTGGCATATATTGTGGATAAGTGCTTTTAATTTATTTAATCCTAAGTCTAAAGGTAGGTGGTTGAATCTCCATTATGCTGAGAAGCCTGTCCACTTGCTTAATTTTACACAGCAGATAACTACTTACTCCAGAATCCTTCAACTTCAACTTTTGTGTAATGGGAAAATAGTGTAGCAGTGTGAGGCTTTCTCCCTTGGTGTGGCCAAGGAACTCCAGTCACTTACTCTATGTTTACTAGGTTTTTGCAAATGAGACAGGGAAGTCTGCTGAGATTCTTTTTGGTGCTCTGCCCCTTTCTCTTTGCTCTCCTATAGTTTTAAGTGTTGATTCACACATTTTAGAACTACTTCTGTATTTCTCTTCTCTGCCCTCTAGGAATAGACCTGATGGGAATGGGTGCCATTTTATGACTTTGAGTTTGCAGATATGTGAATGGACTTTATGTGATTTGGTTTTAGCCTTTGTGGATTTCCTACTCTGGAACCCGTAAAGAGCTGGGCTCCTGCTTAAGCCTTCGTGTGTGAATGATACTTTTGCCTCTCAGAGGGATGCAAGCTGCTCTGAATTCTAGTTCAACATGGCAATGAGGTCCATTAGTAAGGGGTCCAGAACTAGAATGTGAATGGAAGCAAGAGATTAATAATTGCAAGATATCTAGATTTCCTCATACAATAGATACAGTAGAAATTCACAGGGCAAGGACTAAAAGATCTTGGACTTTTCTGTAGCTTTATGATTCTGAGCAAAGTACCTAAATTCTCTGATCCTTGATTTATTTTTTTTATTTGTTAGAATATATAACAGCCTATTCCCAGGGTGGTTGTGAGGATCAAACAACATGTTATCTGTGAGAACTATTTTGTCAAATGTAAAGTGTTATCCCTACAAATGATTTATATTACTGTTTCCTGCCCTGAATGTTCTGGATCTTTTAAGCACTACTGTGCTTATCGACTGAGATTTTTCTGTAATTCAGATGTGTCCTGAATTCCAAGTTAAAATAGGGCTTTTAGAAAAGACTATGTTTTAGTTTGAGAAACTTTTTTAGCATTTTTTTAAAGTGACAACTTTTAGGTTATTTGAGGTATTTTTATTTTTACTTTTTGCTGCTTTTCCATTTTACTTTACGGATATGATTAACCAGCTGTAACTCTCTTATAAGTCACTAAACTGTATAATCTCTGAACCCTGCTTAGGGTATGGCCCTAACTGATGATATTCTCATTTACTGATGACACATAGGCTTTTCATAGACACTTACTGAAATAAGTGTTCGTGAGGATGAGGGGAACATGCTGAAAGGCGATGGTTTTGGTGTAATGTACACAATGATGTTTTTGAAATAATCGAACTTTTTCCTAGTTTTTATAGGGCTTTAAATGTTACATGTTACTAATATTAAAAAATTTTAAAAGTAAATAAGAAAACTTTTTTTATAGCTTAAAAAGATGTATTATCTTAAAGGTAATAATATTAATTTCTTAAAAGAGTTACATGCCCATGATGAAATTTCAAATAGTGCAGACAACCATTGTTAATCATTTTCTTAAGTATCCTTTCTGAGATATTTTCTACTTTTACCAACAGATATATGTGAATATCCCTAGAGATTTTTCTTTCAAGGTTGTTAACATCATAATAAATTTGAAATCTTTTGTTGTAGTAAGAAGTATTATGGCTAAGAGTTTGAATTATAAGTTCTTAGGGGAAGATTTTTTTCTTAGCTATAAGTATTTACTCTTTATATTAATTCTGTAGTATGTATGATTACATCTTTTTTAAAAGTACAATAAAATGTTTTTAGGCCATCCTACTACATATCTTGAGTCTGGATTTAAGGGAAGAGTTCTGGCCTGTATGTAATGGTTTGGAGCTAATAAGTCTATCTAGTGGTTCTTAAACTTCAGTGCAAGTCATTACTTGGAAAGCTTATTATAACAATAGATTCCTGGGGTCCACCCAAACAGTTTCTGATTCAGTAATTCTGGGTTAGTGTCTGAGAATTTGCATTTCTAACATGTTCCCAAGTGATACTGATGCTGCTCTGGAGATCACACTTAGAGAACTAATTATCTGTATTATTCAAACCATGTGAGGGTAGACAGATTACTTAGAGAGGTAGCTTAGATATAAAAGAGAGGTAGCCTAGTTGTAAAAGAGCTTAGCTGAGTGCTGAGCATGTTTAGTTAATGGAGGCAATAGGTAGATGTGGGTGAGGTCCTGACCGGGAGGAGAAGAACAGTTAGGCTAGTTAAATAAATTTGGAAAATCCTGTGTATTATATCATCTCTATTAAGTTCAGAGTACACACAGACATACTAAGGAATTTGAGAAGTTTCTGATGAAAGAATAGTTTTAAAGTTATGTATGCCTACCTTGAGGGCAGAAGGAAGGGATTGCAGTAGAAATTATTCTGTTCTAAAGCTGGCCAGGGGAGGCTGGAGTGGTATTGACAAAAGGGAAAGTCATCATGTTTATTACAAAAAGAATATGGTACCAGCAAAAAGGTTCTAGCAAGCAGGATTTCCCAATTCTAAATTCAGTTTGCCTGTGTTTGAATTCCAGCCGTGTTCGAGAATCATTGACTGGTACAAGTATTTGTGTTTTTTATAGATGAATGCTAGACATAGTAGGTACCCGATTAATGAATTGTCACTTTCACCAAATGATCTTTTTTGGTTTCTGGATTGTTGATGTACCATTGAATCATTTTAATTTTGCTAATGCAGAGGTTTGTGCTTTTTGTATTTATTATTTTGAATTACATTTTTTTATGTTGAATCTCACAGTTTTACTCTAATACACAATAAAAGAGAGTAGTGAGTAAATGTCTTCTCTTTTAATCACTTTAGTGGATTATGTAGGCATGAATGTCAGGAATTTGTAGCTTTCAGTTAAGTGTGAAACCCTTGTTTATGGCGACCATATGGGGTTTCCCTGTCTGGTTCCATAGCTACTACCACATGTGGCTATTGAGCATCTGAAATGTAACTAGTCTTGAGATGTGCTATAAGACATAAAATACAAACTGGATTTTGAACACTTTCTGTGAAAAAATAGTAATATTAAGTTATATTAATATTAAATTACTAAACATCTCAATATGTCATATGAATTCCATGAAATGGTACCTCTGATATATTGGATTCAATAAAATATTAAAATTAATTTTGCTTTTTTTTTTTTTTACATTTTTAATGTGGTTGCTAGGACATTTATAATTACATGTATGTCATATAGTTTATTTCTATTGTACAACATGGGTCTAGGGGGAAGAAAATCACAATGGAAACATCTAACTTCTAATATTCCAGCATTTATCAGTGGATGAAAAACTTTTGTATGGAAGGAAGAAGGTGAACTAGATATGAATTATATTATAAAAAGATAACATAAGCCTATTAAATATTGCATGGCAAAAGCAATTTGTGTAGGTATTCTAGTATAGTGATAGAAAATCTTTTATAAATGTTGATTATAAAAGCAACTTTTTATTTGGAAAGAAAAACAACCATTTATTACATAAGCCCTTTCCTCAGGAAGATGAGTCATAGTTTAAAAAAAAGTCGTTAATACTGATTTATGTAGATAGGGGGCTTGGCAGTGCGATATGCATATGTGGTATCTGATTTGATATTATCCTCATTTTTGATAATTGTGGAAAAAGATTTAGTTTTATGCCATTGATAGGTTTGTTATATGAACCAGTGCTTTTCAAACTGTTGCCAAACGCTGCTGAGCGGGAGAGGATATGGTTCTATATCCCAAGGGACTAGAGTTGTGCCAGCATAGTCACTTAATTCTTTGACGTCTTCTGTTCACGCCCACCCCCATTTTTGAATACATTTAGTGCTCTAGGAATATGTCATATAAATACTGTGCCTCTGCAAACCATGGTGCCATGGTGTATTTCCTACAAGGGTATACGTACCCATAAGAAACACAGCTTCTGAGAAAGTGGAAATCTATCAAATCAAGTCTATCTTGAGGGGCCTGCTATTTATGAGTTCTGAACGTACTGTAGGAGAAGATAATGCTGCCACCTGTTTTCTTTTTTCTTCTTTTACACTACCTCTAACTATTCTTATTTGGAGATTAATTCTGTTGCAAAGTGTCTCTCCACACCCCTATTATAAACACAAAAGCTTTAGGGCTGCAGTCCCCAACAGCCGGGCCGTGCCACAGACTGGGTCGGTGTGTGGCCTGTTAGGAACTGGGTTGCACAGCAGGAGGTGAGCGTGAGTGAGCCAACAAGGCTTCATCTGTAATTACAGCCACTCGCCATGGCTGGCATCACCACCTGAGCTCTACCTCCTGTCAGATCAGTGGAGGCTTTAGGTTGCATTATGGTGAGTTGTATAATTATTTCATTATATACTGCAATGCAATAATAATAGAAATAAAATGCACAATAAATGTAATTCGCTCGAATCATCCTGAAACCATCCCCCAATCCCAATCCATAGAAAAATTGTCTTCCATGAAACTGGTCCCTGGTGCCAAAAAGGTTGAGGACCGCTGCTTTAGGGTTTATAAGTTACAACTTTTTGAAACAGAATTTTAATTAACACCACTTTAAGTATAGCTGAAATAACCACATTCACCAGATACTTGATAGTTCATTGCAGATTCCAGGTCCTAATCTCTCTCAGCCTCAGTTTCCTCACTTGTAATATGGGGCTAATATTGATCTCTGTGTTGATATGCATATTAATATTAATAATGACGACAATGGTAATAGAAGCTAGGTTTTATTACTAGACATTTTGAGCCCATTGTGGTTGGTATTATTATTACTCCTGTTTGATAAATGAAGAAATTGTTATACCTGGGATTCAGACCCATGTACTACTGTTTTCATTGAATTTATACCTTAATACCCTTGGCTACTATGTTATTTAGCCCACAAGGTGCTCTTTAAATGATGGGTTAAAAATAAAGCCATAACAACTAAAACTGATTTAATGGAAGGAGCAACAGTTAAACAAGAAGTTAAAAGGCTAAAATATTTGCATAAGGCCATTCTGCCAGGACATGAATGAGAAAAACAGATTCAAGCGTTGGTCCTTCTCACTATCTAGACAAATGATTTGATCACTTACAGCCTAATCTGCTTCTCTGTAAATGTAGAATAGCTATCTTGGAGGGATTGGTTAAATATAATTGGGTTAATAATGTAGTATCTGACTCACGGATAACTTAATGAATTTTAGTGATGATTAGTGTTAGATATCTAAAAACGGTACATCTATAACAAATTATTTTTTCCACTTCAATTCACACTATTTTGAAATACCATCCTTTTAATGATATAAAAAACCTTCACTGATATTTTTTTCTTAAATTTGTAACTTTTTGGCTTTTTCTGCCTCATTGTCACACGCATTTTGCTGGTTTGTGGCCTCCCTATGAAATTAGTGTTTAGTTACTGTCATTCTCATTAAGACTTGGGCAGTCCTTGCTGTAAATACTTGTGACTTTGTATTGTGCCTTCTCTTTCTGGGACTTTGTACTTTTTAGCACCCCCCCCCCTTAACTTCTGTTTTATATATGTTCTTCATGTTTTGCAGTGGTCTTCATTCAGTAAATAACTTTTGGATACTGTGATATATCAGGCATTGTGCTAGGTGATAGGCATACAGTGATGAATTTAATGGAGTCCTTTCCCTCTGAGAAGACAGACATTAAATAAGTGGTCGTGAGTGGGATGAGTGTTACAAAAGGGTAGTGTAAGATGCTTCTTAAAGTGTGGTTCTGGGTCTATCTGTCTCATTACCTAGGGACTTGTTAGAAATGCAAATTCTTGAGCCTTACCCCAGACCCACTATTTTAACAAGCTCTTCAGGTAGTGTTGATGCATGCTAGAGTTTGAGAACCTCTAGTACAGGCTGTTAGGAAAGTTTAGAACAGAGGGAGGTATTCTTGTCTTGTGAGGTGTGGTGGGGGTTGTAGTGTGTGTATGAAGGTTATCCTGAGGAAGTGATTTTTAAGCTCTGCTTTATTTCAGTCTCTTCTCTCCCTCTTTTTCTCCTTCAGTGCAAGAAGGAGACCTAGCACTTCTGTTTCTGTTTCTGTCATCTTGAGTTGTTGTGTGGCACTTAATAATTCCTTTCATTCTCTGCCTCATAACATATTCAGTTGATCGGGAAAAGACCAGATTCCTGTCAATGCCACTATGAAGTTTATGCAAGGAAAAAGCATTTTATCTGTGCAGTTTCCTGTTTCCCTCATTTCATTTCCCTTGGCTGCTTCTGACTGGTAAATTGGTCAGAGACTTCAGATGATTCACTGTAGCTGATTGCAGAGCTCCAAGTGCTACTAATGTTCATAAACCACTGTGTCTGTGGTATATTTGCTTAATACCTTTTAATGGCTAGTTACGACTACTGAACTATTAACATGAGCCTCACACTAAACATAGTGAGGGGATATATTGTTTTCAGCATTTTCTTTTTACTATTATTTCCTGCAGTCTTGTCTAATAACATAGTTGGTTAAGAAGGGTGAATCTTTTTTTTTTTCCGTGTCTTTATTTCTTCCCCTACACCCTCAATATCTCTTCTTTTACATAAAAACTACTTTTGGGGAGTATGTAGTCTTTGAAACCCAAATATTTTCTTTTGTTAAATATAAGAAAAGCAAAAAAGTGTAAACGGTTGGACCACAGGCAAAATCTTTTACAAATATCACAAAATAACTTTTAAAAACTTGGTTGATATTGTTTTTATCATTGATAGGATTTTTACTTGATCTGAACTCTTAAGCTACTACAGTTTACTTTCTTCTTTAGTTGTATAAGAATACAATAAATGTTCTGAGTGCAGAGATAGAAATGTACATAGTTGTAAAGTGGAATTTACTGTGGAAAGATTATCTTAACACTTCAGACTTATTTAAGAGTTGCTTGGTTTGGATAATATGTGGACTAGTGGACTTTTTCTAGTCATATACTACTTCTGCACAAATGGCGATTGCGCTGCTAACATGAGGTAGGTCAGAGGCAGTGTTTTTAATGACCAGAACAAATAAAGCCATTCTATGTGAAATTATGTTATATTTGGCCTTCTGCATATACTTATTTCATCCAATGTCTAAAATGCCCCTGCTAAAATAGATTTCAGGGCTTTTTAACTTGAGTTTAGATTTTTAAAAAAAAAAAATGTATGCTAAGTGGCAAGAAACTTGATAAGTAGAATCTAGTTTAGAACTTTTTTTTTCATTTTGGAATATTTAGTAAATTGAATCTGTAAACAATTAGAATAAACAATTAAGTAGCTTTTTTGTATTTATTTACTTTGAAAGATTACCAGTTTATTCTCTTGAAATTTTAGTGTTATATAACATAACATTTGTTTTGAAGATTGTTTGCTAAATTTAATTTACTGAATTAAATTCTTATGTGTGCTGATGATGTACATCTGCATTTAAACATAAGTTTTTATGCTAACACAGGCAAAAAAGTCTTGTTTCTCTGTGTGGTTGTCTGATAAGAGGAACATAAACAACCCTATTACTCATTAAAAGAGAAAAGCTGGAAGAATTTCAAGTATTTAGTTTCTTATTAAATTTAGATGAGACGATAGACCTCCAACTTGAACTTTTCCTCATGCTTAATGAGTGTATGCATTAATAACTCTTAATTCTGATTTTATTTCTCTTGAAAGACTCGGTTAAAAACAGTTATTATTTAGGTTGAATGTAACAGGAAGATGCTAATGCCAGATGCAAGAATCTGTGGGCATCTAGAATTCATGGTATTCTTAACTGTCAAATCTAAAATAAAAATTTCTCTAGATTTTTTAGTTTTTCTAGGTAAAGTGACACAAATTACTGGATAAATGATAAGGGCAGCTTGCCTTGGTGCTCTTTATCCTACACCATGATACCTACGTCGTAATCTTCCTCCCTTTTCTATGCTGAACTTTTTTTAGGCCGTATCTTACTTGACATGGTAGCTCTCTCTTTCATTTTCTTTCCCTGAGAGAAAACTTTTTTTTGGCTTCGATAATGCCACATTCTTCAGGTTTCTCCTCTAATTCTTTGGACATTACTTTGCAATCTCTGTGTTTTATTACTTCCTTAAATGTTGGTATTCATTATGATCTTATTCTAGTCCCTCTTTAGGCTCTATATAGAATTTCTCAGCAATCTCAACTATTCCCATAACTTCAGTTTATGTATGTGATAGTTTTTTATTTTATTGGGGTATAATTGACATGCAATAAACTGCATTTATTTGAAGTGTACAGTTTGAAAAGTTTTGGCACATGTATATACCCATGAAACCATCATCACAGTCAGTATACTGGATGAACAATCCATCCCCCACAAAAGTTTACCTGGACTCCTTTGTAATCCTTTCCCCCAGCCCAAGGCAACCACTGATCTCCTTTCTGGCACAGAAAAGAGATAGATTACTTTGCATTTTCTGGAGATAAATGCAATCATAAATGATGTATCCTTTTTTTATCTGGCTTCACTAAGCACAGTTATTTTAAGATTCATCCACGTTGCCTGTATCAGCTTTATTTAGGTTTATTTCCCCAAATTCTTTCAGAGGGGTCTCTCCCCAGCCTTGGAGTATTTCCTCATGTGCATGATATACTGGTCAATACCTAGCTTAAATCTAAAGAGAAATCTCTGCTGTTTTTCCCTCTTCAGAATTCTGACCTGCAAACTCCAGTTACCTTGGCCTTCCTGAACTCCCAGTATCATCTCTTCAATTCAGGGAGATTGCTGGGCTCTGCCCAGGTTCTTCCTCATTGTGCTGCCTTAATTTCAGAGCTCACCTGGTTGGTTTTCTGTGTGTCAGGGATCATTGTTGTATGCTGTCTTCATTTTCTGTGTCTGAAAACCATTATTTTATATATTTGATTTATTTTCTTGTTGTATTTCACGCAGGATGGTAAATCTGGTCCCTGTTATTCCAATTTGCCCAGAAGTGAAATGTCATTATTGTATTTACCAATCTGTATCTGTAGCCCATATTTTCCTCTTGAGCTTGAGACCTGTGTGCCTATATGCATATTGGACATTTCTGCTTTTTTCTAAAACTTTGTAAGTTTTTCTTTCCTAACTCGTGAGAAGTACCACCATCTATCTAGTTTTTCCAAGTCATTGACATGAGTGTCTTCCTTATTTCCTTGTCTCATCCCCATATCACATGCATTCATTAACCATATGTTGTCGATTTTAGTTCCTAGATATTGTTCAGATTCATTCATTTCTCTCCTATCCTCATTACTACCACACTAGTTCAGGCCAACAGTATCAATCACTTGGATCACTGTAGTAGCTCCTAATTAATTTACCTGCGTTAAGTCTGTTCTTCATCTTGCAGTTAGAGCTAGCTTTCAAAACACAAGGCTGTTCTTATAATTTTCCTGTTGTCCTTAGGAAAAGTCCACAATTTTTAAGGTGGTTCGCAAGATTCTTCATTGTTTGGGCCTTTGCTCACTCTGCCCTTCAGTCTTTCCTTTCAGTCTATCCTTCATATTCTTGACGTTAGAAATACCTGGGTACCTCATATATGATATGCTTTCCCTCACCTTCCGATCTTAAGATGTACTACCCTTTGCCTGAAGGAATTCCATCCCGAATGTGCTTATTTTATTAGATGTCACTTGTGAAATCTTTCTTGATCCCAGATCTGGATTAGGTAGGTATCCTGTATCAGCACTCTATTTTCATTGCTTATTTGTATCTTTCACATGTTAAACTCTATGTGTCATGTTAATTTTTGTATTTATCTAAAATAGTGTGACACATATGTGAATGTTCTGAATTGGAGACCATATTCATACTTGACTATAAAGACAAGTTGAGAACAAAAACTTGTAATCTTTGTTTTTGACAACCTGTACCTGAGTTCTTGGATTACAAGGGCAGAGGCTGAGCTGCTCCTTTTCAGAATATCAGAAATGCAGTATCTCAGGCCTCAATACAGACTTACAGAATCAGAATCTGCATTTTAACAGATACACAGGTGATGCATGGGTGCCTTAAAGTTTGAGAAGCCATCATGTAGTTTATTGTTAATCTTTTTTAGCTACATGTTAAAATCACCTAGGGAATTGATGCCCAGTATTTAATTTAATCCTGTGCTATAGGTCCTGGGCACTTATATTTTGGTAAAGCTCCCTAGGGGATTCTAAGGAAAGCCAGGAATAAGAATCTATGCTTTAGTTTAAATCCTTTCTCATTTTATTCTGGAATTTTGAGAAAGTGTCAGTTCATATTTAGATTTTGAGCTGCTAAAGCTTAAATGTTTAGAGAGTGATGATATGTAATTAAGCCTGGGGCTAATTGGGGATGTCAGGTTGACAGATGTGGCCATTTTAGACCAGTATGCCCAGACTTTCATGTGTATACAAATCACCTGAGGCTCTTGTTAAAATGAAGATTTTGTTTAAAGAGTCTGGGACTTGTTTAAAGGCTTGAGATTGCATCTTTAACCAGCTTGCAGGCAGTGCATTAGAAAACTAATACAGATGCTAGTGATTTTAATCAAAACAAACAAATTTGTACATACTTATATTTCCTTAACTTTTCCTACAGAATACAGCAGCAGTACCTGGCACCTTAGCAAGGTGAAAGGATTTCTTGATTGTTACTGAACAGAATAAAGGCATTTAAGTGCTGGCAATCCCCAGTACCCAAGTGGTAACTAATTCCGTCTCCCATGGGGTGGTAAAAAACTACCAGAACTAGGCTTTATGAGCAGGTTTCTGTTAAGAGGGGAAGCCAACTTTCCTAGAGCTTTGGTTGGTTGATTTATGGGAAGGAGTAGCACAGTGCTTTTGCACAGGGAAAAAAAGAGCTAGATATCTTTTGAACCATTGACTTAGAATTGATGCAAAACTTTGTTATGTGGAAATACTAGGTTTTAGTCTGAAACTATCAGTTCTTGGTGGGCCCATGATCGAAGAATGACCAGATATGCCAAAGTTAGGCAAGCACGAAAATGAGATTTATTGAGGAGAGAAAGATAGGATTATAGGGCAAGAGCAAGATATATACAGAGCACGGTACATACACCACAGATGATGGCCAGACCCGTTGTCGCAGCAGGGCAAGCAAAAGGAAGGGCAAAGGGAGAGAGCTTGGCTATGGTCTGTGTCTTATTTTATAAAATGGGCCTCTATAGGGACCTTCCTCGTGGTTCAGAAGTCACCATGGAACCACTTATATTGGAAAGTTGGGAGTCACATGGCCTGAGCCTTAACTATGCATGTGGGTTGTAGGTCAATTTCCGGACTTTATGGTACTCATGTGGCTTGGCCCGTGGACTAGAGAGTCCTCTGCATTCTCTTGCAGCTGGTGCGCTAAGTTCTGATTGGCAGATTTATAGGGTATTCCCTCCTCCCCCAGGTATGGAGAATTAGGGTGGGGTGGGACCAAGATGGGGACAACAGCACCCACTTTCATTCCTAGGAGACCCGGAATCCCTCACTATCTACCTAACATTCCCCACTCTCTATTCTAGAGGCCCAAATCATTGGGTAGGGGCGCTGATTCATCTGGCTGCTTCGTGCTGAGTAAGGGACAATGATTTCCTATTAGGGTGGCCTCTTGTAGGTTCTCCGGGGTCTCTCCAGGGGACTTCAGGATATAGTCTCGGTAGATTGTTGTAGTTGTAGGTGAGGAGGTAGGCACTAGGGCTGGCAGAGAACGTAGGACCATTTGTCGCTTGATGGCTTCTAGACAGGATGAAATAAATTTAGTTAGAAACTTTATTAGACTTGGTCCCAATATAGTCCCTAGGAGACCTGAAATCCCTCACTGTCTACCTAACAGAAGCACAACCCTTCATATATTAATAAACATATTTATATATATTTATATATATATACTTATATATATCTTTTTATATACACACACATAGATCACATGTACTGCCTTATTATTATTTTTGATCACATTATAATCATTGTTTTGACTAGTCCATATCTTGTCCCCCCACTTTGCTGGTACTTTGGTGGAATAGTATTTGCACTTAAGATAAATTTTAAATGCAATCATGTACATCCAAACATGTTTATGCTAATTGAGTGGTGGGTGCCCATGTTGTGGGTAGCCATCCATTATTCTAATCACTGTTGTGCCAATAAGGATGCTCTTTCCCTGAGTCATATTCTTCCAGTATTTTGACAAAAATCTTTTGGTTTTTTTTCTATCTTTTAAGGACTGTCAATTCATTTTCATTTATCTTTTCATTTTGCTCTCTCAGGTTTACAGCAGGCTTTTTAACATGTTTCACTACTTGAATGAAGCTGATCTGACAATTTGGCTATTAGAGGAACATTTCATATCATTTAGATACAGTAGTATTATTTATAGTTCTGCTTGATTTTTTTGCTATTTACTGCAATACAAATAAGAATGCCTTAAATGAGTTTGAGTTTTCAGGCCCAAACTAAAACTTGTAGGAGTAAATGGGTTCCCATTGTCTACAATTAAAATAATTTATGTAACATTTTTGAAGAAAACCAAGAATTTGGATTTGAAATAAAAATAAAATGAGGAGGGCAAATTTTTTAAAAATAAGCACTGAAAATATTCAAATGAAAAATATTTAAGGAGATTGAAATTACATCAATTTTTAAAAATTACTTTGTTTTCTTTTAGAGAACTGTTCTTTAAAAATAGACCAGTTAAGAATTTTTAAATGAATTGAAACAGGATTTCCTGGAATATTTAATTTAGTCTTTTCTTGCTAAAAGTAGAAATGTGATTTCAAATAGTATTTTGTTGTAGACAGATAAAACTGACACAAGAAATATGTGGAAAACTACCAATAGATGATTTTAATTGAAGTTCTGTATTATTTTGTTCCTTTACTAATGATGGAGAACATAAATGTGAAAACTTACAGAACATTTTAAGTTCAGAAAAGAAACTCTTTGTTGAGTCCTAAATCCAGTTCTTTGCTTATAAGCCAGGTTTCAGTCCCTCACAAACTAATTTAAATCCTCCCAGGAATTCACAGTGTCCCTGCCAAAGATTTTCACATGGTGATTGATGAAAAGATTTGCTGCAGAATATGCATTCTTTGTAAATGCGTTTCAGGAGCAGGTTAATATAGAGGTTGGAAAATGAAATAAATGCATGATACTTCATATTTTTATCTTATTTTATGATTGAACTTTTTCCAGAGAGCTTTTGAATAGACATACCCTTCAGAATCAGAAATTTGAAGCTTTTCATATAAAAGCTTTAACTGACTTATATTGAAAGCCTTTCTTTAATCAGCTCAAATCCTCACATCCATCAGGTTGTAGTCTATATTGCAAAGTATATTTAGCCAATGAGTATCTTTGTATTACTTAGTAAATTTAATATTTAAATTCCAGTAATGCTGTTGAAAGCCTTTTAGGCTCTTTGCAGTTGTAAACTTCATTGCTTTCATCTTTTTTTCCCCTCTTTTAAATGTGGTAAAATATGCACAATATAAAATTTACCGTTTTAAAAGTTTTAAGTGTACAGTTCAATGGCATTAAGTACATTTTCATTGTTGTGCAGCCATCGCTATCATTCATCTCCAGAACTTTTTCATCTTACCAAACTGAAACTCCACATTCATTAAATAATAACTCTTCATCCCCTGCAACCCCAACCACCATTCTACTTTCTGTCTTTGTTAATTTGACTACTCTAGGTACTTCATAGTGGAACCATATAATATTTGTCCTTTTGTGACTGGCTTATTTCATTTAGCATAATGTCTTTGAAAGTTCATCCATGTTGTATGTAGCGTGTGTCAGAATTTCCTTCCTTCCTGAAGCAGAATAATATTCCATCGTACGTTTATAACACATTTGTTTATCCATTCATTGGTAGGTTGATGAACACTGGATTGTTTCCTCTTCTTTCCTTGTATGGCATAGATTGTAAATACTGATTGTGTCAGTACCTTCTACTGCCTTACAAATGGTTCAGAAATCCACTATAGGAAGGACCAAAGGGACTTAAGCATTGGAATTATTCCTTTCCTTTCTTATTTGGTTTTCTCCTTGTCAGTTAAGTTTGTTTTACTGGCCCATCCTGGATATGAGAATAGCCTGATTCTCTGGCCAGATCTAAACTCAAATACCTGATGAGGCAGCTATATTTGGAGAGATTGAGCTGAGATATGGACGACTAAGACCTGGGATTGAGGATTTAGGCTTGTAAGGGAAAGCTTCAAAAGCAAATTATGTCCCACAATTTTTTGAACCAGTTCTCTCTCTTTTGGTTATAATTTACTTTTCTTGGAGATTGTACATTTTTATTACATGTATTTACTGGGTATTTGTATTCTTTTCTGAATTGTCTGTTCATGTTTATGGTGTTTTTTAATTTAGTCACTTAGAGTAAAAATTTAAGTGTGAAGAAAGAAAAATACTTTAAATTTCAGAAATATAATATTTTGCTTTGTTTAAAATTATTTAAATATATTTCATGTGGTTATGCTTATGCATTTCCCAGTTACCTAGTTCTTTCTGTTCAAGGTCATTTATTCCAGCACCCAAGTAGATTTACTGACTGCAGATTTATTACTATAGGATGCATGTGTGTAGAATTATTACTTCCCATTATCCTGGCCTTATTCACACTGCTGTGCTTTAATACAATGAAGACTGCTTTGACGTTAAAGTTTTATGTTGGGTTCCATAAGTTGTTATTCTTTCCATAAAGCATTTTTATGGTAATTTGTAAATTGAAAGTTGTATAATCAACATGAAAGCATGCAGTATGAAAGTTTACCTTTTGTAGTACCCATACTAGACTAACATCTGAACTAGCTGACTTGTTCAACTAAGTTGGAGTTCTCCTTATGGACTCAGAAACACAGTAAAAAGAAATGGATGTTGATGGTTCTTAAAGTATTAGTTCAACACTTGAGTTTTATGTGAATATGTAACAAGGAGATTTTTAAAGTTAAATTATGATTGGCTTCTAGTTAAGGAAGAATGTCCAGCTAGAGCCAGTGGTATTTACCAATTGTGCCTGTGAAAACATTCCTTTTACCCGCAGATGCTCACTCAGCCTTCTGTTTTCCAAATGACATTATTATAGCTTTTAGTAGTCAGAGAAATTAAAAGCACATTTTAAAAGCATGAATAGTAGAGTCTCCATTTAGTTTCTCAAATTACTGCTTTTTATGATAATGCAAGTATAGGAGGATTTCTGAAAACAAGAGAATTTAAGTTTAATTGTTTAAATGTCCTTTGACTTTTTAAGGACACAAATCATGAAAGTGTAAAGCATATAGCCAAGTTTTTTGTATGTGGTTTTTTTGGTGGCTGTTTTTAGGTTGCTCAATAACTTCTATCATTGTTTAACTGAAAAGTGGAAATGTGGTTGTTTAAGAATTTTTAGGGCTGGGCATGGTGGCTCAGAGTAATCCTAGCACTTTGGGAGGCAGGAGCATCTCTTGAGCCCAGGAGTTCGAGACTAGCCTGGGCAAGAGTGAGACCTTGTCTCCACAAAAAAAATAGAAAAATTGGCTGGGCGTGGTGGTACACACCTATAGTCCCAGCTATTTGGGAGGCTGAGGCAGGAGTTATTCCAGGAGTTTGAGGTTGTAGTGAGCTATGATGATACCAGTGCACTCTAGCCCAGGAGACTAGAGCAAGACCCTGTCTCAAAAACAAAAAAGTTTTAAGTACTCTTTTTGTTGTGATTCTTCATTGACTGAACCAGCAATGTAATTAAGCCCTCAGCTAGGATAAGATGAACATAATGAATCTGTCCTATCAAATTCATGGTTTTTTTTTTTTTTTCTGGGCATAATACCTCCTTGGAATGCTAAATGTACCAAATCTAATTTATTTGCCATCTGTTTACCTACCAATCTTAAGTCAATTTATTTACTCTATGGATTTTATAAGGATGTTCAGGAATTATAGGAATGATAAAAAATTTATTGGGAATTTGATTGTGCTACTTAGTTGGTTATCAAAGGATTTTTTACCCTTAATTCATACTTTTTTCCCCCTTTGACTTTACTTTCCCCATGACTGGAACCACAGTAAATGACCTAATTTCTGAGTCTTAGATTTTTAATCTGTAAAAGGGGGATTTGTATAAAGACTACCTGTTTTGATTGTCTAACTCTGCCTAGCACGTAGTAGAAGCTCAAAAAATGGTAGTTTCTAGCAATATAATTGCTAGTTAACCTCTTTTCTGTCTTATCTAAGTGCTTTCTTATTTCTTTATCTAGTCTATTATACTGTTTTTAGAACTTTAAATTATCATACCTCAAAAAATTAATTTTACTTAATGTCTTGGGAAAATGTCCCTGAAAAAGTGTATCTTTGGTAAACCTACATTATGTCAATATAAATCCAAAAAAATTTGTTTCCTAAAGTGTATAAATTTAAAAAGTTTCTACAATCACATTTGAAGGAGGAATCCTTGAAGTTTGAAGAAATTATAGTTTATCTGGCCTTAACTTTACCACTTAATTTAGTAATTGTCTCTGCAGTAGTGCACCTCAAAGTTTAGACATTCACATACTATTACTATTTCTACAAAATGCTTGTGTTAATATTAATATTTTTAAAATTTTTATTATTGGCTAAACAATATCTGTGAAATTACAGGTTAAATATCCTAGCTGTGTTTTTTCTAGTGTGTATTAAAATAACTACATAACCATTTTGTGTACTACCTAAAATTTCATTGAATTACCTCTAATTATTGCTTAAAGCATCCCTGACAGGATGATCCTTTAGCCTCTGAAAATAATTCCCTTTCTCCTTTTTCTCTCTTTCTGTATAAAACTTGAACATAGTAAATCTTTTTCTTTGATGGTAAAATATGGCTTTTTGGTGGACAGAAACCATTATAAATATTTACTATACATAGTAAATCTGATAAATCTAAAAATACAGGGAATATTTATTATACTTTTTTCATTTTAATGTTTTGAGATCCATGGGATAGGGGACTGGAAAGGGCACTATTTTATATATAACTTCTTGTTTCTTGTATGGTTCGTTGCTCACCTCCACCCTTGATTATTACTGATGTCTCAGAGTCAAGCATGTCTTTGGTTCAGTATTTGCAGAGAGAATAAGCTATTAACATGGGGATGGGATAATTGCCTGGCTGAGAAAGTAGCCTTATTTCTTCCTATATAGACTTTTTACCATTGCTTTAGCTTTTGTCCACCCTTTCCCCTTGCCTTTAGGGTCTTCTGATACTTCCAGTTCCTAAGCCTTTTGTCCAATTCCTTGGAATAATTTTTTTTCCCTTTTTTGGTTGGTGATCATCTTTCATTCTGTTACTTACAGGTTTTTTGTCATTATGTGCTAATTAAATCTTTTAAAAATTTCGTCATTGTCATTTTAGTGGAAGGGAGCTGAGATTAATATATTATTTCACTCATTGGAATCTTAAGTTTCATGAGAAGGGAATTATTTCTGCCTTACTACTCTATCCCCATGAGCGAACACAGTGTCTTTTATATAAATATTTGAGAGAATGAGGTACCCATTAGGTTGTTCATGTAACAAGTAACATTTTATAAATAGCTTTAATAAGTGTAATGTCATTTTGAACATCACTAAAGTGTACAGGTTGAGTATCCCAAATCTGAAAGTTTGAAATCTGACATGCTCCAAAGTGTGAAACTTTTGGAGTGCTAATGTGATGATCAAAGGACATGCTCATTGGAGCATTACTGATCTTGGATTTTTGGATTAGGGCTGCTCAGTCAGTATAATGCAGATATTTCTAAATCTGAAATCTGAAACACTTGTGGTTCCAAGCATTTTTGATAAAGGATGCTCAACTTGTAGTTATATATAAAAATGACTCTTTTTATGGTTCAAGAGACTAGGATTGAGGAGATTGAGAGATTTGCCTAAGTTACGTGAACGTAGTAACAATCTGACACGAAACTACTTGCTCGTAATTGGGAATCCTGAGTTCGGTCTACTGAAAGCTGCTGCCTCCTTGACTTGTTATAACCAGATCACAATGAGCTGGCTCAGTGGGCCTTCAAATTATACAATGAAACACTATATTTGGAACTAATAGCTGTGAGAGTATTTTGGAAAAGTTCTGTATAATATTAATAATGTTACTGTTGATAAAGTGTGTGTTGTTACCAAGACCTGTGTGAATTTAAGAGTTTTGACCTTATCATGAGAATACTAGATGTTTTTCCTAAAAGCATCAAAAAAGAAAGATGAGTTTGTGCAGGCCCAGATGAGGACAGAGGAGCATTTTCCCCTGGAGAGAACTGCAGAGTAACTGAACTCATTAAGCCAGACCAGGATTTCAGTTAAGGAAAGACAGCAATGGTGGAGAATGCTCTTTGAGAGATGTGAGGACTTTTGTATATGGAGTATATTAGCTCTTACAAAACTCCAACAGCCTTTTGATCATACTGTAAGCTAAAGTAGTCAGTTAATGTTTCGCTAAGTTTAGTTATAGCCCCAGTGGCATTTCAGTTTCTGTCCACATCCAGAGGTTCCCAAACTTTCTCAGTTCACTACACTTTTAGTGGGTTAATTTTTTCATGATGCCCTTAGATCTAAAGAAATAACCAAATAGTTTCGTTTACTTATTAATTAGGTCTAAACAACATAAGTGTTCATGTTCTATCAACTCACTGCCATTTGAATAAATAATATATATGAATTGTTTGAAGAAATATTTTTATTTCATTCTCAAGTAGCCAAAATTTCTAATGGGATGTGTACATCTCTTGGGTACC
Organism: Propithecus coquereli; assembly: GCF_000956105.1. NCBI lineage: Eukaryota > Metazoa > Chordata > Mammalia > Primates > Indriidae > Propithecus > Propithecus coquereli. The sequence continues at coordinate 1,255,963 of NW_012150841.1, forward strand.
GTGCAACTTGTTAAACCTTGGAATCAAATTGGAACCTCTACCCTTATTTCCTATTCCACATTGATTTGGGGGTTGGAGGGAACATGGTTCTTTCTTTTTTGTTGCTTAATTACGGACTCAGTGCTGCAAAAATATGATAGCATGGAAAGGAATATAACAGGCTCTAATTTTGAAACTGAACTATCCTGAGCTAGTGGTTCATGTAGTATTCCACAGATACCTAAAATTACTTTGTTTCCCTCAAACTGTCTTTTGAGTTGTCTGTGAGTTCACTGTACTCTTTTTTTTTTTTTTTGAGATAGAGTCTCACTTTGCTGCCCGGGCTAGAGTGAGTGCCGTGGCGTCAGCCTAGCTCACAGCAACCTCAGACTCCTGGGCTCAAGCGATCCTACTGCCTCAGCCTCCCGAGTAGCTGGGACTACAGGCGTGTGCCACCATGCCCGGCTAATTTTTTTTTACTATATATTTTTAGCTGTCCAATTAATTTCTTTCTATTTTTGGTAGAGACGGGGTCTCGCTCTTGCTCAGGCTGGTCTCGAACTCCTGAGCTCAAACAATCCGCCCGCCTCGGCCTCCCAGAGTGCTAGGATTACAGGCGTGAGCCACCGCACCCAGCCAAGTTCACTGTACTCTTGATGTGCTGTTCAGAAACTATCATCCTTATTTCAGAATTATTAGGATTAGGACATGTAAACTCAAATCTGTTTGAAATCTGAGGAAATTTTAAATCCTAGTTTCAGTTTGGACCTCAGGTAAAGTTGTCTTTTCTTTACCATGGATTTTTAGTCTTTAAATTGAAAATATTTTTGCAAACAAAATTAAAAAAACACAAAGCTTCTTATCTTTGTTCACAGATTTTTTTTTAAGGGAATCATTGATATAAGTAAAAGGTTTTTTTTTTATTTTTTAAACTTTCTGAAGCAAGGTACTATTTAAATACTGGTTATTTGATAAAGGGAATAGGAAAACAACTCGGGTATGGAGAAATATAATTTTTATCTAGTGTCCTACTTACATCTTGCACTTCAGTGATTTGGTCAACAGTAAACATGTTCTGAACTCTGAAAAGAGGTATGTAAATGAATACTTCACGGTTGTAATTGTTAGGCATATAATTTGATCTAAATTATGTAATGGAAAAGCCATGTTATCATTCTTCAAAAGGCTATGAAAAGTATGCTGTAGAAGAACATTTTTCAATAAATGTCAAAATTGAGACAAAATTTACTTACTTTCTATAGACATTTTGTTTTCTGTCGTTCTCATTGTAAAAGTCCTGTCCTTCTGGCATATGAGATAAAGAACTTTGGATCCTTTTAAAATAAACTAAAACCCAGTGATATGAGATTTTTGGAAATTTAAATAAATCTTAAATTACAGTTACAAAGAAGAGAAACCACATAATAAGCACATTTATATTGAAGGAATGTTTTCCCTTCTAATAACTGTTGTATGTTAATATTTGATTTGACACATCTGAATCAAGAAAGTAGTGTTTTTGTCTTACCATTTGCTTCATTCTAAATTGTGTGAATTTATAGAGAAGCATGGACACAAATCAAATAGTAGACCAAAAATAATCCATTTTTGTTCATGTAGCTGTTACTTACTCCAGTGCTGTTGAAATATTTTTCATATGATTAAGACTCTAACCAAACATTTAGGTACTGCTTTATTTTTGCTATGTAAAATACTGATATTCCTTGACAGTTGAAAAATAGAAGGTAGCCATTTAAGAATATCTCTTTTCATGGAGCTCTAGCTTACTCTGCTTCTACTTTTTCTTTTGTAGATTGGGCCACAAATATAAAGAAACCCTTAATGAGCTGACTACTTAGTGGTTGGTTTCTGAACATCTACAATTTACAGTAGTTATGTATGTAACTGCTATATTTTATGAAGCTTCTTGTGGTGGGGGTATAAAATTTTTTTTTTATTTTTTTGAGACAGAGTCTTCCTCTGTCGTCCTGGCTAGAGTGCAATGGCGTCATCATAGCTCACTGCAACCTCAAAGTCCTAGGCTCAAGTGATCCTCCTGCCTCAGCCTCCCAAGTAGCTGGGACTATAGGCATGGGCCACCATGCCTGGCTAATTTTTCCATTTTTTGTAGAGACCATGCCCAGCTAGTTTTTCTATCTTTTGTAGAGATGGGATCTTGCTTTTGCCCAGGCTGATCTTGAACTCCTGACCTCAAGGGATCCTCTCACCTTGGCCTCTCAGAGTGCTAGAATTATAGACATGAGACACTGTGCCTGGCCAGCGATAAAATTTCTTGTTGAACTATCAGAATTAGCTGGCTTTAAAAACTGTATTAGTAGACTTTCTGACAATTATATAGGCTTTGAAAGGTTTTTTAAACTGTATTTCTGCTTTCAAATAGCATTTAAATACTCATTTGAGGGAGCTGGACATTTCGTTGAGATTTTCTTGCTTTCTGTTATACTTTTATGAGCTGTGACATGAAGCCAAGAACCAACTGAAGTTTGTGTTATACCTTACATTTGTTATGTATATTTTCATTCTTTCTTTGAATGTCAAGTATTTTGGTTCAAATAATCAGCAGAGTACCAAACTAAAGCAGGTAAGAATTAAGAGTGCTGTACCCCGAATTGATAAATATCTAACTTCCTTCCGTCTTCTCATTTCCCTCCCCTTCTCTCTCCTTTCCTCTTTCCTTTCCCCCTCTGACATTTATTGAGCAGCTACCGTATTCCAGGCACTTTGCAAGGTGCTGGTGAGTCAAAGATAAACAGTGACTTTTATTCTTAAGTAATGTAGACAATAGTATGCAAAAAGTGCCTGAAAGCAAGATTTGCCTTTGTGTAATACAAAATGTGAATTGATTCTAGTATAAGAATGTAACAAGAACCAAAAATAAGGATACTTTCTTGAGCCTTAAACAATATTCAAAAATCCTATATGGTGATTTATTTTAGTCTCGAATGAAGAGCTGGTCTGTTTTGTGTTATTTTTGAGTTGTTGATTCTAATGTGGAAATGAGTTTGTATTGAATACTATTACCTCAACAGTAGCTTGCTATAACAGATATGATGTTTTGTGTTCCATATTCTAGATGTTTTGTATTTGATTCCAGTAAGATCAGCTGTTACATGTTATAGACTAAGTTTTGTCTCCCAAATTCGTATGTTGAAGCCCTAACCCCCAATAATGACTGTATTTGGAGATTTGGAGATACGGCCTTTAAGTAGTTAATTAAGGTTAGATGAGGTTGTGAGAGTGGGACCCTAATCCAGTATGATTGGTGTCCTTATGAAGAGAGTGGGAGCGGTGGGACACACACCCACACACACCAACACACATGCACACCCCTATATCCAGGGATGCATGTACACAAAGAAAAGGCCAGATGAGGATCAGTAAGGCTAGGAGAGAGGCCTAAGGAGAAATCAAACCTGCTAGCACCATTGATCTTGGACTTCTAGCCTCCAGAACTGTGAGAAAATAAATCTGAGTTCTTTAACCTACCCAGTCTGTGGTATTTTGCTATGTCAGCAATAGCAAATAAATACATACGCCCTAATCTAGGCATATATTTGGTAAACAAATTTCTCTTATTGTCTTGAAATTTTCTATAATTACAATTTAGACCTCAATCTTAGGCAGTTCTTAAGTCCTTTATTTCTTCCAAATACACATATTCCCAGAAAGATGTAGCAGATTTCAAGAAATGCTAATTTTCTTTTACATAGTCTCATCTATTAATATTAGGCAACCATGTATTGAAGGTGTCCTAGGTAAGTGACTGTAGTTCATTGACTTATATTTTTGTTTACATTTTATATCCTGGTGTATTTAGAAATGATAGCGTATTATAGTTCAGCAAAGTTTGCTTTCTCAGTAGTACATAGAATAGTGATATATTTTCAATAATCAGTGGCATCTTAGATCCAGTGAAATACATGTTTCCATTTTTCTTCCACCCCAATCCCCCTTGTAGCATTCAGATAAATATTTGTGATTCTTCACAATGATCATGAAAGGAATTGTTATGCAGCTTCCCTTGGCAAACCATTTGACTTTCTTAATCCTATTAATAAACATTGTGTAAAATATTTACTGTATTTGAGACCTTGCTGGTAACACTAAAAGTAGAGAACAAGCTATTTATCATAAAATAGTAAATGTGACCTAATGGTTAAGAGCACAGGCTCTCCAGCCGGATTGTCTTAAGTTCGAATCACAGTTATATCATTTGTTAGCTGTGTAACTTTAGGCAAGTTGCTTAACTTCTTTCAAATCTGTAAAGAGGGATAATAATAGTACCTATCTCATAGGGTTGTTGTGAAGATTAAAAGAGTTATGCTCTGAAAAGCACTTAGCATAGTCCTGGCACGCAGGTGCTATGCAGTTGTTAGCTGCTATTGTCCCCATATTTGAGTTAATATGAGTAGTGTTTTCTTTAAAATTAAAAAACAATATCAGTTAACTGCCTTTCTGTATAATTAACAAAACCTGAGAATTAAGGGTACAAACAGCGCTTAATGTTATCTAATGAAAATTAACGTTAAATGAACCTAACTTTAATGATGGGCGTGTTGTATGGTTAATTAGATAAAATTAGGATTAAATTTTTAGTTCTTTGTTCACTTTCTTTAGTTTCTAGCCACTGCCAATGTAATAGAATATACAATTTAGTTATTCCCCTAACCTCAGACTCTCAGATAATATATACACATACACTCACAAACTCTAATCCATCAAACTATTCTAGGATTAAATTTCTTTAGTCTGCATCCTTGTGCTCCCAACTAATCAGTTTTCTTCTAGTTCCTTTCTCTTCTACCTGCCAGAGGTGTGTGTATCCAAAGTATTAATGAGCTTGGGGAGGCAGAATCTCTCGTGGTCATAAAGGTTGAATTGCCTACTTAGGTTACAGTATGGTTGCAGACCTGGGATAGAGGAAGAAGGTATAGCAAAGACTGAGTCCCTGAGTCTTGAGGTGAAGGTATAGGAGAGAAATGAAAGATTTAGCACTAAGGGAGTTCTAAGGAAAGAAAATGAGAAGTCTTTCCCTTGGTGGATGGGAAGCAGGCTGTAGGCTAAAGCAGTTAACTTGTTAATTCATTTTCTTGGTATTTCTTAAGTACCTATATATGTTTGCCTGCCTTTGTGCTAAGTGCTAGTTTACATTCAAGGTCAGTTTTAGTTCGTTTTATATAGACATAAACTTTTAATTTCTTGTGAGGGGAACAGTTCTAAAAATGGAAGTATATATTAGTATGAAAGAGTTACATGATAAATTTAAATTATTTTTAGAAAATATATGGGTAGAGAGAGAAGATTTGCACAGAAGCCCAAGGGACAAGGAAATTTAAACAAGAATATAAATCTTCTTGAGAGGGACCAGATGAATGTAGCTGAAGAAAGGCTGTGAATACTGGACTATTTAAATATGGTAATAGTTGAAAGCTAAATATAGATATTTTAGGTAATTTTTTTTGATTATTCATATTATTGCTTCTCTAGAGGTATAATCAATAATTTGTGAGTTACTGAAGTGAAGAGAGCGATGTTTATTTTTCTAACCTCAGGACTAAGCTTGTTTAAAAGCCATCATTGATATACTTAAGATAAAATGTATTTTAGGTATTTGCCTGTTTTGATAGTTCTTTCTGAAGATAATCTCTTTTCTTATACTAGTGCTTACTTTGTTTTCCTAGCATTGTTTGTGTGACTCATGTTGAAAAATTTTTATGTTTTAAATACTTAGGCCTACTACTCTCAACTGTTAAGTATTAAAACAAGTCTGATTAGGTTGAGATGGAGTGATGGATAATAAAAGCATTTATAATATAAAACTGAGGAAAGAATTTTCACCTAAAAGTAGTATGATCCTGGAGTCTTTCTTACTAAGTTTAGTATCAGAAGAAAAAAAATTCCAGTAGGGAGAAAAAGTCAAATATCGGTGGAAATATTGATGAAGAAGTTTTCATACTAGAGTTGAACTCACAGCAGTAGTAATCTTTAAATTAGTAACAACTAATATTAATTAGTGCCATTTTAAGTCTTAGAGTCTGCATTCTGAGCCAGACCTTCAGCACTTATGTGGAAATCCTTTTACGTATTTTTATTTCATTTATTTTCATGTTTTCTACAATATCTGTTTTAAACTTTTAAGCTGCCTCATGTTCATTACCTTATCCTAAACTTCTACCCATGATTTTCAGGAGAGGAGCACAATTACTTTTCAGATAAACTAGAGAATGCTCAGTTAGAACACCCTGAGTTTTTGTTTGCCTGTATTGTGTAACTTATCTGTGTTTAAATTCATCTTAAGAGCTTTCCTTGCATTTTTAGTGGAAGAAGTTTAGCCTTTCTTCTGTACATCTGGTCCTTTGTTTCATCTTGTATAGCCCATCAATATTTCAAATGTTCAATACCAAACTCCATCGTTTTCCCCTCTTAAATTTTCTACCTATGTGAATAACATCATGAGCTAGTAAAGTAGATGTCATCTTGTTACTGCTGTCTTTTTTCTGCTTTTGTCACTCCTCAATCCAGTCAGATTCTACCTATGTTTACTATAAGTCTAGCCACGTCCATATCTACTTTCATTTCCCTGATTCTAACTAATTGGTAACCTATTCAGCAATAGCCCTATTATGTGGGCACCACTGTGGTCCTTATTTTGTAAGGTCGCACTACTAATAAATGTCAGTAGTTTTATCCAAATAATTTATACATGAATTGAAATGTATTGAAATAAGTATTCTACTTATAAAATATGTTGGCTGGGATAGGCTAAGAGTTTTAAAAATGAATAATAAGGAAGGGAGCTGCTTGGTATTATTAGATATTATATTGATAAAAATAAGGTGGCTCAAATACTAATATCGGGGAACAGAATTGAAGGCTAAAAATATACTCATATATAAAAATATATAACAAAGGTAGCATTTTGAATTAGTGGTGAGGAGGTGGATTTAGAGCCCCCTGGTACGAACCCAGAAGGGGATAGGAAGTGCTACTCCCATAGGAGCCATAATTCATGCAACTCACTATCAGTGTTGCAGCCCTGGATGATTCTGGGTTCTTGGCTAGAATAGTTGCTTGTTATCAAAAGAGAAACCCATAGATTCCAACCTTACTATATGACATTAAATATGGGATGAGTTAAAAATGAGATAGTAAAAATTAGGAAATATGTGTTTACTAGATCTTAGAGTGGGAAAAACCTTTTCTTAGTGTAAAAAAGAGAAAAATGTCAAAAGTTTAGAAATAGTAAGAAAAAGAATAAACCAATATAAAAATTG
>NW_012150841.1:1263806-1265618 GCF_000956105.1 Propithecus coquereli
TCAGGCTGTATTCATGATCTGATACAGTGCTATGCAGCTACCAAAATTTTTGTTCCAAATGAAGTGATGATCTAAGTACATTTCAGAACAGGATATCTACAATTATCTGAACTGAGAAAAAAAAAGTTCTAGTAGAAAGATTTGTACCACAGTGATAACTGTTTAAGATTAAGATTGATTTTTATTGTTTCTGTTTTTAAGGTTTTTTTGTAATATAATTAATTTTGTAATTAGGAACAATATTTTTGTTAAAAAGTACTTAACTACAGTTTATTATTATTTGTTGAAACAGATGAGTGAGAGTGCTGCCTCTCTAATCACGAATATTGCTAATTAGAGAACTTGGCATTATTTAGCCCTTAGACCTGAGGGGATCCCAGGAAGAGGTAATATGGTTGGATACCAACCATGAACCATGGCTGAGTTATATCTGATAGTATTGCTATAGAATTTTAATAGTGGGGAAGGGGCTTTAAAATTGTATAAGAATGAAATTCTGTGTGTTTTCATTTCCTGTTTTTGGAGGGTTAGATTTCACATTTCTTATAAGTAAGATTTCTTTTTTGTCTAAAATCCTAATTTTTATGTTATTGCTGACTAAGCCTTTTTTTGTTTGTTTGTTTGTTTTTGTTTTTTTAAAGACTGGATCTTGCTCTGTCGCCTAGGCTGGCGTACCTCGTCATAGCTCACTGCAGCTTCAAACTCCAGGGCTCAAGCGATCCTCGTGCGTGTGCATCACCATACCTGGCTAATTTTTTGATTTTTTGTAGAGACAGGATCTCACTGTGTTGCCCAGGCTGCTGACTCAGCTTTTAAATCCATAAAATCAAAATACTACAATGAATATATTACCAAGTTGTTATAAAGCATAACTAATTCAGTGTGATAAATCAGATTGGTTGCTAATTTACAAAGTTAATCAGGATGTTTAATAATTAGTCTTGAAAATTCACACATTTTAATTTATTCACTTAGTTCTTAGACTTTCTAGTTTAAGGGTGTGTGTGTGTGTGTGTATGTGTGTGTGTGTGTGTGTGTGTGTGTATTTGTGTATGTGGCAGTTTTTTATTCATTGTAACATAGACATGTGATAGCTTTTTTCTGCTATCCAGTTAGAACAGAGATGCCATTTGCTTACTTTGCCCAGTTCTTCTCACATAGAGATGCTTATTAATTCGATCTTACTTCAGTTTTTCTTTTGTTATGTTGGAGTTTTTTTTTTTTTTTGCTTGTTTAATCATTTCTAAATAAATTTTGGCTTAGGAGCAGAGATAGAAAGTAAGGAAAAGCTAGGCAGAGTTTGAGTGATGACAGAATGGTATACGCTAGATAAAGGACTAATGGAGGATGAGAATGGCATTACCAGAGAAGGAGGCAGATAAAGAAGCAGCAGTTCTGATAGGATTGACATGGTCTCCCTGAAGAAAATGAGTGGAATCTTTCTTAACTCCCCTAATACCTTTCATGGATATACTAACTTTAATTTTGCGAAGCACAGACACTTAATTCACATTCATGGTTTGAATTGTGTCATCCCAGATACAGACTTTTCCCCCATTATGGAGCTCTAATTCTTTTTTTTTTGTTTCCCTTAAAAGCTTTGCTAAGATTTACTTGATTGTCTTTTAGATGCAATGGGCAGTCATGCTTTTTGAATCATATTTATATGATTTATTGTACAAAAATGTAACTGAACTTACTTAACTGTTTAAAATTTGCATTTCATTTTCGTTCTGTTATTCATTTTGATTTATATTTAAAAAAATGTTGCCCTATTTCCCTTAGTTTGTTAAAGCTCTGTAGAGAATTGTT
>NW_012150841.1:1266238-1291264 GCF_000956105.1 Propithecus coquereli
TGGTAGATTGATTGTTTTTTCTGAACTCCTCAGTTTTGTGGAATTGTTTTATAAAATTAATAGGAAAAAGCTACTGTGAAATGAATTCTTTTTAGTTATTTCAGGCTGTGAACTTGTAAAATTTTTGGATATATTAAAAGCCTTTGAGCTATAGTAATAGAAATTTTAGTAGTAGGAAGCTACTACCTTTAAGATTACTAAGTCAAGTTTATTTCCATTTTTAACATATATATTACTATAAGGTTGGTCTTTCAAAAGGAGTATGTTATGTCATATTTGCTCGAGAAATTATCATGATTAGCTGGTTTCTTTGTATTTATGACTTCACATTCCAGTTCCTGCTTAGCCTCAGTGTCTTTTGTAATCTGGTTGAATCACTCTAATCTTTCCACCAAACACCCTAGTATTTAGTTCAGCAAACAGCTATTGAATATGTATAATATATGGTATGTTTTATATCATAACAGGAGTTTGAAATACTGTGGTAATGCTAATATTGTGATGGTGCAGTCTATTGCCTCAGACAAAGTCTTAGAACTATTAAAACATAGTACAGTGGTTTTCAGTTTTTTTGGACAGATAAAAATGTACTTTATTAGTGACTCAAATATTATGACTAGTTTTACTATTAGTGACATGTTCCAAAATACCAAGCAACTTTTTAACAAACAAGATTACAAAGATATTCCTGAGTTTTCTAGAATAACTGTCTTCCTGGAAAAAACTGTGTATATTTTATTTTTTTATTTTTAAATTTTTTCTAGTTTTTGTACAAGTTTATGGGCTACATGTACAATTTTGTTACCTGCGTAGATTACATAGTGGTCAAGTTAAGGCTTTTTAGGGTATCTATAATGTACATTGTACCTGTTACCTAATTTCTCATTATCTACTCCCTGACTCCATTCTTTTGTGTCTCCATTATCTATCATTCTGTTCTCTACGATCAATGTGTACACACTTTTTAGCACCCATTAATGAGTGAGAACATGTGATATTTGGCTTTCTGTACCTGGCTTGTTTGAATTAAGATAACCTCCAGTTCCATCCATGCTGCTGCAAAAGACATAGCACATGTTAGTCAAATCATTTCTTGACGACATGCTTATCACTTCCAGTAGACTTAATTTATTCACCACGCTTCAAGAAATCAACAACCTGCTCAGGAAGTACCATGCTGTTTTAGTTACTATAGCCTTGTATTATAGCTTGAAGTCTCGTAAACTGATGCTTCCCAATTTGTTCTTTTTGCTTAAGATTGCTTTTGCTCTATGGTGTCTTCTCTGGTTCCATACAAAGTGTAGAATTATCTTTTCTAGATTTTTTTTTTGTAGAGACAAAGTCTTGCTATGTTGCCCAGGCTGGACTTGAACTCCTGGGCTCACGAGAATTTTCCCTCCTCAGCTTCCCAAAGTGCTGGGATTACAGGTGTGAGCCATCTCACCTGGCCTCTTTCTTTCTTTTAATGTGCTGGTAAGGAAGTCTACATTTATTGAAGGAATGGGAAGGGAGGAGGGTAGTGTTGAAGGGCTGTATCTCAGAAAATGAAAACAAGGATGAACAAAATAATATCCCATTGCTCAGCGAGTTCATGGATACTTGCCTTAACTTTTACCTTCTATCTACAGTACTCTATGATTGAAAAATTCTGACATTAAGCTACTGACATTGCATCCTATGGCAAGGGATTTTTGCAGTCCACATGCTGGAGAAGAAGGGATGATTGCTTTCATAGAGTAGAAGACTAGAGATGAGACTACTCTTTATTCTTTTCAGATCTTGTACTCTTGCTTCTTAGCCCTCACTGTATATTAAATGGTTGACCCCTTAGTGCTATATTGTAAGAACTGCTTGATTTAAAATGCTTTTTATGCTATTTCATTCTCTTTTGTTTTCTTTCTTTTTTTTGAGACAGGGTCTCACGCTGTTGCCAAGGATAGAGTGCAGCGGCATCATCATGCTCACTGCAACCTCAATCTCCTGGGCTCAAGTGATCCTCCTGCCTCAGCCTCCTGAGTAGCTGGGAGTATAGGTGCATGGCCACCATGCGCAGCTGATTTTTCTATCTTTTGTAGATAGGGGGTCTTGTTCTTGCTCAGGTTGGTCTCAAAATCCTGGCTTTAAGCAGTCCTCCTGCCCTGGCCTCCCAAAGTGCTAGGATTACAGATGTGAGCCACTGAGTCCGGCCTCATTCTCTTTTCTACTCTAGGACCTTTGTCATGTATTTTTCATTGTTGTGTTTTTATAATAAGACATTTTCTGGAGGGCTGTCCAGAAAGTATCCAGCCATGTAAGCATTCTCATTATATTAACAGTGGGTACAGACAGACCATGTATATTTTGATGTTAACTAGAGTGTTCTTTTATGACTCTTTTTTTAAAAAAGTAATTATTTGGATGTCTTATGTATTTATTCTTCCAGATGATCCACCCCTGCTTTGCAAATAAATTCCATTAGGGGCCGGGCGCGGTGGCTCATGCCTATAATCCTAGTTTGAGCTCAGGAGTTCGAAACCAGCTTGAGCAAGAGCGAGACCCCGTTTCTACTAAAAATAGAAAGAAATTAATTGGACAACTAAAAATATATAGAAAAAATTAGCCAGGCATGGTGGCGCATACCTGTAGTCCCAGCTACTCGGGAGGCTGAGGCAGGAAGATAGCTTGAGCCCAGGAATTTGAGGTTGCTGTGAGCTAGGATGATGCCACGGCACTCTACCCCGGGCAACACAGTGAGACTCTGTCTCAATCAATCAATCAATCAATCAATAAATTCCATTAGGATTTTGATTGGAATTTTCATTCAGTTTATACATTGATTAACAGATCCTTTACCCCTTCACAATATTAGGTTTTTCTTAATTTAAGAGTAAGTTTCAATTTGTATTCCTAAGTAAAGTTTTACAGTTTTTTTCATACAGGTACTATCTGTTTTTTAGTTTATTTTTTTGGCTATTATTAAAAATTTTCTAACTGGCTATTGATGTTACTTTGGGAAGCTGTTTTTTGCATACTTATTGAAAAACCATCTTAAGGAACTCTCAAAATTCTAAAATATTTTTAAGGTTTTTTGATAAAATTATGTCTTCGAAAATAATGGTAATTTTGCTTCCTTTCTAATGTTGAAATCTCTTATTCTTCTTACCTAATTTTATTAGCTGACACAGAATGATGTTATCTGTTATGTTGGTAGTTGATGTCAATGTCCTGTGTCTGATTTTACTTTTAAATTTTGCTTGTATTTTGTTATTTGATATGACACTGTCTATTGGTTTGAGAAAGTTTTTTTTAAAAGTCCTAAGACAGATTCTTTTTCTAGTTAGGACTAATTTATTTTGTGCCCTGTACTAGATTTCTTTCATTGACTCTGTTTTACGCTTAGGATATATCATTTTTCATAGGATCAAATTGCCTACTGTGTTGTTTAGTCTTTTAACTTTTGGTACCTGTTCCTTTTAATCTGTACTCTGAATTGCTATACCTGGTTCATTTTCAAAAAAAAATTGTGATTGTGTTGTACTTACATTACCAGGAATTGTAGCACTGTAACAGCTTTCCACGTTATGTAGTGAAAAGTCTAAATTTCTCAGGCTATTTATTATTTATGTTCCTTGGTGATCAAAACATATGCCTTTCCAGTCTTTACGTTTGTCAAGAACTGTGAAGGCTCTGAAATCTTACCCTGCTTGCAAGCTAAAATGTTAGCCTGTGGATCCTGGCAGAAGACTCTAGTCTTCTGGGTTAGTCAAGAACAGTTTGGACTCAAAGGAATAACAGTAGCCACAGTATCATAATTTTTCTTGTACTGTTTCCCCAGGCCCCAATTGCCACAGGTTGATGTGAGGAGGGCCAGGTATAAGCAGTCTGTTGCATTTCAGGAGAAGACCCTGAACATTCTCTGGAATCTCAGCTTGCTTGTTCCTTTAATTTGCCCTTTCGGTTTGGTCTCCGGACTTTCTCTCCATGGCATCCTAATGTTGTAAGACTCCATCTCAGACAGATGTTTTCTTTCACATCACCCATTGTAGACCTTATCTTTGAATGTGCTGCTTGGCAAGCTAGCACTCCCTCCATTATGTTCCTCATACCTTTAGATGGCTCTAGTGACCCTTCTTCGTTTGGGTGGTGGCCTCAGTGTTTTTCTTGTCTATGCATGATTTTTTTCTCTATGCGTGCTTCCATTGTTTTCTGTGCTTTGATCCGTGTCTTAGTGTGTCTCTAAACAGTGCCTGTGTCTGCAGAGATTTTTTTTTGGTCTCTCCCAGAACCCTTTAGGGCAGTGTATTGGTTAAGAATGTGTTCAGTTGTAAGGAACAGATAACTCATCCCATAATAAGTACAATGGATAGAGATTTGTTTCTATGTTGTTTTTTCATGTAAAAAGTCTGGAGATAAATAATTGCTGGTGTTGATTCAGTTTTGAACAATCATCTTTTGTAAGCTTCTTCAATATGCTGTTTTTACCATCTGTAATTTTTTCTATATCTACAATTCCAAACTACAACGATCTTTAAATTACAAGGTTTTCCATAGAGTCTTTCCTAACTCTCCAGGTGAAAATACTCTTCCTTTATACTCTTATAGGCAGTAGAAAGCTAGAAAGTGGACTTTATCAGTAAGTTATCTATGTTTTATGTCTTATCTTCCCTAGTAGACTATAAATTCTGTATCTGTAGTGTATCTTCCGTTACCCTCTGTAAAAGTGCCTTGTTTTAAGGTAGACATAGTCAGTTTACTTGAATGAATGAACCCTCTGTGTAAGAAAACCCTGTCACTGGTAGTTAAAATTTAAGGAAAAGAGATGTTGGCATGGGTGTGAAATGTGGAGGTGTGAGTTTTAAGCAGATAATTTAATTTACAGGAGTTAAATGTACATGTTGCTGAAAGGAGCACCTTTATCGTATAAACTCATTTCTGAATGCACACATATTTCTTTAATGCTGTCAAACGTATTTTACATACTGTCAAAGCATTCTTTAAATTACCTGCGGAAATAAAATGGAAACTTTTTTCTTTCAGTGCTTAGATGAGTATGAAGATGATGAAGCAGGGCAGAAAGAGCGGAAACGAGAAGATGCAATTACACAGCATAACACAATGCAGAATGAAGCCGTGAGCTTACTAGATTCAGGCAGTTCCTATCTGCTACAGGTGAGTATTTAAAAATACCAGGAAGTCACTAGCTATTTTAACAACAATTTTTAAGTTAGTATTAATAATTTTTCCAGTCTTATTTTGGTAGCATCAGCTTCTGTTAAGTATTTTCAGTTGGATTAACTGCTGATTGTCCTTGTATCCAAATACTTTTTGACTTAAGCAGTGTTTGATTGTTAGTTCCTGAGCAATGAATATTTGCTGACTGACTGATTAAGCACATTTAGGCCGTATGAAATGTAAAAATAGCCAAGAAAAATAATTACCTTCTTAAGAATTAGTAAGTTGAAGTGGGTGGCCAGTTCTCTTTAGGCTGATATTTACATTAGAATTACGTAGCAAATAAAAAGTTGAACAGAAAGTTCCTCCAAAGTCAAATGTTTAAACATAATAATAAAACACAATATATAATACCATGACTTGCCAGAAATACCTACATTTCTGTGTAATTATAAAATACTTTTAAAAACAAAATTGTACTCAATTTCAAATTAGCTGTTATATTGGGCTCTTGTGCACAGAAAATTTGGAGTTGATGGTATAGGGATGCCTCAGTATAAAGCAAATCACTACAGAGTCATTTTATAGAAACTAATTTGGGACTGTTCTTGATGTTATCTAGTCTTAAATTATTTTTGTAGCATTTTGAGATCTTAAGCTAACTTCATGTCTTTTCAGAGTTCTAGTCTTGACTTTCTAAATGCATTTTATTTTGCTATTGTTTTATAAGGAATTTCAGATCATTACACCCATCTCCCTATTTTAGTGATGGAGAAAGATGAAATGTAGACCTATCTGTTAATTTGCAAGGTTATGAAGGTATTTGGTAGAGGGAAGCAAAATATTTTAAAGTAGTTAGGAAATGAGGGTGCAAAACTTCTTTTTCCTTTGCTCTTAGAGGCAGATGTATTGATGTAAAGATTCATAGAGTGATGTAGATTCATCTGTCCACCCCAACCCCCAAGTTGCTGCTACTGCAGATGGTAATCATCACACTTTAGGAAAAGCAGTAGCCTATTGGGTGCTATAAGCCAACAAACAATGTTTCTCTCAGCAACATTGTGTCTGTTCATAATCTAAGATACCTTTGTATTCTTTATTTAATAAAGTTGAAATTAAATCTGAGCCTATTCTAGTGAAGACTTTTCACGTGATGAGTGCTTAATTTTGAGGGCTTAATACAATAAAGTATTTTGATTAAGAGTCTAGACCTGGTTTCATTTCTTGGTCATGCCACTTATGGTGTCACACTCAAATAGTGGCATACTCGAAAAACATCGGGCAGTGGCTTTTAGAAAGAGGGCTGATTTCTTTCTGTAGAATGAGGATTCTACCCACTCACAGTGTGGTGTTATTCTTAAATGTATATAGACACGAAACTGAACTCGGCTCATTGATCTGGGCTCTGTAAAGAGCTTTCTGCCTCATCCAGTTTGTGGTGTTTTCTGTAGCTTTTCTCATCTCTTCCCGGGCCTGCTCTTCATTGCTCCCATTTTTGTTTGTTTGTTTGTTTCATCAGTAACAGGGAAGTGACTCACTGGTGACCTTGGCTCCAAGTGTCTGTTTTGCCATTTGCCAGGATTTTTGCTTAGGATGAGAGTGAGACTAAGACTCTCCACATAGACCTCCAAATTGCCTTCTCAGAGTTGGAATGGGAACAGAAACTGCTCTGTCTGCATAGTTGACTTCTCTCTGAGTTACTATCTAAACTCACATATTCTATTACTCATATAGGATAGATATTTATTTATAACTCCAAATTCAAAAACAACAGAGAGAAAATATTGGCATCATTGGTTGCTTTAAGGCTTTTTTTGAATAGGACAGAAAGATTTTGTTTCTTAGTATTGTCTATGAATCTGAGCCATTCAGTGCGACTAATCTTTAAAAATGAAGAATAAAACGAGAATGTGAGTTTCACATAACAGTATGCTTTGTGAAAGGTTAGAGAATTTTAAGTTTCTGCTTTGTTTTTAAAAATAATGTGGAATAGTGATAATAGAAAATGAGAATTTAAAAAGTTTTTATATTTTTGGCTATGATTTTATGCATCTTTACATTTTTTCTAGATAATTATGCCAGTTTTTAAAGCAAAAATTAATTTTCTGATTAAAACTTGATCAATAAAAAATTTGGAAAAAAATAAAACATGTAAAGAAAAGCCAAATTACTTGGTTTGATTTGTTGATCTTTTTACTTTGTTTTTCTGTGAACTATAATATAGCCGATATTTACACACACACACACACACCCACACACACCCCTATCTGCTCTCTGCCTGCCTACCTACCTATATCTATCTAGGTATTGAAACAAATTTATATCTCTACTTCTAATTCTAATCTAGTATCATAGGCTTTATTCTAGTATTTGTAATTCCTTTTTGTGACATTGAGAAATTTGCTTCCCATTATCCTTAATATGTTTCTTATTTGTTCAGTCTCTCTATATATATTAATAGTAACATATCTCCCGTTGCCACCTCTTCCACACTTATGCCTTCCTCACCACAAGTGGGTTCTGACATCACATGTTGGCTCTGCCTGTGCATGAACACTTTCCTCAATTTTTTCAGGCTTGGGCTTCTCATACCAGGCTGCAAGATGTCCTTCACTTGGCTTAACTTTTGCCATTCTTTGACAGGCTGCTCTTCCCTAGGGCCTCTCTTTGTTCCTGCTCAGACTCTGAGACCTCATACTGGATTGCTCCTCCACGGGAACCCTACTCAGCTTGATTTAGGTTTTGACATCTCCAGACTAGACTGCCACTCCATGTGGACATTCACTTCATCCTGCCTGGGCTCTGGCACAGAACACCCCATGCCAGGCTGCTTCTCGGAGGGTACATATTCTTTACCCTTCTAGAGCTCTAATGCTGCATTCTGAGCCACCCTCCTGAATGGATCACATATCACTTGAGACTCTGGCTGACCATTCATGGGACTCCCTCTCTGACATTGCCCCAGGAATGAGACCTTCCCTCCCCTAGTCACCCTCCTCATTCTGCTTAGGTTGTCTAGGCCAGGCCAAGTCCTTCTGCTGTGTGAGCAGTCTCCACAGTTTGGACTTTGTCTATGCCAAGCAGCTGTTCTTTATGTAGGATTCCAGTATTTCCATACCCTGGTCTGAGCCACTGTTTCCTCCCCACCTTGCTCTGCCCCACTCATTGGCTTTAGGATTGATTTATTCAGGAAAGGAAGGGGAAGGATGAGTTTTTCCTTTTAAAATCTTTGTCAGTTTGATAAAGTTCTTGTTTTATTTTTTATTTTCCTAGTTATTTTATCAGTTATGCATTATAGAAATTTTGTTCTGTAGCCATCTTTAACAAGGTGTCATAATAAACTATGCATACCAATATAAATATTTTAAGTTAGTCCTGAGGGCCAGTTAACATATTATTGCTGTAATTTTACTGAGGGTTGTGGCTTTGTTGCTAGTTTGTTTGAATAACTTCAGTATTATTTTGCTATATTCTACTGGGCTTGCATTTGTCTGATCTTATTTCACATATGCTATTATATTTGTTTATACATTACAAGTTCTGATCTACCACTGCACCTGTAAAGACAACGTTCATGGGATTTCCTTATTGACCATTCTAAACTTGAATGAAGCAGAATGTTTTACTTGAACTTACACAAAACGTTGTGTGCTTTGCCAACATTTTCTGAGCTTCACATTGGTCTTTCCCTTTTCCTTCAGTAATATAAACCATTCCATTGCAAGGAAGATTATTTCAGGAAAAGTGTATTTAAAATCAGTTGTATAACAGACTTTGGGGTTATTGGAAGTTCTAATTACATAGTCATTGAAATTTTACGACCAGTATCAGCCTTAACTGTTGTACTTTTTACAAGCAGTTTCAGTGATAGTGGTACAGCAGTTCCCCTTATCCAAGGGAGATACGTTCTAAGACCCCCAATGGATGCTTGAAATTCCATATCTCCCTTGGATAATACTGAACTCTGTATATACTAGGCACCAGTTTCTTTGTCCTTCTTTACAATTTCATGGATGGATTAGTTCTTACCATAGATCTTAGCAACCTCAGTATATGATTTTTTTGTTTCCTTGTTAAATTGAGAACTTTTACCTTCTAACTTAAAGGAACACTTTACAGCTTTTCTTTGTCATATCTGAATTGTCAGAATCACTGCTCTTGTGCTTTGGGGCCATTATTAAGTAAAATAAGAGTTACTTGAACACAATCACTGGGATACCACGACAGTCGATCTGATAACCAAGATGGCTGCTAGGAGATTAAGGGACGGGGAGAATATCCACCACAGATCTGCTGGACAAAGGGATGATTCATGTCCTCGGCAGGATGGAGCAGGATGGTACCAGACTTCATGATGCTACTCACAGTGGTTCACAACTTAAAACTTATGAATTATCTCTGGAGTTTTCCATTTAGTATTTTCATACCAAGGTTGACCACAGGTAACTGAAACCACAGAAAGCGAAACCTTGGGTAAGGCGGGAGGGACTACAGTATTTCTCCATGTTTTCTACATTTAGAATGGAATTGTCAGCTTTAACAGTTATAGTAATTATTAAAGTTCCAAGTAATTGTATAGTTAAGTTCTTTTGCTTGGAAATTTTTGTGACCACAGAAATATAGAGGTTTCTAGTTAACAAATCTAAGGTGAAGTTTATATTTGTGTAGAATTTTGTTCTAAGGTGCAGGAGTATCACTTTCTACCTTAAAATTATATTTCACTTAACATAATGTCCTCTAGGTTCATCCCTGTTGTCACAATGATCTTGTATGTGGAATCTAAAAAATGTCAAACTCATAAAACCTAGAGAGTAGAGTGGTGGCTGGGATGTGGGTAGATGGCGAAAGGAGAAGTGTTGGTCAGTGGGTACAGAGTTGCAGTTAGATAGGAATAAATTCTGTTCTATTGCACAGCAAGGTAACTATAATTAATAATAATATATATTTCAAAATAGCTAAAAGAGGAGATTTTAAATGTTCTCACCACAAAGGAATGATAAATATTTGAAGTGATGGATATGCTAATTACTTTTATTTGATTTGATCATTCCATACCGTATACATGTATCAAAATATCTCTTTATATCCCATAAATATACATGATTATTATTTGTTAATTAAAAATAAAACTAAAATAATTATTAGGGACTCTGTTGATGCACCGTATGGGTTGATTTTGGTTTTTCTTACTAACATTTCTAATTTCAGACATGCCCAGTTTTATCTTTTTGGCAGGGATATAGAGATCATTTTAAACTACATCTGTAATTGTCAATTTTGAATATACATGAGAAGCAGACTACTGTCCCTCCTAAATCTCCAATAATACTCATATACTATTGGTTATCCAAGTTAAGGAGCATTCCATTGTTAAGGTTTATAATTTGATTAGTAGATTCTTTAGCTATGTAATGCATAGTCTCTAATATACCAATAAAAATTCAAATCTACCAGTAAAGAATAAACTTAAGTGTTATCTGCCTGCTTTAGAATTTTAACTATTGAAATATTAGTTATATAGAAATAAGTATAGCTTAAGTTCTCATTGTTTATACATCTCAGACATGACATGGGATGATTTGATCAACTATGTCAGAGTTCTAATTTTATCAGCTGCACCAAGTCAGCTGTGTAGAAATACTGTATAAAACTTACTAAAGGTTTGTGTAAGTGACTAGTTGTTTAAAAAAAAAACAACTGTAGAATGTAGAAATGTGATATTATTACATGACTTTGTATTAGTATACTTAATTCAAAACTTGTCTGATACTGTCTTTAAGTCATTTATAGTTAGGTCAATGTGTAAAATTTGTCTAATGCCACTATAGTTTAGTGTTGCTGAAAATGCCCTTTGTTTCACATATCTATATTTGTTAAAATTCTGCTGTATTTGCATTAGTCTAAGTTTTACCATGTTACAGAAAATACCTATTTCAAGTATCAGAAGTATTCATTGCCAGGTTATTCATACCATATCAATTGATAACGAAAATTAGTCCAGTAAAGGCTTCTCTCATTTAGCAATTCTGCTGATATGGGCAATCAAGCTGCTATGGCATGTTCAGGAATATTTCAAATATAACCAAAATGAGAGAGAGAGAGGATGTTTTGGAACTTTGTTTCGGAGATTCTGGCATTATTAGCGTTTTTTCTTATGCATAGACAGACATCATTTAAGATATACGCCCTAGGTTCTTTATTTTTTTAATATGCCTTAGCTTTACTTCATATTGCATAGTATTAGGGAATTTTGTAAAAGAAAATCTCTGTAAAATGTTAATTGAAATACTATTTGGGAAACTCTAGGAGAAAAAGTTCCATATGAAATCATTGTCATCTACATTTAATAAAATGTGCTTTGAGTGAATATACATAAGCTTAATATTGCTTTTTGGTTTATCTAAATAACCATTGATTAAACACATTAGCTGTTAAGCTTTCAAGAATAATTTAAAAACTAGATTTTATAAAATATATTCTTAGCTCTTATTCACTAGATACACTATATTTTAATAAATGGATCTGTTTTACGCATTTGGTACACAAAGTACAAAGATTCATCTGCCTCATCATCATTTAGGGGATACCTCCTTAATGACAGGTAGATTAAAAAAATCTATTTAAAGTTTACTAACTAGGTTTTGTTGTCCCTGCTATAAGAATAATGGATGCCCAGGGAGGGTTAAAATAAACTGTCAAAGCATGGCTTCCCCAGAGGTAATCCTGTTTGCAGGGTCAAGTCCACACACCTGGACCCTCTAGTATCCTGTCACCTGGTTACTTCCAGCAACTGGTTATTTCCCAAGTGGTGCTTTTTCGGTAACTGCAGATTACTAAGGAAGTTATTTCCCTAAGTTGTCAATATATATTGCATACCAGGTGACCTGGGGGTTTTGGGGGGAAAGAAATCAAAGAGGGGGCTCCTTGTCTGCCAAAAGTTTATATTTTACTTAGAACATAAAACATATACATGAAAAATTTAGATAAAGTTATTTAAACTAAGTGATTTAGGCTGTTGTAATGGGAGTTTATTGACTTGGAATCATTAGACTTATTAAAATTCCATATCCCAGTTAGGTTTTTTTGTTGTTGTTGTATTAACTATCAAATTAAATTGAAAGCCTGTTATGAAGGGGTTATGCTAATTGTTTTACTTATTTACAACATTTAATCTCCACAGTAACCCAATAAAATAAGCATTGTTGTTACTCTGTTTTAGAGATGAGGAGACAGAGACTGATAAAAGTTAAACCCACAGACTTGCAGCCACTGAGTAGCCTGTCTGGTTAGAACTTTTGTCTAATTCTTCCTCTAAATCATACACAGTTTATTGTGCGTTTTCTCCACATTGCTAGTCTTTTATTGCATCATGCAGTCAGTGTTTACTGTTTTACTCTGGAATTGGTCATCTTATAAAGATTTTATTCTTTCATTTTAACCAGATTAGAAATTCTTTAATTGTAAGATCTCTCGTAGAGACTTAATGATTAACTAGGAAAAAGATTATTATCAGTTTTTAAAGACTCAATCATTTGATTTTGACCTGTTTTATTAAGATGAAAATACAAAAATATTTGTAGAGCCCAGACTATCAAAAGACTAAAAAGAGAAATAACTTCCTAGTTTTCGTTGCAAAGTAATACTTTTTCCACCCCAATTGTTAATGCTAGCTTTCAGTGATTTTTTTTTTTTTTTTTTGGTAGCTTAGAATAGCACAGTGAAACATACTTTCTCTCTTTTCACTTTCAGGTGTGCATATAGTCTTTAAAGATAAGCATTAGGCACTAAATGTATGTGAATTGTAGCTTTTTTAAAACTGAGGGCGTTAAAAGACAAAGGGGCTATATAAAGAATATAATGGTTGTATTTTTTAATGCCCATTGACTTCCAAAAGGATTTAAGCTGACCGGTTAATGAATGATGCCCTCCTTGCCCATTTTCTGAGCTTTTAAAATACTTCCATATTAAAAAAAATTCTAAGAAAGTGATTGGTTTGGGCTGAAAAATCTGATGCAGAGTCTTGTTTTTTTTGACCAGCAGTGTGAATTTTTAAAAATAACAATTGCTTTAAGTTGGTTCTTTCAAAATTAGATATTCTTTATCAACTGTTTTATATAATCAGAAATTGTGTACATATACACCCATACTGACTTGTCATTATTTTTACTTTATAGGAGTCTTCCAGAACAGTTTCAGGCAGATACAAGAGGTAAGAATCCTTACATTATGTCTTGCAGTGTATTATAAACGTGAATATAATATCTGTCTGACCATGACTTAACTAGAACTGTTTAAAGCAGCTCTTTGAAAAGTAAGAAACATTAATATTGTGCTTTTAAAAAGAAATTATGTTATATGCAGAAGTGTAATGTCTGTCTGACCAAGGCTTATTCTGACATACTCTGCAGTCTTTCAAAACTGTCCACACCGTGAATTTGCATGGGTCTGATAAACTTTGCAAAATAAAAACTTAGAGTTGCTTTTTATCGTGTATTTAAACATTGAAAATACAAGTAGACTACCTGTATTAGTCAGCTCTGGTTATTATAACAAAATACCATACATAGACTGGGTGGCTTAAACGACAGGAATTTATTTTCTCTCAGTTCTGGAGCCTGCAAGTCCAAGATCACGGTGCCACCACGGTCACATTCTGGTGAGGACTCTCTTCCTTGCTTGCAGATGGCTGCTTTGTTGCTATGTCCTCACATGGCAGAGAGGGGTTGAGGAGAGAGAGAGAAAGAGACAGAGGAAGGGAGAGGGAGCGCAAGCTCTCTGATATTCCTTTTTATAAAGGGCACTAATCCTATCATGAGGACCCTACCCTCTTGACCTCATCTAAACCTAATTATCTCCCAAAGGCCCTATCTCCAAATACCATCACATTGAGGGTTAGGGCTTCAACATTTGAATTTTGGAGGAGACAAAATTCAGTCCATTGTGCCACCTCTGCACAGTGAGTAACACTTCTACCAGAGAATGTGTCTGTGTGTATGCATGTATAGGAAGAAAATCAGAATTAGGCATGAGAAATTTTTCAGTGGAGCTGTCTGGGATATTAGATTCCTTTTCTGTTGAGGCCATGAAGTTTGCAGAAGCATGTGGTCATACTTGTGCTAATAATCATACAATGATAAATCTTACTGAGTGCTTATAATGTCTAAGATGCTTTACATAGAGATTTCATTCAATTAGGTAACAATACTCACTTCCATTTTATAGATGAGGGAAGTGGGGTTAAAGAAGTAGAATAATCTCCCAGGGATTACAAACCTAGTCCACAGCAGAATCAGGATTTGAACTAAGGCAGCCTGACTCCATAAGGTACATGCTTACTAACTCTACAATACCGTCTGCCTGGATTTATAGATATAAAACTTTTGTTTTTTATCTATTTATATGTTAAAGTTTAGAATACTTTGGTTATTATATTCCATTTGAAATTTTTATTAATCGATTAACAGGAATGCTAATTTTAATACTAAGTCATATATAAATAAGATTTTTATTTTTATCATGGGGCATAGTATCTATTAACAGTAGAGAAAGATAAGGAAGCCAGAATAATCACCAAGAGTAAATAGATCTGAAACCATTTCTGGCACACAGAAAAATACTCAGTATGTTTGTTACTGCTACTGCTTTTATTTTCATTTTTTAGTAATTTTGATATAGGTATAATGAAACCTGTTCTTTTAAGCTTATCTGACATTTGTACATTGCTTGATAATTTTTACTTACCATGAAGAGTTTAAACTGAAAAGAATCCTTTTTCTTTTGCCGGAAATCATTGTGAAATAGCCTTGATTTGGCCTGTTTGCAGACTACCTTCTCACACCAAAAAAATTTTTATCATCAGTTTTTGGTTTGGGGAGTAAAGATAAACTGATAACTTATCAAGTTTGTTGTATTAATCTTAGATATTCAGTTCTTGTTAAATAATAGAGCCTAAAATTATGAATGGGACTTTTCAGATTTGTGTTTTTTAATTAGAATCAATAGCAGAATAATATTCTTATAAATCCTGATTGGAAGCTTTATTTACATGTCACTTTGTTAAATCAGGAAGAAAGTTGTTTCCCATAGTGTAAATTTTTATATTTAAGCTTTCGAGACCATTGTTTTACTTATGAGATGTTTGCATATGTGTACTTTAATTCTTATAGCCTGGAGCAGCAGTCCCCAACCCCAGGCTGTGGCTCAGTAGGCCTGTTAGGAACCAGGGCGCACATCACTGCCTGAGCTTCCACCCTCACCCCCATGGAAAAATTGTCTTCCATGAAACTTAGGAACTGGGCGGCACAGTAGGAGTGTGTGGCAGGCAGGCAAGCAAGCAAGAGAAGCTTCAAAGCTTCAACTGTATTTACAGCCCCTCACCCCATCGCTGGCATCACTGCCTGAGCTGTGCACCCCCCACCACCCATGGAAAACTTGTCTTCCATGAAAGCAGTCCCTAGTGCAAACTGGTACCAAAAAGGTTGGGAACTGCTGGTCTTGAGCATGTGGTTTGTTACTTTTCAGCTTTCAAAAGTTTAGCCTTGTTTAATACTGTTACAAAATATTTTAAAGTTTCAAGTCATTTTTCATTGATTCACAGCAACTGTTTTAATGCCATCTAAAAAGAAAAAAAAAAAAAGAACACTAACAAACAAAAATAGAAAAATCCTAAAGCCTAAAATCTATATCTGAAATTATCTACTTCTTATCTAGTAGAAATGTGTTATGCTTCATATCAACAGTTCATTATTTTCATTAATCTGTCAGCAAGTTGTAGCAGTGACTACAGAATGCATGCTTCTTGCTGAGGGTGTCTGCTGAGTAATGGAGATTTAAAAAAGAGAAATGGGCTAAAAGATAGAAATTTGGCATCATTTTCTTAGAAAATATTTTCATTAAACCAAATAACTTATGATATATATACAGCTAGAAATAACTTTTGAAAGGTCATTAGTGGGTTCAAGTACCCAGAAGACTAGTTTGTATGTGTGCTCTTATAAATTATGAATTAAATTTATATTTATTGTAGTTTTTAATTTTGTCTCACAGATATCAAGATTGTACTTTTGCAACACTGACTGTTAAGTGCTTGATCTAGTTATGATATATTTTAAAAACTGAATTGACTCTTGTTTAGAATATATCTTATACATTCACTGTTTTCATTTTTAAAAAGTATTTAAATAACTTAAGGAAATATTTGGAGGTAAGGGTCATGAAATTTCTGAAACTCAAGGTTTAGTAAAGATCAATCAGTGTCATATATTTGTGATTTTTTTTTTCTCAATGTGTAATTTTCTTAACAGGATGTTTACTTGGTTAAGTTTATAGTGCATTGGTTAAAGTAGGAAAAAAAAAAGAAAGAAAAAAGGCAAGACAGTACTTAAAGACTTGCAAAAGGCCAGATTAGCCAGGGTATATAATTTACCATTTGTAAAGAGTGGGGGAAGCAAGTTAAGACAAATACTAAGTTTTATCATTCTCACATAGTAATTAACTGATTCTTATGTTTTCACAAATATGTTTAAATCAGGATTAATTATTTTATTAAGTAACATTTATGCAAAGTAATAAGTGCTTCTCAGCACTCCCCACTCACCTACCCAAGTAACCTTAATAGATATAATAGTTTGTAAAACACCTTCACATACCTTACCCAACGATAGCCTCATCAGACAGCAGCCAGGCAGCATCTTTTCTCCCAGATGAAAAAAAGGATTTAGTTCAGTGAACTCTTTTACCACATTCCCTCTGAGCAGAAATTGATTGAGTTACAAGAGAGGAAACATTACTAGTTTTTTTTTTTTTTATAAAGAGCGTGGACACATCAAGATGTGAATGTTAGAAAAAATTAACCCTATCTTAGCCAAAATATAGATGCAGACCCTATTTCAAATCTGCAGTGTTTCACATTATTATTGTAGTTTTATAATTCATGTAGCTTCATCAGGAATTTTCTTATATTTTAAATTACTGAAAATAATCAGGATAGAAATTTTATACAATTTAAAAATTGTTTCCTTTATTTTAAAATAATACTGATCATTCAAAATTTGAGAAATATAGAAAATTAGGATTAGAAAAACTCACTCATAATCTGACCACCCAAGTCAAACGCTGTTAGCATTATTTTTCTTTTTTACTTCCAATTTATTTTTCTAGGCTTTTTATTTATATAACTGTGAGCATAATGGATGTACAGTTTCACATTCTGGTTTTCTTTTCACCAAATGTAACATAGGTATCTTCAACTTTTATTTTAATTTCTCCAAACAATGGCTGATATCAACTGAGGGATTTCTGCCTTTTCAATAAAGTGTAGTAGCATAAATATAGCAGAGATCTTCACTATCACTGCTTTGGGGACCAATAATTTCTTTCTTCTTTATTTGAATAAAATGTGACCATGATTCTTTTTCTTAAGGGTCAGCTTTCTCTTCCACAGTCAGTTCTGCAATAATACTTGTTTTGAAAATACAAATTTGTCCCAGTTAATACATAGGGAACAATTTGACCCTAATTTAAATTTTGCCTTTGCTTATGCCCAGTTTTGTTCACAAGAAACGCTAAGTGGATATAGAAAGCTGTACCCAGCTCAACCAAGCTACGTAGGAATACACAAAATGCTCTCAGGCACACACTGCAAACATCTACCAGCTACCCAAGTATGAGCCACAGCCACATGTGATATTACAACTTCCAGTCTGATTTCACATAACCCTCCTTCCTACTCATACTTCAAAATAACTTACAAGCTGCAACCCTTTTGATGCCAGCCAACTTTCAAAAGTGAACTTCACTTCTTTTTCAAGATAAATTGTCATAGTTATGTATTTCTTAACCATTTAAAATGGGTAAAACTGTGCTGCCATTTTTTATTAGGTTCCTATTTTTTTTCTTTAATGTATCACTGATGAAGTTTTTGCGCATTGTGCCCCTAGCCCAATTTCCCCTATAATCCCTGTGTTTTTATTGAGTGATTTTTACATAATACATATGTTGTATTTTAGCAGAACTAACTCTGGGTAGGTAGTTTGCCGTTGTGTAAATGGGAAGTCTTCTACTTAACATGAATTGCATTTAATTTGAGACACTGTGCAATGCTCTAAGCATACAGATTTTAGAACAGGAAGAGATTTGGGGGTAAATTAAACCTCATGACATTCTCAGATAACATTGCATAGGTTATTTCCCACTCTGTTCCTGTCTAAGCCAACAGTCACATTAATGTTAACATGTAGGCATGTGAAACCAGGTAAGGGTTAACTTGAGACACCATCAACTGGAAAAATTAAATGGAGGGACAATTGATTAATGCTCTCTGGTGGAAAGGATGGCACTGGGTCAGAATAATGGGTATGGTTTCTGGCAGGATATAAGCTGTGGAGAGAGTGAAAGGGCCAGCTTGATTCAGACACTGGTAAGATTAGACAGGATTGTATGGTGAGAGGATCACCTTTTTAATTTTTTAAATTTTTATTATGGCAAAATAGACATTATTCTAACCATTTTATCGTACACAATTCAGTGGTATTAAGTATGTTCTTAATGTATAACTATCACCAGTCTAGTTCCAGAACTTTTTCATCACCCCAAAAGTAAATCCTGTCCTTTTAAATCAGTCACTCTCTATTCACCTTCCCCCAGCCCCCTGGCAACTACTAATCTGCTTTCTGTCTCTATGGATTTGCCTATTTGTGGTAGTCTATATAAATAGAATCATACAATATTTGGCCTTTTGTGTCTAACGTCTTTTACTTACCATAATGTTTTCAAAGTTTATCCGTGTTCTAGTGTGTATCAGGACTTTATTTCTTTTTGTGGCTGAATAATATTCCATTCATTATATGGATATTCTACATTTTGTTTAGAAAAGGATCACTTTTAAAACTTATATACCGTATCTTAAATTATCATCTTAACTCTGTTCTTTTTGAACTAGTATGCAGAGAAGTTTAGACATTTAGTTCTCACTTGATTCTCAAGCTCTTTCACAGGTAATTGAATAGAACCTATTTAAGTTTAGAAAGAGAATTTATTTAGAAACATAATTTTAATTCAAGATTTAAGATGTTGCAACACAATTACGTCAACTTTTTTCTAAATGGAACTTTCTTTATAATATTGTTTTAAAAACCAGTGGTTCTTGTTTTGCACATAGGCTTTGAGAACTACCAAGTAGACAGAAACTTCCTTGGTTTGTTGGTTAAGGGTCAAACCAGAAAAATCAGCCAAAATCTTTAAAGTGAGAAATCCAGACTAAAGAGGACCAAATGTATCTCCCAGTAGTTGGAGAGAGACAGTCTTCTTAGGCTACATGTGACCTTTTCTAAGAAATCTATTCCTTTTCAAGATCCAATATTTCTATATTAGCATATGTTCTATATTTTACCAATTGCTGTCATGTATGCAGTAGCTGCGTCTCTTTTGGTTAATGGATTTTGGAAAAGGAAATGAAAGCGACAAAATGATATTCTAAAATAAGTTGGGATACTGGTACATTTGGTGGACTGGTGGATATGTGAACTTTCCTATGTCGTAAATATTCTTAGCTAAGATTTATATATTTGCCATCTACCAGGTACTATTCAAAGTACTTTCCATACAGTTATTTCTCTGATAGTCCTATGAAAGGGGTGCTTTTATCATCCCCATTTTATAAATAAGGAAACTGAATCACAGTGACATTTAATGACTCATGTGAAATTAAACATATATAAATAGGCACAGTCAGTGTATGTTGCTTTACCTCATGGTAGTATTAATTTGCCTAGTATAGGTAACAAATGGGTACAATGTGGACATTTGATTTAATTAGCTTATTTAGACTCCAAGTAACTGGAAGGTACCAGTAACTGAATTTTTTTCCTGTTTACATAGGTGTTTTTTGTTTTTTAAAGTTTCTTCTGTATGTATGGCTCTGAATTTGAGAGTCTCTTCAGCTCTATTTACTTTTGTCTAGCTATAGTACAGTAGCAGAAAATAACTTTTATTCTTAATCATGATCTTTAGGTATAACAAGATATAAAGTATCATCATAATTACGAAAGAGAAACTATGTAATAATATTTGGCATAATTTTAAGTGCATTTTTTGTATAATTTTTTTGAAAATTAACTACTCAACTGAACATGCTAGGAAATTCTCTTTTTTAAAGAGCTTTATTGAGATGTAATTCAAACACCATAAAACTCACCTTTGTGGGGAGGTAGGTAAGCTCCCAGCAAAAAACCGGGTCCCTTTGGTAGAGTTGTAAGGGATAAGAAAATAATAGAGAAAAATGGAAAATAAAAGAATACACAGGGACAAAGATATAGTTTTATAAGTTTATAAAGATTATAGACAAAGCGGGATCTCAGGGGGCCTAGACCTTCTCCGTGGGTCTCAAAAAGTCCCAAATGAGGTCTTATATGGTAACTTATAGGGAATAGTGATTAATTGCCAGGGGTAACAGATTTACATAACAACAGGTAGTTCCTCTCAGGTTAACAGATTTTCAAAAGGCTTCTACAGAGCCTTTAACTAATTCTATTTACATTTCCCTTCAGGGCAAAAACTCCTAAGACAAATCCTGTCTACAAACACATCTATATTAATTCATGGAACAACAACCTTTGTAAAGTGTACAATTCAGTTTTTAGTACATTCACAATGTTAAACAACCATCACCACTATCTAGTTCCAGAATTTGTTTTCCTCCCCCAAAGGGAAACCTTATACCCATGAAGTAGTCAGTCTTCATTCTTCCCTTCTCCCAAGCCCCTAGCAACCAGTAATCTGTTTTCTGTCTTCATAGGCTTGTCTACACTAGATATTTCATTTAAATGGAATCGTACAGTATGTGGCCTTTGTGTCTGTCTTCTTTCACTTAGCATAATGTTTTCAAGATTTATGCATATTGTAGCATGCACGGCTATAACACATTATGTTTAACCATTTGGATTAACATAATGGACATGTTGGACTGTTTATTATACTTTTTGGCTATTATGAATTATTATATATATTATGCAATGAACATTCATGTACAAGTTTTTGTGTAATCCAATTTATTCTTAGTATGCAGAAGTTTTTCATTTTGCTTAGTTGAAGGTTTTTCCAAAACACCAAAATGGACATTTATATGTCAACTATTTATTGAATAGTTCTGAGGTGCAGGGTACTCTGCTTGCCTGTTTAGGAGACTCATGTTAAGATAATAATGGGGAGAGTTAATTTTAGCTGTTCTTACTGGATATAATGAACTACATTTGGAAGAATGTTTTCTTTTCTGCGTTTGTTTTGTCTAGCTTTCAGGTGGTGATATTTGAGCAACCAGATATATTTCATCTCTTTAGGATAATTCTCTATATTTATCACATCAGAAATGAGCATGTGTGATATGACATTCACTAATTGGAACAATCAAATTTTTATCAGTGAGATAGGTTATAAACTATAATATATTGGTATAAAAAGTTACAATGCAACCATTAAAATGATGCTATAGAAGAATATTAATTAATAGGAAAATTATTACCTACTTATATTAAATAGGAGGGAGAGAGCATATTACAAAAAGTATGATACAAAACGAAGTCTATCATAATATATATAAAGTATTCTTAACCTGAGATCTATTGATGTCATGAACTGATAAAATTCTTTGTAAAAGAATATAATGTTCATTTTTCTAGGAATAGATTTGTATTTTTCATCAGATTTTAAAAGGAATCTGTGATCCAAAAAGGTTAAAAACTATTAATATGTTATAAAATATTAACGGTAGTTATCTCTGGGTTGGTAGAATTACTGGTAATATTCATTAATATTTTCTGTTTTCCACAATGAATATCACAATTGTAATAAAGTCTGAGAGTGGATTTTGAATTTTAGTTGTTGATGCATGTGCTTATGTATGCGTTTGTATTTAAAGGAAGAAGAGAGAGAAACCCTACATAGAGCCAAGGGACTGTTTTGAGTGGTGGAGAGAATAGGGTAGTAAATGATACTGAAAGTATAGAAGCCAATCATGTACTTGTTGGCTATTTAGGAATTTCACAATGTAGCCAGTACCTCTCAGTATTTGATATCCATTCTAAATGTAGGATTTTGCCCGTGAGTCTTGTATTTCTTCTAATTGCTGAGCTTTGAAATGTCTATTTTAGTGGAAAATTCCTCTAGCTATAATCTCTTAATGCTGCCAATCTCATTCTCATGATAGTTTTAGAATAACAGTGTAATTTTCCTGAACACAACATCCCCTGGTCTTCCCACAGAAGATATGAAAATTCCCAGAGGGGGAAAAACTTCCAGTAAAGTGTGGTATTTATCTTTGATTATACTGTTTATTGTTTTCCCTTTTCCGAACATTATAGTTAATATCTTTGTAGTTAAGGGCAGGAGAATTCTTTTTGGATCATATTAGAGATTTGTGTTAACATTCCTAAGTAGGCTGTTACAAACTTTTTGGAGTTAATGAAACAATCTTTTATTCTGAATATTTTGCACAGTGCAAATCTAGCCTTCAAAATAGGTTAAAAGCATTTCTGCTTTTAGAATAAACAGCTATATTTGGCAATAGGATCAAGCAGCACGGTTCTTCACAATTATGACAATAGTCCTTATAAACGTAATATGTACTGGGGATAAAGCACTGGTTTTGTTTTTCACTAATAATTATTCCTTTTAAATTTGCATAAGGGCATTTATATATTGACAAGCCTAATGTGAAGAATTTTTCAAATTGTTAATTGGTTAAACATTTTTGAAATAGTTTTAAATTTGTTCATCAAGTAAATACAAGAATATTAAGGAATACCCATATTGCTAGGTGTTTTGTTTGTTTGTAGCTGTCAGCATTATAGTTTCTACCTGAATAATCTTGTGGTTGATGCAAGAAGTTGGACTTTTTTTTTTTAAGTGAAAAAGGGGGTCCTTTAAAATTGTTGTTAATACTCTTCTATAATATGGCATGACTCTAGTGATACCTTACCCTCTTGATTTTCTTCCTACCACTTTACTGGTATTTTTCAGTCTTCTTTGTAGTTCTTCCTTTCCTGTACCTGTTCTTTATGTATTAGTGTTACTCGGCTTTTTATCACAGACTTCGTTCTCTTTTTCTGTGTATTTGTGCTAGAAATTTGATTCACTCCAATGACTTCAGTTACTATCTATACATATGCTGATGACTCCAAATCATTAGCTCCATACCTGTCTAACCAACAACTATTAAATGCTTTGGCTATTTCAGACACATGCCAAACTCAAGATGTTCAAAAGTAAACTTGTAAAACCCAATGGATTTCAGTAGTTGGCATCAACATCTACATCTACTTTTGCTCAAGCCAGAAACCTAGCTATTGTTTATAACCCTTATTTGAGGGTTATTTTTTCCCCTCACTATCTCACCCATATCCAGTCATTCACTGGTCTTGTTGAGTTTACCTCCTGAGCATCTCATTGATACTGCACCAGTCTAGGACAACTTACATAGATGATTACAGTAGCCTCCAAACTGACCTTCCTGCCTCCAGTGTGGCTTATCTTCAGTGCATTTTGTAAAAATGATCCTGTTACTTTCCCTGCTTTAATGGTTTTTCCTTTAAATGAAGTCTAAAGCAGTCGTTTCCAAAATGCAGTAATGCACAAAATAATCTACTAGAGTGCAGGAGGAAAAGAAAAACTATGTCATTAAATATTAAATGTCCAATTTTGAATCAAAAGTTTAATTTATTTTATCTCAAGCAAGAAGTACAATTAATCACAGTATGAGCCTAAACTGTCAACACAGTTTTGCCATTTTAGTGGTAGCTTGTTTATGCCAGCAGCGAAGAAGCCTGGAGAGCAAATGGCAGTGAAATCACAAAAGGCATTTTCCACAGCTTGTTGAGAACTGAATATTTTTCCTTACAAGAAGTGGTCCAAAGCCTTGAAGCAGTGGTAGTCAGTTGTTGCAAGGTCTGGTGAATACAGTGGATGACAAGAGAGTTTCCAAGTCCAGCCTGTGTAGTTTGAACAGTGTTGTTTGTGCAACATGTGGTTGAGTGTCATATTGCAAGAGGATTGGCCTGTCTCCATTGACCAATCTCTGCCGCTTAATCACAGGCATCCTCATTGTTTCGTCCAACTGGTTGCAGTAAACATCTGCTGTAATTGATTGACCAGGTGCCATGAAGCTGTAGTGGATAATACCAGCGTTGGACCACCAAACAGGCACCATTAGCTTTTTTTGATTAATATTCGGTTTGGACTGTGTTTCAGCACATCATCTTTATCCAGCCATTGTGCCAAATGCTTGCAGTTGTCAAACAGAATCCATTTTTCATCACACATGACAATACGGTGTAGAAATGGTTTGCCTTTATGTTGTGACAGCACGGAAAGACAAGCTTCGAGACGATTTTTCTTCTGATGCTCATTTAATTCTTAGAGAACCCATCTCTCTAGCTTCTTTACCTTGCTGATTTGTTTGAAATGGTCCAATGCTATTGATATAGTAACGTCAGACCTTGCTGATAATTCATGCATAGGTTGAGATGGATTCGCTTCCACTACAGCTTTCAGCTCATCATTATCCACGTTGGTCTCAGGTTGCCCACATGACTCATTTGCAAGATTAAAATCACCAGAATGGAGCATCTTAAACCACTGACATACTGTGTGTTCATTAGCCACATCCTTCCCAAACAGTTCATTGATATTTTGAGCTGTCTGTGCTGCACTGGTTCCACAATAGAACTCATATACGAAAATAACATGAGTTTTTGACTTACCCATGGTTTCACAAAAATTGCTCTAAAAAAATTTTGAAAGATAATCACAAGCCAAACCATGTATTTGAAAGAATAAGGATGTACCTTCACAATAAAAATAAAACAAGGAGTATCAAAATGAAAT
>NW_012150841.1:1292133-1294109 GCF_000956105.1 Propithecus coquereli
CAAAACAAGCTTTACTGGAGTTTTTGACAAGAAAAGAGCATATACTTTTTCTAAATGTGACAGTAGTGGTAAACCAAATGATGGCGATGGAAATAATTTCAAAGAAATGCAGACCAAAAGAGTTTATACTAGTTTTGCTGAGAAGTATTATCTGTTTTATGTTGAATTTAGTTTTCAGCTTTAATTGATAGGGAAGTGCTAAAACCATAGTGAGTTATTTGTGGAGATACACTGGCTAATAAAACAATAAAACCATAAAAATTTAATTGGCATTTATATGCATGACATAAGTATGTTCAAAACCAAATTCATTATTTGAAAGAAAGAATATTACGTTAAAAAACTGACAGAAGCAAAGGTTTAAGATTTCACCATATAATCATTAGGATTTTGTGGGTTTCTTATAAAGTCTCACTTGAGTTTTTTAACATTAAAAAACTACATACAAATGACATCTTAGTCATGAATTCTTTGCCTTGGCCAATGTCTAGAAGAGTCTTTCCTACATTTTCTTCTAGAATTTTTATGGTTTCAGGTCTTACATTTAAGTCTTTAATCTATCTTGAGTTAATTTTTGTGTATGGTGATAGATAAGGATCCAGTTTCGTTCTTCTGCATGCAGCTCTCCAATTTTCCTAGCACCATTTATTGAATAGGGCATCCTTTCTCCAGAGTATATTTTTTGTCTGCTTTGTCGAAAATCAGTTGGTTGTAGCTATACGATTTTATTTCTGGGCTTCCCATTCTGTTCCATTGATCTATGTGTCTGCTTTTATGCCAGAACCATACTGTTTTGCTTACTATAGCTTTGAAGTATAATTTGAAGTCCTGTAATGTGATGCTTCCAGATTTGTTCTTTTTGCTTAGGATTGCTTTGGCTATTTGGGGTCTTTTTTGATTTCATGTGAAATTTAGGATTGTTTTTTCTAGTTCTGTGAAAAACGACATTGGTATTTTGATGAGAATTGCATTCAATCTGTAAATTACTTGGGATAGTATGCACATTTTAACAATATTGATTGTTTCAATCCATGGACATGGTATATTTTTCCATTTGTTTGTGTCATTTCTGATTTCTTTCATCAGTGTTTTGTACTTCACCTTGTAATACCTCAAAAGCAAATACAGCAACAATAAATAAATAAATAGGCCTTAATTAAACTAAAGCATTTCTATACAGCAAAGGAAATAATCAACAGAGCAGATAGACAGCCCACAGAATTGGAGAAAATATTCACAAACTATACATCTGACAACAGACTAATATCCAGAATCTATAACAACCCAAACAAATAAGAAAAAAAACAACACCATAAAAAAGTAGACAGAAGACACAGATTATTTTTCAAAAGAAGATACGCAAATGGCCAAAAAACATGAAAAAATGCTCAACATTACTAATCATCAGGGAAATGTAAATTAAAACCATAATGAGATGCCACCTTATCCCTCTTAAAATGGCCATTACTAAAATGTCAAAAAAAAAAAATAGATGTTGTTGTAGATGCAGTAAAAGGGAACACTTATGTACTATATTGGTAGGAATATAAAATTGCTACAACCTCTATGGAAAACAGTATGGAGATTCCTCAAAAAACTAAAAGTAGAATGATCATTCAATCCAGCAGTCCCCTTATTGGGTATCTACCTAAAGGAAAATAAGTCATTATATCAGAAAGACACATGCACTGTTATGTTTATCGCAGCACAATTCACAATTGCAAAGATATAGAACCAACCTAAATGCCCATCAGCTGAAGAGTGGATGGTACGCACCCCATGGAATACTACTCGGCTGTAAAAAGGAATGATATCATGTCTTTTGCAGCAATTTGGGTGGAATGGAAAAACAAATAACACACGTTCTCACTTGTAAGTGGGAGCCAAACGATGGGTATAAATGGTCACAAAATGGTATAATGGATATTGGAAATTAAGAAAAGAGGGTTGGGGGGTTGAGGGATCAAAAATTGCCT
>NW_012150841.1:1298304-1301239 GCF_000956105.1 Propithecus coquereli
TTACCTCAAACAAGATATTATCTATAAAAAAGGTAGTTCCTAACTTAATAGTGGTGATGATAAGCTAAAGAAGATAAGTCATAGAGTCTATTAGTATTTGTTAAAGACTTGTGTAAACATATGTTTACAGTTCTTGTATTCCCCTTATTCCACGATTCTTTTCTGTGGTGGATTCTGCATTCCTTCACCAGTGTCTTAAGAAATTCATTAGATATTTTCATATAGCTAAGATACTTTACCAAACTTGGTAGATGTATGCCCTTTATGAAGATTACAAACAACCAATTCTTCACAATTAATGCTTTGTAATTATATCTATCAGGAAGTAGTAAGAGAAAGGCAAGAAAACCTAAGACTTGTGAGACTGATGCAAGATAAAGAGGAAATGATTGGAAAACTCAAAGAAGAAATTGACTTGTTAAATAGAGTAAGTATTTCACATATTTCAATTTCAGGGTTCCTTTTTTTTTTTTTGAGAATGGGATGAAAATATGTAAATATGAAGAAATTATTTCATTGCATTATTTATTTTGTTCTTTTGTTAATGAGATGGTAATTTGTAGTAGTAAGAACCATCATTTCATTTCACAAACTGATTTCCTCTGGGCAATTATCAGTTTAACAAACATAATTTTATTCTTTTGGGGATGGACTGATAAATGGATTTGTTCTGTGTTTTGTTAGAGTTTGGAGATGAGAGACAACTTGGTCACTACCACATGTAAAAGGGCACTGGCACAGAGTCACTCCAATAAAGAACTAAAATTTGGTACTTTATCACTATAAGAAATTCCAGATGTCTTTGTGTGTATTTTCACCACTTTTTTTTCTTCAGTTGTACTTAATGCATCCCCAGCTTTAGGTTTAGCAATTGGCTAAGCCAGTATTTGACTTCAGGTATTCGATAGTTCTACTTCAGTGTAGTCCATTCTTTGTGGACTGCCTTTCATCCTGATTCCAACACAGGTATTCCTCTATTGGTATTAGAATTTGATTTAAGAAATTCTGCAAATATTTTTGATGTCCATGATGTATTTGCACTGTCTTAGGCACTATGGGTATAAAAAACAGTGATAAAACCCCTGCCCTTATAGAGTTGATAATCTAGTAATGATACAAGAATGTATTTTATCATTTAATTCCAAATCTTAGGTAGATCTCAAGTTGTAATTTTAGAAATCCCATATTTTTTTTGTTGTTTCAACAGATTTTTCCCATCATTCATTTAGTTGGTAAATAAATGCAAATTCTGTTTTTGTGAATTTTAAAATCATTTACCTAATTGTCAAAAGGCAGTATACAAAATTTATCAGAATGCTGCTATACTATAGCAGTGATTTAAATTGATTGTATCAAGTTTTAATATTTTAGACTGCAAGGATAAATCTATAAATGTCTGCTTTTCTAACATTTAATAAACAGTTGACCTTGAAATAATATTTTTGTGACTAAAACTTCTAGTGATTTGTTTTTAACCAGATGTTGTATATTTGGGACTAGGATTAATACAGGGAACATAGAGCTGGATCATATACTTTTAAAGCTGGAGAGTGAATGCCTGCTTTAGTGGCTTTGAATTATTTTTTAGCTCTAAAACCTTTCCCTCAAAATGTCGTGAAGAAGCCCAACATTAGTTGAAACAGATCAACTCTGTATGCCCCAGATCCCCTTTTCTGTATGCCTCAGTTCGCATCCCTGGTCTCATCCCCTAATGTATACATTTAAAGATCACACAAAGGGAACCTTGTACCTTTTGAAGCCCACTTTGACACAAGGTTGCAACTTGAGGCGCTATACTACGTATGGCCAGCATGTGTGTTTTGTTCAGCCTTCCATTTTAGGGAGGGGGAATGGAGTTTGGTTTTAACTTATTTATGATGATTAAAAATTGGAAGATTTGCAATTTAAGAATTCTGACTTGTGCCTTTTTTTGAAAATCTGTAAGTTCTGGCAAGAATTGGCCCACATATTTGTGATAAGAATGAAGTCAGGAGTTGCTTTAGGTGGGACAGATTCCATCTAGAGTTATTTCTTCATTTCAAAATGAATTGGTTATATGAATTATCTTTGAATGTGTATTTATAAAGGTGTTTTTTTTTAATCTCCCTTAGAATGTATTTTAAATATTTTTAAAGTATTATTTTCCTTTTTTTCCTTAAGGACCTAGATGACATAGAAGATGAAAATGAACAACTAAAGCAGGAAAATAAAACTCTTTTGAAAGTTGTTGGGCAGCTCACAAGGTAGAAGATTCAAGGCTCAGTGTGGAATAAATATTTTAAAACTACTGATTGAATGTTATGATCAATGCTAGGACGATATTCCTATGCTGCAATACATTAAAATAGCGAAGTATGTATATTTATTTCTAGAAAACGGATGGATGTCTATTTTCAAAATATTTCATTTTCATTATTAGTTTCAAAAAAAGTATCTACCCTTTTTATTTCACAAATAAGTAACGCCTTTCAGTTATTAAAGTGATAGGTAATACCTTTTTGGTTTTGTGTGGTATTCGAATAATACATGATTTAAAGTCACAACCCTTTAAGTATATTTTATCTTTGGTAGCACATTCTCTCCCTGAAGGAATATACATAGTCTTTGTTTACATGAATTCAGATACTTTTGGGGAGTTACTTGTAAATGCCTTATTACTGATGTGTGCGACCGTTTATATGTTGATGACTTACTCATAAAGATTTTTGTCTACTGTTCTTTCCACTTATTCTAAGCAATTTAGAGTAATAGTCACACTATTTTGTGTAACAATATTATAAAAGACAAGCTATTTTAAAAGTCACTTAATATCATGTTCTTGTTAGCTAAATATAAATTTAAGAGAATACTTGAATTGTGCTATAGTAAATGAAAATTTACTATTTTGTGTTTGAATATTAAAAAACTTTAAAATCACTTTTACTTCTGAAAAACA
>NW_012150841.1:1301289-1301840 GCF_000956105.1 Propithecus coquereli
AGATAAACATCACTGTTAATCAGTATTTCCATATGTAGTCAAATAGCTTTTAATCTCTGTCTTACGTAGTATACAGTTTCTATATACACAGCTACATAGCTAGGCATTTTTAAAAATTTCTTAGTACTTTCCTATCTATAATAGTTTTGTTGATGTTAAAACTTTAGAAATGAAGCCAATTCTTACATTCCTTAATATTTAATGTATATTCTTATTCTGCCACGTTATCTTTAATATATCAAAAACAGTTTTTGTCTTTGAAGCGGTTATAAGTCTAAGTTGGCAACATATACTGCTGTGTGTTTCTTATATTGCCTGAACAGATTGTCATTTGTAACTTTCCAAATTCAAGAGTAATTCTGAGTTAGGCCCATCTGTGGTGTTTTTGAAACAATTTTATGAAAGAATAAACCTGTTTAAGAGTATCTGTCAGAACAACTCAAGTGAATATTGGCATAAATTTATCAACCATAGGTTCTGAGGTTTGTTCCATAGATGTTCAACCCCTAAAATTGATAATAGCTGAATTTCTTTCTGATTGTTGAAAATAT
>NW_012150841.1:1306672-1309377 GCF_000956105.1 Propithecus coquereli
ATCCGAATACATTAATGGGGCTTCTTGAATAAGTGAACCTAAGTACACATATGTTCAACCTGACTGAAAATTTTGTCTTCTGTGTTTTAAGATGAAATCAATTTCTTAATTCAAAATTGGAGCTATCATAAACTAAATCTGATGATGTTCAGAGAATTTCAGGTCCTTCATAGTTTGAAAATGGTAACTAGAGGTCTGGGAATGTGCAAATCTTTGTTTTTTCAGTAAATGGTTTATGTAACCTTTTGTCTAATGTGTCTTTCTTTATACACCTGCACAAGCTTGTCAGTCTTCTTTACTCCTAGAACTCTAAATTAACCTTCTCAGTAATGTCATACATGTCTAACAAGTGAGTAAGTATCCTTAACTCAATCTGTTTAGATAAATGTCTCAAGTCCTTATGTACAAACATATTCCACTAGCAAGCCTAACTGAAAAAATTTTGCAAAGTCTTATAGTCTTAATTGAAACTGGAACCTTTTATCTTAGACTTCATCAAATCCCTATTTTTCTTCCTTCTAGATTCACTCTGTGTTTGTGCATGCATGCGTGCACACAATTCTATCAGCAGCTGTAAACTACCCACATATTTTCTTAATCTCATTCTTCCAGTTTCTCTTCATCTCTACAAGAGGTTACATTTCATTCCTGGTCAACTTTTGGAAAGAATTATGTAATGTTGGACCTTCATGTTAAAGGGATAGGACTGGCTATAATATCCTTTACAGTCCATTCATTTATTTTGATTTCTAACCAGATAAAAGTTAAAAAGGAAGCTAGAAAGCAAAACTTCCCTCTTAATCCGGGAGCAAATGCATAATTTTGCTCTCTTAAAAATCTCCTATGACTGACTCAAAATGCTTTTAGGTAAAAGAAAAAGCTTTTTTTTTGTCAGATAGTTGAGCAACATAAAAAAAATTAATAAGAGCCAGTTATAAAATGTAGATTGAACTTTATACATGTGAAAAACAGAGTAAGAGTTTTGACTTCTGTGTAATGTTTTTTCTCATTAAAATGTGCTCAGCTACTCACTATATAGTTTTAATCCATATATAATCTGTTGATATCCCTGTTTAGACTTATATGGGACATGAAATTCCAGTCTTTACGTAGTTACAGGCTTCTATCCAAAGAAATATTTGCATTCCTTTAAAATATGAACTATTTACTGTGGTTAACCAAAGGTAGATGATGTCATCTGTGGACATTTTAGCTTTATGGAAGCAAGTTATTAAAAATGAATAGAAAAATGTCTGATTTTGTTCATTGCTGTAGTATAAAAGTATAAACAAAGCTGTCAGTCAAAAGTACAGGAAATCTGCATTTGAAGAATCTGTAAATAACTTTTGGTAAGAATACATTCATCTGATAGTATTAAGAAAACTTAGAAAAATATTAACTTTCCTTAGCAGATTTAAAGTTTTATTTATGGGTGGCTTAGGACAATAAACAACATCATTAATTTAAAGTAAAATTATAAAATTATGCCAGTCACGTTTAAATTAACTATTATTTAAATCAGTGAACCAGTGAAAATTTTAAATGGGATGAATAAATGGATGCTTTGTAAATGCTAAAGATGGTTATAGGATGCCTTTATACGTTTTGTTTCTTATAACCTTCTTATTAATAAGATCAGTATACTTCAGGTTCAGCTAAGCTTAGCAGTCAGGTAACAATTTGAGCATAGTTTTAAC
This sequence comes from Propithecus coquereli, assembly GCF_000956105.1. Classification (NCBI taxonomy): domain Eukaryota; kingdom Metazoa; phylum Chordata; class Mammalia; order Primates; family Indriidae; genus Propithecus; species Propithecus coquereli. The sequence goes on from NW_012150841.1 coordinate 1,308,370, forward strand.
CCTAATTCATTACAGCATAGTAACATTCATTAGTAATTCAGTAGCCATCTGTGCCAGGCAGTATGTTAGGTGCTTTATGTATTGTTTTATTTGGTTCTTTAAAACTTGTGTAATGTATAGATTCAGAGGGTAGTTTGTCCAGTGTCCCAAAGGTATTCTGACTGCAAAGCTTTGTTTTTTATGCTATGTTATACTCATTTTTATGACATATAGTCATTGTGCTGTTATTTTCCCAATGGTTCTCAAAGTGTGTTCCCCACACTACTAGCAATGGCTTCACTTAATTTAGAACTCTAAATTAGAAATACAAATTCTTTGGCCCCACCCAACACCTGAATCAGAAACTTTGAAGATGAGGCCCAGCAATCTGTTTTAACAAGGCCTTTATGTAATTCTGACGCAAGTTAAAGTTTTCAAACCACTGTGCTAACCATTTCTATTTTTAAGTGAAGGTCTTGGTCTTTCTTTTTGGACGTTGTATAAATAACATGGACTTGTTTAAAAAAAAAAAAAACTGATCTTTGTTGCTTACATTGCAAAAGATTGTATCAGGAAAAGCCTCAGCATGGACATTGGCAGCCTGACATAACCCCATTAATTTAGTATTATCTCTGGAACTCAAATGGCTTCTAAAGTCCAAGAGACTGTGGAATGAAATCTTTGTTGTTCTGTGTTAAGGTTTATCTCTGTTACTGCCTGAAGGTTTTTGGTAACAATTATGCATTTTTGTCAAATTCTAAAACTTGATTGGAACAAATAAATGTGTGTTCATCAGTTATAATTTTTTTGTTTTTATTTTGCATGAATGGACCCTGGGGTGGCCCGTGAGGAATTTGAATCTTCAAAATTTACTCTCTGCCAGCTCAGAGAATAGCATTTTCTAGCCGATTGATCAGTGGGGAGAAATCCACAATGTTGTATCCCAGTGAGTAAAGATAAAAGACTATTTTGATTCAGGCTCATTATTTACTTGTATGATGAGGCAGTTAAATAAGCTTACTTTTTTTT
>NW_012150841.1:1309427-1309997 GCF_000956105.1 Propithecus coquereli
GTTCCATTAAACTGAAAGCATAATGCTAATAGACAACGGACAGTTTGCTTATCAGGTGCATCTACAAAGGCATCTGTCCCCATGCTGTTTTTCCTTATGTATGGAAGTTGGTTTTTTCATTCTCAGTTTAAAAACTTGAACCATTACCCAAGAAAACCTGAGCCCAAATTGTTTTTATTTTACTTAGCTAGAATCTCATAGCATGTTAAAGTCATATATTCATCGGCTCCAAAATAATTAGGTGTATGTGAGAGGAATGTGTATGTGGGAATTGCATTAAATGTTCATACCTATTTCAGCAAGTATTTATTAGTCAACTGGATATAAAATTACAGGTATTACAGAAATTTTAAATTAATAGACATGGACCAACCTTCCATCTAGCAGTGTACAATCTATATAGCATATGTCAGTAGCACAAAGTACACTCTTATCATTATCCTATCTAATTTGAATAGTTCACTCAAAAGTACTTTTTTGTATTATCTAGCCATTGTCCTTTAAATCTAGTTAATAGGTACTCTTTGATTTGCTACAACATTTACTGAACAGTGGAGTAAAAGAGCTGAT
>NW_012150841.1:1310192-1320910 GCF_000956105.1 Propithecus coquereli
TAGGTTTATGTATGTATTATGAAGATAGTACAGAGAGTTCTCATGTGCCCCCATATTTATTAAAGTTCATACTTGATTCTGATTTCCTCATTTTTTTCCATAATATCCTTTTTCTGTTCAGGGTCCAATCCAGGATACATTATATTTAGTAGTCATGTCTCCTTAGGCTTCTCTTGGCTGTGACAATTTCTCAGACTTTCCTTGTTTTTGATGCCTTTGGCAGTTTCGATTACTGGTCAAGTATTTTGCACTATGGGTATGTCAGATACACACAAAAGTAGAGAAAATCATTATCAATGTCTTGTCAATTTAATTTTATCTATCTTTTTCTTTTTTTTCTAGGATATTTTAAAGTTAAATTCTAATGTCCTATTATTTCACCTGTAAATATTTCAGTATGTATCTTTAAAAGTAAGGACTTAAGAAAATAGCCACAATACTATCATACCGAGCAAATGAATACTAATTCCTTAATATTATCTGTTCAGTTTGGGTTTTCTGAGAAGCAAGCATGTGTGAGATTTATTGGGGGGAAACACTGGTGAGGAAAATTGGGGAGGGAGCTAGAGGAGGTTGGGAGAGCTGTCAAAACGTGTACAGGAGGGTTGTTGGCCAGGAAGTCTTAATCTGTAATTGTTTTAGTCCATTTGTGTTACTACAAAGGAATATCTAAGGCTGGATAGTTTATAAAGAAAAAGAGGTTTATTTGGCTCATGGTTCTGCAGGCTGTGCAAGAAGCATGGCTCCAGCATCTTCTGGTGAGGGCTTCAGGCTGCTTCCACTCATGGCAGAAGGGAAAGGAGAAAGAGAAGGGGAGCCAGTGTGCAGAGATCGCGTGGTGAGAGAGGGGCGACATGGGGGCACTGGGCAACCAGCTCTCGCAGGAACTAATAGAAGGAGAACTCATTACCGTGAGGATGGCACCAACCCATTCATGAGGTATTGACCCCCAAAATCCAAACACTCCCCTTAGGCCCTGGATTGTCTCATCCTTGCCAGTGGGAGCCCCTGCAAGTTGGCTCCTGTATCCTTTTGGTTATCAGTAGCTTCCTTGTTTTCTGGCATAAGATGTTCTAGTCTCATCTTGTACATTTCATTTTCAGGACCTGAAATTAAGAGTTACTTCTTTGGTAAAGAATTAAAGCCTTGGTGGCCATCTAAATTATTAGATGATATAAAAACCAGAGGGCATTTATAGAGTTCTTAACTGTAAAGTCTATAAGGATGTTGAAACATTTTCTATCTTGTATGTTTACTGGAAATTTTTAAGACAGTGACAGAAATCTGCTTATTTCTTTGCCTTTTCTAATTTATTTCCTCACTTGTTTTCTGTGCAAATGGTGGGAAGATCTTAGATAAACAGTTGCCCTTTCTGTCTGTGGGTTCTGAATCTGGATTCAACCAACCATGGATTGAAAATATTAGGAAAAAAAATTTAACAATACAACAATTATAAGTACAGATGAAACAATATAGCATAACAATTATTTACATAGCATTTACATGGTATTAGGCATTATAAGTAATCTGGAGATGATTTGAAGTGTGCAGGAGGGTATGCATAGGTTATATGCAAATACTATGTCATTTTATATAAGGGACTTGTGCATCTGCAGATTTTGGTATTCATGGGGGGTCCTAGACCCAATCCCCTACAGATACCAACAGACAACTGTATCTTGATTTTTCTTTAAAAATTCATTCATGTCTGTTGGGAACTTCGAGAGATTGATTATAAAAGTCAATTTTTTTTGAGTAGTTAAAAGCACTTTAAAGTCGTGTTCAAATTTGGATGTAGCCACGTAACTATGAAAAATATATAGGTAATCATTGAGTTAGACGTGAAAAAACAGAGCTGTATCAATTAAGTTAAACACATAATTAAAAGTGGTGCCTAAATTATACTTCCACAACCCCCCATTAAAATTTGGCCCAAATTCATAGTATGATTTTAGTAGAGATTAGATACTTCATCTCTAGTCTCATCTCAGTGAGGGTCTATGCAGAGGTGCCAATCATGGGTAAGTTTTCACAGCTGGTTGTGAGAGAGTCCTGGCGAGGAAAGAGTGTTGGATGATGGCTCGAAGCAGGTTGTGAAGTTAACCTTTGACTCACGGAGCCACCTAGAGTCTTTTCAGTGCTTGGAAGAAAGCCCAGTTGCTGGCAGCCATCACCTAGGATACCACCTTGTAAGACTGGCAGAACCCTTCCCCTACTCCCTCCAATACCTCCGTCCACTGTTTTCTTCTAGAATATGGAATGCAGCTGTAGCCTAGAATCCTTGGATTTTTGTCTCTTGTATTGGTTCACGAATATTTATTGTGTGCCTACTTTGTACTCTTTTCTAGGTACTAGGAACATAGTAGGGAATAAAAAGACAAATCCCAGCCCATAGCAGTTTATTTTTTAGTGATCCAATGAAAGAGTGTTGTCACAGGGTTGAGGAGTGGTTGTTCCTCAAAATGTTCTTTGGTCCTCTCCAAAATATAAAAATTGAACTCCACTTATTTAATTAATTAATTTGTTTATTTTTGAGACAGGGTCTTTCTCTGTCACACAGGCTGGAGTGCAGTGGTGTCATCATAGCTCACTGCAACCTTGAGCTCCTGGCTCAAAGGATCCTCCTACCTCACCTCCCAAAGTGCTAGGATTACAGATGTGAGCCGCCACATCTGGCCTGAAATTCAATTATTTTTTGACAGAGGTGGCATGAGTACATGTCATAGGCCATAATTTGTGTTGTAAAAATTATGTTGATAGGTCTAATGTTTGGAAAAGACAGATTTATTCTTGAGAAATTGAGTATGATTGAGGATTTGGAACACAAATTCATGTTTCCAATCATTTAATTTGTTACATGAATTGTATTTTTGCCCAGAGGTCATGTCTTTAATGGCCAGTGCTATTAGGTCCTCATTGATGGGGGTCAGAATCCCACATTTTCTCATACATTCTGATCATCTAAAGAATTTGTAATTATTCAGAGACAGTTTCTATGCTTAATTTTGTAATGGATTTCCAAACACCTGTGTTCCTGTGGCACATAGAATTCCCAAAGTCACTCACGATTAAATAAAAATATTTTTTCCTATGTTTTTCTTTCCTTCTGAGCTCTGCAATTGAGGTGGAACTAAGTACAGTGTACTTTACAAGCTCTTGGTATCTAGTTACTTGAGAAACACTCCCACTATAGTTGAGATCATCACCCATTTATTTTTGGTGGGGCAGGCAATTGAGTGATCAGGACACTATATTCTTTTGCTGTGATTTTTGTCTAAAGATTTATTTCATTTGGGAAGGACCTAAATGTGGGAATTAGATCCAGTTTGGGGGATTTACCTCTGATTCACTTATTAACTTAGAATAGCATTTAGCTTTTTATTTTGATTTTTTTTAACTCTGAAAAACTCCTACGTTTATAAATATTTCTCCTCCCCAGGATATTTGAGAAGTTTCTCTTATTTGATCTCAGATGAGTTTGTAACATCTTCCTGACTAACTTTTGAAGAGCTGATTATCTCTTTATAGATGGGGAAACAAAGCTGAAGGGAGTTCTTTTATTTGCCTTGAGGTCACGTGATGATATAAACTGAATCAGGTATCTGCCAGTACCTGAAAATTGAGGTGTCTGCAACACAGGTCTGTTTAGAAGAAAGATTAGAGATTACAACATACTATAAAACCGTAAGATAAAAGAAGTTATAAAAATTATTTTTGAACAGAGTAGATATTTATACTTATTTTTGACTCTTTAAAATATGATTTCAATTCAGTGTTACAACAGTTGGAGACGTGTTTCTTTAAGTGTGATAGGCCTTCTACCCCTGCATCAGGAATCACTTGGAGTGCATAAGAATACTCAAATGAATCAGACTGTTTCTGTTTTCAAAACTTACATATAGTTAAGGAATAGAATGTGCACAATTAAAGAGATGAGAGATATTACTTCCCTTTAGGACTAAGGGAGACTTCTTTAGGATCTAGCATGTAAGGCAAGCTTTGAAGGAATTGGGATGTAAAGATTGGTATCTGTTGTAGAAATACTTAAAAAAATACATTCAACATCTGATGAGCCATGGTATTACACCTGAGTACTGCATTTAAGGCTTTCTATACAAGCACCACCTAGAGAAGTGATAGCTTCCAAGTTAGACCTACCTGAATTCAAATCCTGGTTCTACCACCGCTAGCTGTGTGACCTTGGACAAGTTGCTTTACAGTTTCCTCATCTACAACAAGAACAAAATAATGCCGAACTTGGTTAGGTCATTGTGAGGACTAAATGGGATAATGCATGTAAATTGTGTGACATAACGCATGTTTATAGGTAACGTGGTTTGTACCAACAAAGAAATTGAGAAGATATAATGATTGTCTTTTCTGAAATTTAAAAAAAATGGTTATGAGGAAGCTTCTGGATTATTAATGAAACTGTCATCTGGGTTTAAGGGTCCTCTTTTTTAGGAAGGCTCTCTGTCTTTAGAAACCAAATTGAAGTAAACTGGAACTCTGTCCTAAAAAAGAATGTAGTATATGTGTTGACACAGATGTAATCTCTACAAACCCTGGAATATGGTAGCTACTCAAGAAACATTGAACACAGCCTTGGGTAAAGGACATCATCTTTTATAAAGAAAGAACCTCTTGAGTTAGTTTACTTGAGAAGCTCAAAGTATTTCCCAGTTAGGTTTCTCTTTTTCTCAAATCTCTGGGCTCAGCCTGGGCCTGTTTTCCTGATAAGAAATGTCTCTGCCTGGACTCCTGAACAAATACATTCTGAGGCATTATCATTAACCAAGCTGACACGGGAACTAAGCAGAGTGAGTTAGCTTGGATTCACACAGGCTGGCAACAAGTCAATTTCTTTCTCTATTTCTTTAATTGTTTTTGCAGTGAATCTGATTATTAGTGACCAGTATGTCCTGATAGCAGAGTATAGGAAGCACACCAAAAAAAGAGATCATCTACTGATCTGCTCCTGTATAATGAGAAGCAGTTTTTATTGATTTTTGGTGTGCATGCTTAAGGCAACAAAACAGGACAGCAGTTATAGTTGTTGGCAGTAGGGATGATTTTTTTTTGCTTTTTGATCATTGTGGGAGAAGACCACAGGGGCACCTGAAAGGGTCTAGAATGAAGCATTTTTCCTGCTGAACTGCACAAGTTTAAAAGTAGTGTTTGTTTTATGACCTAGAAAAAGACTCTTAACTCGAATGTGGATATTTTATTTGCCCAATTATATATATTAATTTGAAATTACACAGGATAATTTCTTTATGTAGTATTTTCTCCTCAAATATATTGGATCTTATATGTGTCCATTCTTAGACCACATTTACATATCTGATAAAAATACTCCAGTAGGACAATATTCTGCTCAGCTTACTCATGAGTGATTTACTTGTGAATATATGAAATTTGTGGAATATAAGAAATAAAGTTTAATCTCTGTTTAAACACAATTTAGAAGTAATAGGAACTTTCTTTCCCCTTGAGTGAGATCGAAGAGAAAAATGGGCAATAGAATCTTTTCAACTAACCAAAGATAATACAGATTTAGAGATAGATGGATTTTCTGAACAGCTAAAAGATGACCAATAAGCCACTAAACAGAAAAAGACATTAAAAAGGCACCTTATAAAATATGATTTCCCACTTAAAAAGATTTAGTGTCCAAAGAAAAAAGCCATTCCTAAAATACAGCTATCTCTAGAAATAAAACTGGAATATCCCTTTTTTCTTCTTGATTTGCACCCTTTCTGCTGTCTACTCCAGTACTACATTGTTAGGGGAAAGCTTTCAGGACTATCTGCTTGCTAATGGTACAGAAATTGACTTTCCTTGTCTGGATGCATTTCCCTTTTGAAAGTCCATAGGAGGTATTCAGCTACCTATTGAATAAGTGAATACAAGAATGAATGAATAAGAGACCTTGATCACTATGCCTACCTACCCTGACTCTATACCCATAGCTCTGTTTCCTTGTCTGGAAAGTGGAGCATAATAAAACCTACCACATAAGGTACTTAATAAACGTTGAATATTTGAATTTACCACTAGATCCAACTCGATATACTGAGTCAAATTTTCTGGGGTGTAGGTTCTAGGGATTTGCCGTTTTAACAATGTCTACTGGTGATAATTATGTACCCAAAGTTTGAAAATCATTTAAACTATTTTTGGGGCAGGGCACTGTTAGATGCCCAAGGCAATACTAAGGTGAGTCAGATTGTTTCTGTCTTCAGTGTTTACATATAAGTAAAGGATAGACATAATGTGAACCAGCAATAGAGAAAGGAGAGATTAATTCCCTAGCAGCGATCTCAACCTTTTTGGCACCAGGGACTGGTGGAAGACCATTTTTCCATGGATTGGGGGCTGAGAGGGGGGATGGTTTCGGGATGATTCAAGTGTATTACATTTATTGTGCATTTTATTTCTACTTTATTATTATTACATTGTAATATATAATGAAATAATTATACAACTCACCATAATGCAGAATCAGTGGTAGTCCTGAGCTTGTTTTCCTGCAACTAATGCCTCCACCGCTGGTCTAACAGGAGGCAGAGCTCAGGTGGCGATGCCAGTGATGGGGAGTGGCTGCAAGCTTCCTTGGCCGCCCCTCACCTCCTGTGCTGTGGCTGATTCTAGCAGGCCACAACAGTATGGTCCGCAGCCTGGGGTTGGGGACTGCAGCCCTACAGAACCTGCAAGATTTCTTAATGATCTAGCGTTTGTAGGGATTAAATAAGATAATAGATTTAAAAATTCCTTGACCAGGCATAAATGTCTGTCCCATAGTAAATGCAGAACTGTTGGTATCATTTCCACATATGCTTTGTCTACCCACTTAATATGTTTCCTCCTGATTTGTAAGGACTGTGTATATTTTCAATAGATCTTCTCCAAACCAATTTAGAAATTTCTGTGGGTGACTAGACTGCCCTTTCTGAAAGATAGTTGTGATTTTTTTACGGTTTTGTCCTGGCACTGGAGTTACCGCAGGTGTGTTCTTTCTTTCCTCTTTTGTAAACTTTCTCATTTCCATTTTGTGACTGTGGCTATGAAAAAAAATTTCACAAAAATAAAATTTAATTGCAAACTCACATCCTACCTGCCGTTACATCCTGAAACTGACATAATTAAAGAAGAAATCCATTTAGTTAACTCTTATTTAGTCAGAGTCAGGTTTTTCTAGCTTGTAGGTTATCCAGATGCTTTGCTCTGCTTTTTACACCTTTCCTTTTTTTTGTTTCTTTGCTTATTAGCATGAATAGAGAAAGAGAATGAAGCAGATCTGGTAAAAAGATTTAGCATGGGAACTGAAGGAAACTGATGACTAAAATAAGGCTCAGCTTAGAGAATTCTGTTGATACTAAAGGGAGTGTCACAGTTCTGTCTTGTTAGCAGAGGTGTGACCTGATGATCCTGGCGTGGTTAGGTTATCGATCAGAGATTTTGACCTTTGATCCTGCCCCTAACTTAGGTGTAATTTGGGCAAACCAATCAGTCTATTTGTGTAATAGGGAAAATGCTTACACAATTTTGGATTCATGGTCCAAAGAGGTGGCAGTAAAAGGAATGTAAGGAATTCACTGAATTGTGAACACAATATTCTAGTTACTAAACAAGAAAGCTCCAAAAAAATGCACCGTATCTGTTAAAATATTGCATGAGATGAAACTGGAAATAAACTTTTTCCTCTCCCTTTTCAGAATTATTATACCAGTGGTACTGGGTACTATATAAAATATTTTAGAATTAATGATTTTGTACTGCTTATAAAATTTGAGGGACAATTTTTATACCCATTTAATAGTGTGTAAAACTGAGGCACAGAACTTGAAAGACTTGCCCAAGGTTATCTAGCTAAATAATGCTGAAATGGGGACTAAAATAGTTTTTCTGATTTCCTATTCACCAAATAACATGCTCTTTAAGCAGTGAAAATTTTTGTTCTGTTTGCAGAAGGAAGTCTTATATATTTGTAAGATACTGTTGTTATTGTGTGTTTAACTTTTGTTTTTAAACTTTTTGTTTTTAAACAGAGAAGATGATCTGTTGTTAAAGCAAAACCAAAGATTGAGGATGAAGAAGGAGCCTTGTGCATCATAAGGAGAAATTGTATATGTGTTTGTAGCATAATAATCCCAATCCTTAGCACAAAGCACACAAAAACTTAAATTTTAAAACTAAAGTTAAACTGAAGAAAAGTAGAAAAGAACACTGATCAATTAAGATTTGGATTTACCACTTAGAAAGTGACCTTCGACGTCATTTTTCTTTCCTGAGCCTCCACTTCCTAATCTACAAAATAGTCATAATAATATCTCTCATTCTATTTCGCGAGGGTGATTTTGAGGATCAAAATAATATTGTGGAAGTTTGTAACATAAGCTATAGCAATGTTAGTGATTTATCACTGGTATAAAACCATATGTAGCTATTATAAGCTCCTACTCTTACATTGTTAGCAAATGAAATTGACGTTATCCTTTAGAGGTAAATGTTGACTTCAGAAGGTCGAAGATCTTTTGGATTAGAAGAATCTAGAAACTACTGGTTGCCACAATCAAAAGAGAGGTGTTTAATCTAGCTTCCAAATTACCAAAAAATAAGAACAGATGAAAGGTAAAGTTTATGTGAGGGAGACTGACATCAGGGCAAAACTGGGCACCAGAAAACAAATACTCTCCTGAAGTCTTTACCAAGATTCATGACTATGTGTGTAATTGTTGAATGAATGAATGATGAGTGAATTCAAATGCATCTGCTTCTCTGTTGGCTGCATTTTCCCTTGGAAGACTTGATCTTTTAGCATTTGAATTCCACAAGAAACATATCTTAACCAAGTTTTTGTCTTTGGGCCAATTTGTTTCCAGGCTTGCTTGTGTTTTTCACATTCTTTTTTTGGCCTGCAACCTTATTCTGTGACCCCTTTCATGGATTCCGGTAGGTCATTCAGTTGGGACCCAAGGAAGTCAGTAAATTAAACTTGATCTGGAATGGAATACATAGGGTGTGTGGCTTGGATTAGAATCAAATTAGGTTTGGCTAATCTTATTTTGCTTTAATCTATGTGGGAAAGAATAGACTAGAGGAAAAACAAATAAACAAGAAATTGGGGAAACTATTCTTGTATAATGATAAGCAGTTTTTGTAAGAAATAGTTCTGAGAGCCAAACCTAAATTATTTTTATTAGAAGTTTGGGGAAAAGATTCAACAAAGGAATTTAGATTAGTTTCTCCAATCATCAGAGTTGGTGTTTACTTTTCTAGCTTTCCCAAGCCAGAATCTCCAGGCTTTTAAAATGTGGATGCTCCATAGACAAGGCACATGACTTAACATAGTTCGTGTTTTTTAATTTTTTCCAGGGCTTTGGAAAAAGATAAGCCCAATTTTTGGAAACCTTAGCAACAAGGGATGCAAAAAAAGGTTCTGATGCTGAGTTTATAGTGAAATTATCCATACTTGGTCTTGAATTTCATATGCAGTCCTAAAGAGAAGAAATGTTGAGAAAGTGCAGTAAAGTTCTGCACTAATAATTTCTTTAAGATGGCTTCTTTTTCCTCCTCAATTATTTGCGACATGCAAGGTGTTGGACTACTTGGTGCTCAGAGTTCAGGAAATCCCCTTCTGAACTGGCTGAGAGAGCATTTGAATAAAAAGGGAAACTTCTTCAAAGCTACTGGGGAAGGAGGAAGCCAGGAAGAAGTAAGTGAAGCCATCAGAGTGAGGAGCCTTTTAATTTAGAGTTCCAATTAGGCCTGGGAAATCATGAATGGAATTGCTCCTTGAAGAGAATTCCCTGTGATTGCCTAGTAAATTCTTACAAAGGAGAGACTCAAGGCTAACCATTCAGAAGTATCTGGAATGTAATAACATTTGTTTCTGACAATTGAATTTTCCCTCCCATGGAATTCATTGTTTTGTTTATTTAATAGAGTAAATCGAGTTTTCGTTTAAAAGGGAGAAGAGTCATCACATTATTTCTAATTTTACATATTTTGACCTGTGGATTAAAGGTACAAATTAAGGTCACAAAACGTGGGAAGATAACATGGAATTTTTCCAGTACTTGATTACAGGATTCTGAATACGCCGCTTCACACTTAGTTGCCTGATGTTGGTGAAAGCTTTAGTTGCCTGAGCCCGTAAGAGGGGAATAATAATGGCTTTTCACCTGTCTAAAGCAGATGACTAGACCAAATGATTTTATTTTGTTTTCATCTTTTTATTTTCTATTTTTCTTTCCCTCGTCTAAGGAATAGACCAAATGATTTTATACAGTTCTTTTTAGTTGATTCCAAAGCAGCAAATGAATTGTGGCTTTGCTTAATTTTCCAGGGGCAAATCTAGTTAGTGACAATGTTTTAAAAGTAAAAATGACTTTTGATTGCTGTAGCAATACTTTATTTTGGAAATTACTTTGTTATGAAATATTTCCCACATATAAAATGATTTCATGCACTATCTCTGTCTCTCTGTAGATAAAGGTTTGAAAAATAAGAAATTAGAAGATCCAAATACCTACAGTCCAGCTCAAAAACTTATTTATGGCCGGGCGCGGTGGCTCACGCCTGTAATCCTAGCTCTCTGGGAGGCCAAGGCGGGTGGATCGTTTGAGCTCAGGAGTTCGAAACCAGCCTGAGCAAGAGCGAGACCCCGTCTCTACCAAAAATAGAAAGAAATTAATTGGATAGCTAAAAATATA
>NW_012150841.1:1321235-1347765 GCF_000956105.1 Propithecus coquereli
TACTATTGATAAATGTTTAACTTAAAGTAATTGTTGCTAGTGGGAAAATGGCTAAATAAAATAAGCCACATTCTATCAGTGATCTTTTGAAAGAGTTTTTAAAAGTATAGACACATGCAGATGCCTTATATTTTTTGTGAAACAAAAAGATGTTTATATAAATAAGATTTGAAAGTGCTCCCATTGTTAAAGTTTAAAAAGGAGGATATAAAGTTGCATATTTGATAAAGTCACAATAATTACAGTGGGAGGAAGAACTAAACATTTGTCCATATCTTTGAGTGGTAAAATTCTCTTTCCTTTTTCTGCCTGTCACATTTTCCAAACTTATTGAGCATGTTTGTTGTTATAATGGAGAGGGCCTCTACTATTTCTATTTAAAAAAATAGATTTTAATGCAGTTTTCATGATCAAGCTGCCCTAGTTTATTTCAGTGGCATTTCTAGTGTGCTTCTGCCACCTTGTGCTTTCTGAAATCCATTGCAATGATGAGCAAAGAAAGAAACATTTTTAATAAGGTTGTTATTTTGGGGGTATCAAATTTTACTTCATAGTATGGGAAGAAGAGGAAAGGCAAACATTTTTCAAATACATGAAAGATATGAAGTGTGTGTGTGTGTGTGTGTGAGAGAGAGAGAGGAGTCTTTTCAAAGGTATGGGGAATTGTTTACCATATTAGATCAGTATTAAAATTATGTCTTATCCCTAGGAATTGCAACCTGGTTAAGGAGGAGAGTCAAGACATAGGTGCTAGTGCTTATAGCAATCAGCTCCTTAATTAAGATTTCAAAATACACTTTGATACTTTTTCTATCCTTGCCTGTTTTTAAAATGTGTTCCTTTCTATGTGAAAACATCAACAGGACACTTGTGCCTAGAAAGCTCTAGGTAGCTTTTAAAATGTGTTTCTTTAAATTGAGTGGCCTGCTGTGTTTACATGAACTCTTTCCACATTATCATTCCAGACAGCATTCCATTTGTTCAGTCCCTCAAACTATTTATATGGTCTGCTGCCTTGGAGTTATGCTGAGTTCTAGAAAGGAGCGCCCTTACCTGGAACTTTGACCTTCCTGCTTGAGCATAAACAAGGCTACTTTGATAACTTGTCTAAGGAGTTCTCAGATCTTTCCTTTTAGGAATTAATTTAAATACCATTTGACTTTGAAATAGTATTTAAGGAACCATGGATGCAAATAACTTATGTTTGTCAACTGGCAAATACCTATTTCTAGGATGACAGTGGAATAGTCTTTCTTACCTCACTAAAATTTTGATAGTACCAGGCCTAAGGCATATTTACTCACCCTTTGGTGTCATGCTTGCTTTGAAGAATTATGGTTGTAACTACAGAATTGTAATCCCAGAGGGCTTGAATGGTACAGAAACCACATTTATTGAGCCCCTACTATAAGGCAGGCTTGGTGCGAGGCTTTTTAACATATGTAATCACATATAATCTTCAGCACAAAACTGAGATACATTATTCTCCTCCTCATTTCAAATTAAGGAAACTGAGATCAGAGATTAAGTGGGTTACCACGTAAGCTTGGAATGGCAGAGTAGGAATTTGAACTCAAGTGTTTCTGACTCTCGAGTCTATACTCATTATAGTAGACTATTTTTCCATTGCAAATGGTGAGGATACAGTTTGGACCAAAAGCAGGAGGAGGGTCTGCTGGGAGGCACGGCGGCAGCCTCAGCATCGACACTATCTCCTTATGAAACCACGTGTTGCTTCCTGGTGGAGCCTAGTGCTGTTACAGTTGGCAGAGCATGTCAGGGAGTTTGGAAGCACTTCCCCCGTACCTTCCAACTTTCTCTATTTGGTCAGTTCTGACTTGTGTTAGTGCAACAACCTCCAGCCTAGTCTCCCTGCCCCTGTTCTTGCTCTACCTACAGTCCATTGTCCATGTTACATTTGAAACACCCTTTCTGGAGAACAAATCAGATCTTGTCACTCTCAGGCTTTAGCTCTTTCAAAGGTTTCCTGTTATAATTAAGGTAAAATCCGGATTCTTTAGCCTGGTTTGTTAGTTCCTTCCATCCCTAGCCTCTCTTCTCTCCACTGTCACTGCAAACATCATGCTTCAGCCCAGCAGGACTACTGATCCCCCAGATGTACCACGTGCTGTCTCCCCTCAGCACTGGGCATGTTCTCCTGTGCCTTTAGCATTGATCCATTCTTCTTCTTTTGTCCTTCTTTCTCCTACTTTTATGATTTCTGCTTAAAAGTCACTTTTTTTCAGGAAGCCTTCTTTTTTTTTTTTCTTTTAAAAACTGTCACATACCAGTTAGACAAGATCTCTTTCTGAACGCCTTCTCCTGCACTACCCCAAATATGTAGAACAGTACTTTTTCTAATGTGGCACTTATCACATTGGATTGCCTTGTTTTATTGAGATATAATTCACATACCATAAAAGTCACCCCTTTAAACTGTACAATTCAGTGCAGTTTTTTTTATATATTCACAAAGTTTACAACCATCACCACTATATAATTTCAGAACATTTTCATCACCCCTAGAAGGAACCCCCCACACACCTGCTGATAGCCACTCCCCATTCCCTTTTCCCCCAGTCCCCTGAGAACTACTAATCTACTTTTTAATCTCTGGGTTTGCCTAGTCTGGGCATTTCATATAAACAGAATCATACTGTATTTGTCCTTTTGTGCCTGGCTTCTTTCACTAAGTATGATGTTTTCATGTTTCATCACGTTGTAGCATGTATCAGTACTCATTTTTTATGGATGAATAATATTCCATTATGTATATACCACATTTTGTTTATCCACTCATCAGTTGATGGACATTTGGGTTGTTTTCACTTTCTGGCTATTACGAACAATGCTTCTATGAATATTTGTGTACAAGTTTTTGTGTGATCATATGTTTTCAGTTCTCTTGGGTGTGTACCTAGGAGTGGAATTGCAGCATCAGATGGTAACTCTATGTTTATCTTTTGGAGGAATTGCAGACTGTTTTCCACAGCAGCTGTACCATTTTACATTTCTACCAACAACGTATAACAGTTCTAATTGCTTCACATCCTTACCAACACTTCTTTGCTTTCTTCTTTCTTTTCTTTTTTTCTTTTTGATGGTAGCCATGCTAGTGGCTATGAAGTTACTATTGCCTTTTTACTGATTTGTTTCCTCCATAACTCTAAACTCTGTGAAGGCAAGGACTATGCTAGATCTTGTATATTACTGTACTTCCAGTGCCTCAGACATTGAGTAGGTGCTCAGTAAATATGCAGAATGGGTGAGAAGACCTACAGCTGTCCTAGTTACTTTCCTTCTGTAAATCCAGGAAATGTAGGGGCTGGAATGGGAAAAGATGTTCTAGCTGCCAATCCACAACCCGTTCACCAGAGTGCTGTAGGATCTTAATAACCACACTAAGTAGATGGTTCCATGGCTTAAATAGTGTTACCTGAGAAGTTCCCTGCATGGAGAACCGCGTGAGTTCTCATTTAACTAGCTCAAAATTGGGAAGAACATTCTCAACTCTGCTGGCATTTTAATCTGTGATTCCGGGGAGTCTTTCTATTCTGGACACATTTTCTGAGGGCATGTGAACATTGCCTAATGAGAAAGCCATTCATTCTGAGTGAAAGTGGACCAAAAAAAAAAAAAGCAGAACAAAAGTTCTTTTCCTGGAAACAGACGGACCACATCAATTATACATTCAGAATAATACAGACTGAACCCAGGTTGTCAGGTACTGAAACAACTCTATTTAGCCAAGTTACAGTTGGAATCTCATCCATTGTTTACCCTTTCCTAGCTGTCTGTTTTTATTCTTCCCAGTGTGCCAAATCTTGGATTTGTAAAGGTGATCTGAAAAAGAAAAGGTGTTTGTTCCCTAATTTCCTGGGGCACAGTCCTGTAAACAGTGTCTGTTAAAAAAAAAACGCCATGGTGCCTTCTTGATAATGTGCCTGGGGTTGTGAGTAGGTAGGTAGAGGGCAAGGGTGCCTTCTGCAAAACTCTTTTATCCATCTCCACCTTTTGTCAACAGTCTACCTAGTCAGGTGTGGCTAGGTCGGGAATCATCTTCCATAGCATTTTCTTCTATTCACTGTGCGCCCTCCTATACCACACTTCCATCCTTGTTTGTTTTTCTGTACTTTTTTCTCTTTGCCTGCTTTGGAACACAGTGTTCGCCCAACCCTGGGAGTCTTCTGTTGAATTGTAATCTTTAAACCTTGGAACGAGTTTTTTTTTTGCTCCATCTTACCCCTAGTAAATGCGGGTTTGCTGAGTTACAGTCCCCACCCGACTAATTTTAATAGACTTTTCCTTTTACATTTTTCCCCTCAGAAACATATTGTGAGCTCATAACCCTCTGAGGGGAGAGGGTAGGAAAGGAGAAGAGAGACCTTTGGGAAACTCTTAGGTAAATAGTACTGACCTTGTGTAAAGAGTGTTAATGTTATTATATAGCAGTGAAAATACAAGAGATAGAAAAAATAACATAGCAATCATTGTCCAAATATGACTGGACTCTGGATGGTATTTCAGCACTGTAGGAAAATTCCAGAAAGCTCTCTGCCTAAAAATATTTTCCTCACCTTATCTGCCTCTGCTGATAAACTGAGGATAAGCTTGATATCAGCAAATATTAGTTGTCTGAAGAAATACAGCACCAGTGCTGGGGACAGCAATCTCCCTGTCCATGGAAAACCTGTTCTGTCCTTTACCTCTGCAGTCCCCAACCCCTGGACTGTGGCCTGGTACTGGTCCATGGCCTGCTAGGAACCAGGCTGCACATCACTGCCTGACCGCCACCCCCGCCCCCGGCTCTCCCATCCGTGGAAAAATTGTCTTCCATGAAACCAGTCCCTGGTGCCAAAAAGGTTGGGGACTGCTGCGTCTCCTTAATACTTTCTGATTAACAATTTCACCTGGATCTTTGGCACACAAGCTAGGACCAAATTTACTGGGACCCGATTTATACTTCCAGTTCCTCAAGCCAGGGGAAATGTATGGCCTTTGGTCCCCATGTTTACATATATGACTACTCTACTGATAGCTTTTGACCACACCAAATATTTGTAACTTGAATATGGAAGCAAAACAGAATCTTGTACAAATAGGCTGTGCTGGATTATTTAACTCTTCATTTCTTTGAAAGGTTCCTTTTGCTCTTAGGGATAGATAACATTAGAGAGAAATTAAAAAATTCAGGCAGAAATTCAGAAGGACATAAATTTTATGCTCTAGATTCTGAACTGCGCTGCAAAATTAGACAGCATTGTTCCAGATATACCAGAAATTTGGCCTGCCTAATTCATGCTGCGTGTTGCTGTGATGTGCATCTGGTTGTCTCCACCCTGAGGTTGTTTATTTACAATGAGAATTGAAGGAAAAGTTCTGAAATATCCTGTCACAGGATGTGTGGATGGGCCTCCCTGAATATCGAAGCCAGAGGAAATCAGGAGAGTTTAAGCCGTTAGTGATCACATTGCCCTCTAGTGGTTTGTCTGTGGCTTAAAAATGAATATACTGCAGGTGCACCCCAGTTCTTCAAAAAATTTATCCAAATAAACTCCCAGACTGTATGGGAAAGAAAGAGTGAGGGGAAAGAAGGAGGGAGTGAGAGAGAAAGGTAAAGCGAGAGAATTTTTGCCAGTGTAGCTCATCTCAGCAACTCTGAAGCTCTAGTAAGTTAGGGCTTCTGAGATCCAGTTAGGGCCTCAGTGAAAACACTTTTTTCCAGGCTTCTAGCAAGTGATTCTAACTAAAACTCTTTATTCAGGATTTTTACAAGAGTCTGGGTTCCTTTTCAGGCTCTACAACTTTGTTGTGGCTTCCCCTCTCCTGGCCCGCATTCCATTCCTAGGCGAGTCGCCACACGTGGTGGTCATGGTGAGTGCTGGAACGTCTGCAGGGCAAACTGCTTATGTAGACCAACCTCCTTTTCTTGTGCCCCCCACCCTTCTTGTTTCCTTTAGGCCTCACTGCCATCTGCCCAAATACACTTGCTGCCCTTTGCGCTTAACTTCCTGTTGGCTCTGCGCAGACGAGCTGGTGGCCTAATTCCTCAGGTGCCTGTGGGCAAGAATGTTTAGAGAGCTGTCTCAGCCCTTAGGGAATGACAGGAATGCTGAGAATTTCAGACACTATTTTTCAGACCCACTGGAAAGAAAGCTTTAGCCCAGAGGTGGGAGGGTAGCAGAAACTTCAAAAACACCTCAGATCACTGTTACCTAAGGCCATGGTGCTGGCCTGAAGCTGGGGACTCTCATCTTGGAGTCATCTCATCTGTCAACCTGGGAACTGAGGCCTCTGGGAAAGGCGGTTGTTTGTGCAGCAAACTAGAGATATGTGAAAATAATTCGGCCCTGAGTCTTGAGATGTGAGTTATTTATTGTAACATTTTAGTTGTATCAACATTATTGGTAAACAAAGTGGGAAAACTTCATAGGTATTTATGACCCATCTTTTTAGTGTTGAATTATAGGGTACTATTCCTGGGTTTGATAAATTCTGGACCTTCTCCCGAGTCTTATTGCATTACAGGAAAGGAAGGGAAAATGGAGTTTGACTCGCAACCATCACCAAATTCTCTCTGGTTCTCCATCCACGTGAAGATTTTTATTTGGTTATTTTTGAATGTTTTTCATTTGATTCGTAATTATGAGGACAGCCATCAGGTCAAAACCCACATCGTAAGCCCAGTAACCTTTGTGACAGAAGACTTTCAAATGATGAACGTGATTTGGTTGGTTGGGACTTAGTCTGGTGATGGGAGGCTCCTGTTTTGAATTATTTATTTACCTGTTATCTTGAGGCGTGTCTGGCTCTTGATGAAGATACATTATGCTATTACCTTCAAATACTGCAGTCACTTTGTACTACTTCCCTGCTCCGCCTTTTGTCTCCATAAAAACCTCCTTGGAAACATAACTGTGTTTCTTAGGAAAGGCAACACTTAAACTCACATTCAAGGAGTGCAAACATTAACACGCATAACCAGTTTAGTGAGAATCTTTCCTTGTTTTAGGATATATACATGAAAGGGTTTTATTTTTCCCATAATTGCTTTTAATTATGTTCTGTCAAAATTCTTTACCTGATGGATAGTCTTAATTCTGTGGGAAGGAGTCTGAAGGTGGCCTCTCTTGAGGCATATGTACTGGTTCTTCATTGGGCTCTACATATATAATATTGACCCAGAAATGAAATAACACATGTATATACGTTTTAAGTAGGTGCATTTTAGTGCTGGGGTGTGTCCTTGAATTTGGGTACTCTGACTGAATCAACATTATAAAAAGATCCTAATAGCAAAGTCCACTGGAAATGCATTTCCACTGACTATATTGCCAATAGCTTTTTCAGTCTCTCCAAATCTCCTGGCATGTCTCCAGCTGATGTCATGATGTCTCCAGCTCTGTATTCCTCTAGCTACATATTCACATGATTGCTGGTCAATCCTCCCTGAGTGCAGTGATGTTTTTGAGGCTTTCCGTAAAGTCAAAGGACTTCTACAAGTCTCTTATTACCTGAAGAACTTTATTCTCTGTTTCCTTGAAGGTGCCTAGGGCTGCAATAAAATAGGCATTTGAAGGTTTCCTGTGATACTCTTTTTTTGTCCCTTTTAGTAGGTCTAGCACCATTATTTGAATAGCTTTTGTCAGATATTATTGGTCAAAACTGTTTACCAGAACATAAAATAAATGGAGAGAGAAGACACTTAGCTCAGGGTAGCATGGTAGAGCGCTCAGTGGCTGAAGAGTATAGTGTAGTCTACTGCACTCAGGGAAGAAAGGAAAATCTATAGCAATTATAGGAAATATCCATATAAACAATAATTTGAAAGATGTTTTTGGAAAGTAATTCAGACAAATAGGCTTGAAAGGAATAGGTGCTATGTGGAATGGCATTAGATAAGGTATCTGTGTGCTAATGTATTAAATGGTAGTAAAATGAACTAGTTCGGGATGCCTATTCAGCCCATATCTTTTTTTTTTTTTTTTTTCTGGTGTAAACCAATAATTTCTGCTTAAAGGATGAGTTCGGGTGGCCAGGTCTGTACATGGAACTCACATCTCTGGCCCCCACAGATTGCACCTGGAATGTGGACACCTGACCTAAGCTGAACTAGTCAGATTTTCTTTCTCAGTTTCCTAATGACCCCAAAACTGTGGTCAGCTAGTGTTGAGTTGGGCCCAG
Source organism: Propithecus coquereli (assembly GCF_000956105.1). NCBI lineage: Eukaryota > Metazoa > Chordata > Mammalia > Primates > Indriidae > Propithecus > Propithecus coquereli. The sequence continues at coordinate 1,329,420 of NW_012150841.1, forward strand.
TGCCCCAAATGGGTATTAGTTAGGATTGGGTTTGGCCTTGAGGGACAGAAAGCAAAAATTACAATGCCTAAGCAAGATGGAAACTTATTTTTCTCTCATCTAAGTATAGACAGTCTAAGGATCATAGGCAGTCCAAGGCTGATCTGGCTAGCCATTTCATGATTATCGGGGACTCAGGCCCCTTCTGTGTTATTGCTCTACCGTCTCCAACATGTGGCTTCTATCCAGTGGTGTACTGGTAAACTGGCCCTCTAGAAAAGGCTAAATTTGTAGCATTTGCCTGATTTTCATGGTGGAATTACTCCCACCATGGCCAATAACAAGCTACAGTGGCTTAATAGCTAGCTTGCAGAATTCCTGGATATTTAACAACCTGTTCTCCTGAGCTCATATGAGCCAGCTCTAGCACACTTCTCCCTCATGGTACAAAATAGCTGCCTTAGCTCCAGACATTAGAACTGTGTTTCAACCAGTACAAAAGAAAAAATTGAAAGAGAAGATCAAACTCCCTCCCATTTCGGATATTTTCCAGAAGTTGTGCATAGCTCTTACACTTAACTCCCACTGGTGAGAAATTAAACACATGACCACACCTAGATGGGAAATGTATTCCTTATTCTGGGCTGCCATTTGTTCACCTAAAATTTTTTCTGTTAGTGAAGAGGAGGAGGATAAATTTTGGAGAAAATCAGCAATGTCTGTCACTAATGACAACACCAGTTCCATATAAATGTCCAAATTAATGAGGAGCCAGAAGACCAAGTTAAAAAGAAGTTAGTTTTCAGAGTGAAATGAATGGGAGTGGTTTACAGCAGGGATCATAAATATGCAACTCCAGAAGAGAAGGGTAGGATAGCTGCCTATTATTTAAATTTTAGTATGATCATGGATAATATCCCTACTGAATCCCAGACCAATTGAGGGACAGATAATTAAGTCAGGCAGATGGAAGTAAAAGTGTCACCTTTATTATTGATTAAGCTGTTTGGAGAACAGCTTGGTCTTACAGTAACAAGGGGCTCACTAACTTCACCCAGAAATAAACCGGCCCACCTAGTCAAAGGCAGAGTTGGAAAATGGCAGTGCTGCTCACTTCCCCACACTTGTTTTTCCCTGCTGTGGAAACCTGCCCTCGAATGCTCTCTACAGAAGGAAGGCCCCCAAAGAGAAGACAGGAAGCTTGTGTAGTTTCTTCTTCCAAACTCACGAGTCAGAGAATTGATTGAGACTGCTTGAGTGTTAAGGAGAGAGACCGGGATATGTTCATGCATATTGGAACATGACGAATAAGTGTTCTTATCTAATATTGAAGACTTTTCAAGTCTGTTGAGGTTTACCTAATCATCCTGTAATTGGGTTACATGAAATCGCTCTGAATCCTTACCACTATCTCCCTTTATTTAAGCTAACACAGATGGGTTCTTTTACAACAGAGCAGTGCCTAGGACAGAAATGTAATTAAGGGCTATGTTGTGTGGGTCAGACACTAAATGTTGCAGGGGTTAATAAGAAAGTTATAAGAGAGGGTTGGAGCAGACAAAGGCTTTTTCATGTAACTGGTAGAACTTGAGCTTACTCTTAAAGTCTGGGTGGGATTTTTTATAGGCTGAGGGAATGAAAAGTGTTTCAGTCAAGGGAAACTTCATGGGTGAAATGAGAATGGGGGAAATGGATATGGTGTTGTCAAGGTTTAGGGAGGAGACCCCTAAGACTCTAGGTGAGGTGCCTGTCGAAGAGCAGCGGGGAATCAAGTTAGGTAGGTAACTTGGGAGCAAGGAATGGGCGCCCCTAACAGAGGAGTATGTAGCTGAGGGAGAAGGAAGTTTGGAGCCATTGAAAAAATGTGGTATATTTCACAGATTATTCTGGACCGATTATTACTCCCCGAACTTTTCGGATGCATGGGCCAACGTGTTCCTTTTTTTTTGTTTAATCCAGTTAAGCTAAATAGCCCTCACTAATACATTCTACTCATGGGACATAGGGAAGTGATTCTCAAACTTTTATGTGCACCAGAATAAACTGGAGGGCTTGTTAAAATACAGATTGCTGGGCCCTACTGCCACAGTTTCCAAGGCAATAGATCTGGGATGGGACTCGAGAATTTTTATTTTTAAAAAGTCTCAGGTGGTGCTGATGCTGCTAGTCCTGGAACCATACTTTGATAAGCGAATGAATTCCCTAAATCATAAAATGAGAAATTAGATGAAATAGTCTCTGAGGTCTTTTGGAATCTATGCTTCTGTGATTCTAAACTACAGGATACCCCATTCATATTTTTTTCATATAATAAAAATCTCAGTGTTTACTTAGATTGTTTTCATTCTTTGTTAATGCATTCGTTTTACATGAGGGGCTCATATCATTACATAGGTGGGAATCTGAAGGCATGTGATTGGACTTAAGATGTTTTCTCAAGAGGGAAGGACCTCTTAACATGAGTCTTCAATAGTTCCACACTCAAGAAAACCAAAAGAAAAAAAACCCAGCTAATTCAAACCTTGCCCATATTGCTTTAAAAGGTAAAAAGAGAAGGAATGAGACTTTTTCTCTAGAGGAAATAGGTGATTGACCCAGCACCTGAAGCTTTGGAGAGTATTTGCCCAAACTGTTAGAAATGTTCAGCCTTAAGAAAATATTTATGTAATTTATAATTGTCCAAAACAATCAACTAGATGTCTGGCCAAAGAGGTCAGCTCTTCCTAATGAGTGCAGACTGTCAACACAGAGGACTAGGCAGGTTGACTCAGGCACAGGTAGAGGGACATTTGCTAACATTTGCAGCGGCAGCAAAGCTCTCTTTACTCTAATTGGTCTAAGCAGGGACAGCTGCTGGCAGCCATAGAGAGAACTCTGTCCAGACGAGAGGATTTCCTGAATTTCATTTTGAGTGATCTTATATTATTTGCATACATTTATGTCTAAACCTATTATGTTGTAAATGTTTTTGAGGTTGGGCTGTGCCTTACTCATCACTGTATTCCGCACAGTGAATATCCGTCAATAATATTCTCAATACAAACCTATGTTCTAAAACTGAGCACTGATAGTTGTAAGCAAAGTTCATAACACTGAAGGTCAGAATCTTCTGGGGGGGAAAGAGAGTTGAATTAGAATTCATACTACTAATATAATGCTTTTTGATCCACCTTACCTTGATCATTTTGATCCCATTGCTGAAAATGTCCTTTAACCTCAACTGCTGACAAATTCTTATTCATTCTTGAAAACCAAGCTCAGTCATTGCCTCTTCTGTAAAACTTTGCCTCTTTTGTACTAATTCTGTTCCTTAAATATCCATGTAATTATTTCATGAATGAAAATTAGTTGTTTCCATGTCTGTGAACATGTATGATCTACTTGAGGGAAGAGTCTATTCTGGAAGTTTTTAATTAAATTGACAACAACAGGGCAGGCAGCGGCTGTGTGGTGCAATCACACAGGGTTGGGAGAACTCTAGTATTTCCCTACCTGTTCTCTTGTTCTTGAAAACATACTGTAGTTCAAAGCCCTGATTCCTGTTTATTCCTTTAGTTCCTTGAGAAAGGTCATCCTGGACGCTTCCAGCAGACATTTATTTTAGTGCTAAGGAATTCAAATCTCTTGCTTAGAGGCTGTTTTGATAGGAAAAGAACTTGAGAACTCAAGAGGGACACACGTATGGGGGAGGATGGAGGTGAGGGTTTATCTTGGGTCACCAAAGATAAACTTTGCTTAGTTTCTATTATCACTAAGAATTGAAGCCTTCTAATGAGTTAGTCCAGTAAAAAAAAAACAGTATGTAGTGGAGCTCAAATTCAAGCTAGGGAAGGGAAGAATAATACTATTTCCATCAATTATATGTTGAAACTGGGTCAGAAATGGTTTTAAAATCTTAGATGATAAAGTGGTGGAAGCTATGTACCTTTTGGGTTGAGTGTTGCTATGTTACTAGAAACTGGACTATGCTTTGGTGCCTTAGAGACCCAAAATTGCAATATATTAAATCCTAAGAAATGTTAAAATATTTCTGCACTTTTCTGGAAGAGATCATTAACTCATTTCTGCACCTGATTTCCTGGAAGCTGAGACAGTTGGACACTGATTTGGTGTTGATTTGGCGTCGCTTGTAATTATTGGCAGCTTTATGAAGGATCTTTTTCCCTAGGCAAGGGTCAAGGGATGCTAGTAAGTGGAAAAGACTCTTTTCCTATTCTGAAAATGCAATGCTGCCTCTGCTAGTTTCCATGGCTGCATCTCTATGCATGTAGATATAGGAAATCATTTGCTTAATTATCTCATTTCTGGGATGACCAGAATGAACTTTGTGTTTTGTATTTGTGATTTTTATACGTGTCATAGTGTCTATTGACAGAGAAGCAATATGGGGGGGGAAAAAAAAAGAAAGAAAGAAAATTGCTGAAGAGTTTCAAGTCTACTATGGAAATAAGAGGTGGGAAGATGGAAAAACGCAAGTAAATCATCAAATGTTTATTGGTCCTTGATTCATATTTAATTTTCAGAGATTACTGTGTCCAATCTAAATAAGGATAAAATCCTCTTCATCATTTTGATTACAGATTATAATCTCTTATACATAGTTTCCCAAATTTTCTCAGCGGTCACATAGGTAACACACCTATGTTGTCTTGCTTGTCTTCCCTGTTTTTCCACAGAGTGGAGCTGTAACTGCACTAAGATGAAGCAAACAGATTTCCAAAGATGAAAGATTGAGTAAATGATAGTGAGAATTGATCAGAACTTTCTGTTTATTGATTGACTAAAGGAGGGAAATAACTTAGGAGGTTTAGTTTGAAGATCTCAGGGTGCTGAAATGAGACTTTTGGATCTTAATTTAGTAAGAATGAAAGATGAACTACCTATAGTGTCTGCCCATGACAAGTCATTTCTTTACTTCAGATACAAATCTTGTCACATGATGATCTGGAATATTCTTTTCAAAGAGATAAGTTGTTTGTTTTTCAAAATACTGTTTTCCAGGTATACTCATTCTTTCTTTTTTTTTTTTTAGAGATGGGGATCTCCCTCTGCCATCCAGGCTGGAGTGCAGTGACACAATCATAGCTCACTGTAATCTCAAACTCCTGGCCTCAAGGGCTCCTCTCTCCTCTGCCTCCCAAAGTGCTATAATTACAAGGCAGTGAGCCACCACACCCAGGCCAGGTGTGCTAATTCTTGTAGAACACAGCATCTGGTATTTGGAAAAGAAGATCCTTTTTTGCTACTCAGTTAGTTCGCAAATATTTGCTAATGCATGCATTGTGCCAAGGAACTGTTCTAGTCCATGAGGACAGGGAATAGAACAAAACAGATGACTTTGCCCCTAAATAGCTTCCACTTGAGTGAAAGGAGACAGATAATAAAAGTGCAACCCTGAAAAAGATAAAATAGAGTGATGTGTTAGAGATTGACATAAATTGGTCAGGAAAGATCTCTCCGAGGAATGACATCTGAATTAAGGTCTGGATATTGGAAAGAAAGCAGCCATTTGACACTTTTGAGAGGGCACAAGGACTGAACTCAGCATGTTTGATAGAAACAAGGCAAGTGGATTCAGATGTGGTGAACAAGGGAGAATGGTAGAGGGAGAGACAAGGTTGGAGAGGAAGGCAGAGGCTGGGTCGCTGAAGGCTTTCTGGGCCATGGTAGAGAGTTTAGAGTTTATTCATGTTAATGAGAAATCTTTGAGTGTCTTATGCAGGCTGGAAAGGGATAAGGTCTGATATAATTAGAAAAATTAATTTGCTGTGAAGAAGATGGACAGATGGGGGCAAGTGTGGTGGCAAGGAGACCAGTGAGTTGCTTTAAAATAGGATGGTAACAGTGAGGGTGAGAAATGGTCAATTTAGAGACATTTATTGTAGCCAGGGCTATCAGGACTTACAGATGGACTGGATATGAAAAAGAATCAGGGATGACTATGAGATTTTTGATCTGAGCAATATGTAGATGGTGGTACTGCTGACTGAGGCTTCTGGTGGTATTGGGGAGAAAGGGGGATTTTACAGGGAAATGGTTCTCCATGGAATTCTTTTCATATATGTGTAAAGGGATCAGTCATTCTGTACTAAACTACTCCATTGATGTAATTAGAAAGCTTTTAACTAGTGCTATCTATAGAGGGCATTTTTAGATGATGGTTTGTTTCACAGTACTCAGTGGCCTGCAATTTGTGGCCTGGGTGACACATTAATACCAGTAATATGTGATTTCTTTAGTCATGTTTTTTTTTTTTCAGACTAAAATGGTACTAAGGAAGTAAGTTGGGATTCTAATTAATTCCATAGTAAGTAGATGACCAGGTTGCAATTTTATTTTCAATCAAATGGTTTGCTTAGTTAGCTCCAGGATCTTTTGGCCTATTAAGTGAGTCATTAAAAATTAGCCTTGAGGATGAGAAAGTAAACACAAGTAAATCCCTTACTTTTTTGGGTTCAACAATCCCCACGGAAGAGAGCAACCGTATCTAAAATGCCCGACTTTTTTGGGATTTCGGCTAGCTAGATACATGTTTTTTATTCCCATGAATATTAGCATATATGTTTTTAAATTTTTTCCTCCTGTGAATATAAACTGGCAAATTTTGTATCAAAACAACTGGACAGAATCTTGTAAGAATAATGTCTTGTTTATTCATTTGTCCTTTCATGTATTCATTCATTCGGTCAATAAGCATCTATTGTTTTTAAGAACTCTCTTAGCCTCTCTGGATACAAAGACTTATATAGTCTATTGTTATTGTCTGGCAATTATTATGAACTCTTCTCGTACTTAAAATGAGTAATAACAACAAATTTAATTTCATTGAATCCCAGATGGAAAAGTTTTGTGAGAGAACCTGAGAGGGGCTAGACGTCATGTGAAGGGGGTAATCTTGAGGGAAAGGGGGAGCCATTGAAGGATTTTCCATGTGAAAGTGACTTGATCTAGGTTTGCATTTTACAAAGGTCACTATGGCAACAGTACAGTGATGGAAAGTAAATGAATAGGAGTGCCCTTCACCCCTCCCCTCAGACGTGTGCCCTTCCTCCCAGGTCTCTGCCCAAATGCAAAGGCTCATGACTTAGCCACCATTAGTGTATTCAGCATCTCTTAGGAAAGATAAGTTTGTAATATGTGCCTTCTCGAAATTCCATATGCAAATGCTTCTAGATCTTAGTAAGAAAATTGCCAAACCAGTTAATATCAGTAACTTTTAATCTTAGAATTTAATTGCTTTGTTATATGATGTGATCTGAGTTATTTTCCAACCCAGAGACATTCCAAGGAAGTACAAGTCAAAGAGGTCTATAGCAAACAAAGGGGACAAATTCTGAGAAATGCGTCAGTAGGCAGTTTTGTCATGTGAACATCACAGAGTGTACTTACACAAACCTAGATGGTATAGCCTGCTACACACCTAGGCTATATAGGCTGTTGCTCCTAGTCTACAAACCTGTACAACGTATTACTGTACTGCATACCGTAGGCAATTGTAACACAATGGTAAGTATTTGTGTATATAAACATGTCTAAACAAAAAGTCCAGTAAAAATTACAGTGTTGGCCGGGCGCGGTGGCTCATGCCTGTAATCCTAGCACCTTGGGAGGCCGAGGCGGGAGGATTGTTTGAGCTCAGGAGTTCGAGACCAGCCTGAGCAAGAGCGAGACCCCGTCTCTACTAAAAATAGAAAGAAATTAACCGGGCAACTAAAACTATATAGAAAAAACTAGCCGGGCATGGTGGCACATGCTTGTAGTCTCAGCTACTCGGGAGGCTGAGGCAGAAGGATTGCTTGAGCCCAGGAGTTTGAGGTTGCTGTGAGCTAGGCTGAAGCCACAGCACTCTAGCCCGGGCAACAGAGTGAGACTCTGTCTCAAAAAAAAAAAAAAAAAAAAAATTACAGTGTTATAATCTTATGGGACCACTATTGTTATATGTGGTCTGTCATTGACCGAAATGTTGTTATGTGGCACATGACTGTATATGGTTGACCATTTACATCAGCAGCCTCTTTTCATTCCTCTAGCCTAAGCCCTTTCTTACGAGGTCAAACAAATTCAACTATAAGACTTGTAGTAGAGTTCAGGTGAGAACCCTCCCCCTCCCGGGGTATAAAGAACCCGTTCCAATTTACTGTATCTATACTTTTGTGAGTCTTGGAGTGGGGGCGTGGTTATTTTGTTTCCTTTTCTTCTGTTGATACTAAAGACCTTGCTTTTAGAAGCAATCTACTGAATTTTCTCCCTGGTGGCCTATGTAATCTTTCTATTTGCAGGATATATAAGACACTGTGACCCAGGTAGCAGTGAGCCCAGGCAGAGAGATTAAAGGTAGGTAAAAAAGGAACAGATATGTTTCCAATTTCTACTCCACAGCACTTATATAGTATCATCAGGAAAGATAATTGGAATAACTTGTTTTGGTAATCTAGCTTGTCATTCATTTTCTTCATTCACTATTTATGGAGCTCTTCAGTATGCCAGGCAATGCCAGATGTAGTTCCTACCCTCATGGTCATTTTAGAATAGACTTGGAAAACGTTTGTTACGCTCATTAAAAAAAACAAGCATTTAAAATTTTAAAGTCATTAGATTTTACTCTGCGAGTTTAAATATTCATTTATTAATTAATTCAGATATATTTACTTTGATTAATTATCGTAGAAAAGATTCTCTATGCTAAGTTTCAGGATTCAAGAAAGAAAATCAAATAAAGATGCAGCTTTCAAAGAGCTATGGAGACCACTGCATTTCAGTGATTCCTGTGGTGTCAATAAATGCGTCAGTAGAGTTAAATCCAATATAATAACCAGCAGTGGTTTGAAACACTCATTTGAAATGTCCTGGGGCTGGAATAAATAATGAATCATTATTATGAAGTGCTGGGTCCCTGGGGAGTATGATCTTTGGACAAGCCAGAGATGGGATGAAAAGCATTTCTGGTCGCTGAAGCTGTGTGAGAATACAGCATCAGTAATAAATCCAGTCACAGCTCAGGGTACACAATAGGGAACAGAGCTACCTCCTCTCAGATGTCTATTGTGTTTTCCCATTTCTTATTTACTATGCTTTGCATTTTCTAAACCCTACTGAGTTTTTGTCTTTGGCTCTAATGAGCATTTCCCTCTAAAAATTGTTGACCGCTGTCTCTCCCACAGAGTTGCTACCAAATATTACAAATTCAAGACCAGGAATGACAAAGCATGTGCAAGTAGAATTGAAAAAGGTGTTAGAGTCAAATGACTGTGAGTCCACAATATTTTTCTTTCGTTAATGTATAAGACATAACACCACACCTGCAGGGCGTTGGGATTTATGAATACGATCTTAGCTTTTAAAAGTTGTGAGGTAATGTTCAACATGGAAGATATCTTTTCAGGTAGCAAGTCTAGAGAAATCTAGAAAATTTGGAGTGACTTCACTGAGAGAACTTTTGAAAAATAGATTGAAGGAAGAAGATAAGCCAGGAAGAGTATGACTTTGAGAACCAGAAGACTTGGAGTCTCACAAACGAATGACAGTTTTCTTTAGGAGGAGAGAACGGTGAGGGGAAGAGGAAGGGGTTTGTTGAGGCCTAGGAAGGTTCTATCTCCTTTGATTGTTTTTCAACAACTCTGCAAGGTAGGGTTTTTAGATCCCCATAGTAATGCTATTTCCATTTGCAAAAGTAAATGAATTTGAAGTGAAGCAAATGATTTAACTTAGATGCATCTACCTAATAGATACGGTATAGTGTTGGGAAGGCCATTAGCACATTAGATCTGCTTTGGAATCCTACTTACTGGAATCATGTAATCTTAAGTGATTTTGTTTTCTCATCTGTAAAATGGACCTAATTAAGCCTGTGCTGTTACTGGAAGATTAATTTAACTCTACGTGAAACACCTACTACCATAAGTAGTAGATGTACCATATCAGGTACATCTTCTTAGCATTTTGACAAATGGAAACTACTATTATGACAGAGTTACAGAAGAAGGTTGCAAAATCTTTATCTCTTGAAGATATTGAAAAACTTTCATTCAGTTGTGATATTAGGAATGGTCTTGGAAAGAGGGATTTGATAACTTTCCTACAGTCCCAACAAATAAATTTTATCTTAGTTTTTCCTTCAGTGCAAAATCACACATAATTGATGTAATAATTCAAAATATTCACAAGTATATAAAGGAAAACTCTACTTCACTCTAATTCCATGTACTGAGATGATCACGATTAATCACATTAATAGTTTAATGTACACCTTTTCATACCTTTTCTCAGTTATATAGAAAAATACATGCACACATTTTTTTTTAGAATTTTTTCTGTGTTGTGCAGGTATTTCTGCAACTTGCTTTTTTTGATATAACAATGTATCATGGACATATTTCTATATCAATTCATGGCATTCTATCTAGTTTTTATTTTTATTTTTGTTTTTATAGTTGCATGATATTCCATAGTATGATTATGTTATTATTCATTCAAGCAGTCTCCTGCTGTTTGACTTTTAGATTGTTTCCAGTTATTTGTTTATTTGTTTTTTGCTATGACAAAAGATGCTGCAATGAACAACAGTGTATATTTTTCAGAAGGATATTTTCCTAGAAATATGCATGGCTAGGTCAAGACATATTTAATATTGTAATAGGTTGGTTTTTAGAAGACTTTACTAGGTTCAGGTTGGAATTTATTTCTGACTTTAAACTAATATGTACAGCTTGCATTACTGGCTCACAAAACAGCTTAAAGGAAATGTCCTATTGGCCATGAGTTCAATGGAACATGATGGAGTGAATAAAGTTGGAAATAAATGTTTATTTCTCTTGGATTCTGAAAGTTATAGGATTGTCCTCTTCCTAGAACTTGTTTCAGTAACTCTGCTCCCCTGGGAACATAATTGCAGCTTTGGAGGCTTTGGGATTTATTGAAGAGGAATGTCTTTGGCTGACTTAAAGCAGTGCTGGTGGCTCAAGTTCGGTCATTAGTACCTTTTAGTCAACAGTGTCAAAGAGGTGTGGGAGATCCAGTTTAAACTGTGATCTTTGTTCGTATCTCTGAGGAGACTGTCAAGATAACCAAGGCAATTTTCTCTTGTACTTTTAAGGGTGAAATTAGCTTGGAGGAAATTGGTGTCTGTCTTTAGTGGGAGAAATTCAGTATGCTTAGTTATCTGTCTCATATAACCACTAACTGTTTTAACAAAATGGAGCCGGGCATGGTGGCACACACCTGTGATCCCAGCCATTCGGGAGGCTGAGGAGGGAGGATTGCTTGAGCCAGGAGTTCTGGGCTGTAGTGCACTATGCAGATCAGGTGTCTACATTAAATTCAGCCTCGATATGGTAACCTCCAGGGAGCAGAGACCAGCAGGTTGTCTAGGGAGGGGTGAACTGGCCTGGTTGGAAATGGAGCAGGTCAAAACTCCCATGATGATAAGTAGTGGGATTGTGCCTGTGGAGAGATGCTGCATTCCAGCTTGGGCAACATAGTGAGACCCTATCTCTTAAAAAACATACAAACAAAAACAAAACACCCAAAATGGAATCTGAGAGTGAGAGTCTGCTGTGTCATTTGCATCATGTTTAGAGGGAGAGGAAAACTGGTTGGACTGTAGCTGGGGGATTTTTCTCTTTCTTTGCCCTCCAAGCTCCCTTATCTCCTCTTGTTTCAAACACTTTCACTGCCAAAAACCTAATCCACATCTGCACAAAGAGAACACTACTACACTAATAGCATGAGGAAAAGCACTGGAGCCCTTGGAACTGTTCCTGGCTCAAAAGCACTTCTATTAACTTGCTGATTTGTCTCAAAGAAAAATTACTATTTTCTTTCTAGTGCCTCCAGAAGAAGAAATTAGTTTCTAATTTTAAATTCATTTTCTTTTTAATGTAAACTTTAAAACTTTTATCAAAATAATGCATGCACATAAAAATAAAAAAGTACAAAAGGACTTCACAATGAAAAGTAGCATTCACCCACCCCTCCCCTCCTCAATTCTGGTCCCATTTTTAACTTCTGTTTCTTCTGATGATTACTTCCATCTCTCTAAATAGCATTCTTATATGGCTGCTTCTTTTTTTAATTCAGTTGTATGTATATTATCTATCAACCTTTTACTATTATACATGAGAATTTGCTTCACTTGTATTTCCTCCACACATCTTTTCTCCTTCCTTCCAGTGCAATTAAATCACCATTTTTAATGGCTGAGTGTTTTGTTGTATGTTAGGTTGCATTTGCTGTTCGTAATAGAAAATCAATTGCAATATTTTTAAACAGTAAGGAAATTGTATTTTCTCACAATGACAGTGACATGTCCCAAGATAGGTCAGCTGCAGTATTAATTAATTCAGATGTCTAAAAGAATACAGGGTCTGTTTCTTCCTTTGCATCTTTCCCAGAAGCCCAGTGCAGACTTCTCCTCATGTCTCTGGCTACAACCAGCCTTATACCCACTACTCATGACTGCCAAGGGGTGTGGAGTCACCATAACTTAGATTAATCATGATTTACTTCTGATCATTCTGAGCTCATGATCCCCCCAAATAATACAGACACGTGAGTCAAGTCTGGCCTCAACTAACAAGCAAAAGCAGTGGGCAGGGAGTGAGAGGGGAGGTAGCAATGGCGCAAGCACCAATAATGTCTGCTATATTTTCATTTTTAAAAATATTTATTTAGTTATTTATTTTTGAGACAGAGTCTTGCTCTGTTGCCTGGTCTAGAGTGCAATGGTGTCACCATAGCTCACTGCAATCTCAAACTCTTGGGTTCAAGCGATTCTCCTGCCTCAGCCTCCCAAAGTGCTAAGATTACAGGGGCACACCACCATGCCCAGCCCAGTAACATCTGCTATAATTAACTCCATAGCTTTAATGTACTTGCACCTTTATTTATTTGTCCACTGACTCTAGAAGGAATCTCTTAGTTCCCCAACCCTTTCTGTAGAAATCATCCCTCCCTTCCACTTCCCAGCATGTGTCATCTGTGCTTTTGCATTGTCACTTTTGCTAACATTCACATGCTGCTATGTACATTTTTACCTAATCCAAGTTTTCTATATAGATTGACCCTAAAAATTGAAAACCAATAACCAATGTTTGTTACTGTGGTGCATAATTCTTTTTCAAAATCAAAATTCTGTTTTCCTCCGATGATTTGGATTTGCTTACCATTGTGCCTCGTGCTTAACAGAGCTTACAAATGTTTGCTGAGTGAATGCGTGTGCCCGAGTTACTTATAAATGGATCCTACCAATAATATTGAGTACAGTAGGATGGAGAGAAGGTAGGGAAGGGTGAGGAAATGGATGTAGGAACGAACATGCCTAAGTTTAGGAACCTGACCTTCTCATGTTGGATTCTGACATTAAGGTAGTTATAGCTACTGTAGAAATAAAACCTTTGGCATGGGAGAAATCTCAGGTTGCGTACATAAATTGCAATACTATATGATTACTCTTCCGGAAGACTCTTCCAAAGATAGTGATAGGGCATGTATTATTGCCAGCTGGTGAGTCTTTTTCCACTTCTATACTGGTGCACCCTTTATGCAGAGTGCGAAATAATTTCCTTTGCTCAGTGCTGGAATCAGGTTGCACAAAGGAGAATGCATAGGCTTTCAATCAGGATTTACCTCAACAGGCCACCTCCCTGTGATAAATGACCCATGGGGAAAGACAAATGAAGCCTGGCACTGGGCAAGCTGTTCTCTGAGAATAACTCTGCTCTACAGGTATTGTCAGTGAGAATTCCTGGCGAGGGGAAATGGATTGTGTTCCAGGGAATAAAAAAAAACAACACACAGGAGTAAGTATTGCTGAGAGAACTATGGGTGAGGTGGCTCCAAGGAAGAGTCAATAACGGATGGAGAGTTAGAAATGTGGAATTTTATATAGAAAATCTTTGTAGCTCTAATTAGAGGCAGAATAAGGATTCAGCTCAGAAGGCAGATCTGAAACACTTGCCACTCTATTTCGCTATTCATGCAATTCACATGATTTAGCATATCTGCAGGCAGAAACCCTGGTTACAGTGACGCTAATTAGTGTGTCTGTACTCACACCTAGTAGACCATTTCCCTGGCTTTGCATCTCAAGTAGTGAATGGAAGAGGGAATTTTAATGATGCCCTATTAAAGCAACTAAAGAGTGCAACAAATAGTTCTCAGTTTTTCGGCTGGCATTGTTAAGAAAATTATTTGTTCTAGTAGAATTCTAGTTCCTTAACAATTGGGGGTTATTGTTGGCTCTCAAAAGACTACTGATTCAGATACCTCTTTGGATGGATGCGGGTAGGGGTTGGGGGAGGTAGTAAATAGTTTTTGGTTGCACAGAGGAAAGGAATAATTGAAATGTTTTTTCCATATGATAATTATTTTGAAATAATTTTCTCCTACTGTGGGTGAACTTAGGGGTAACTGTGGAAATTGAATTACAGGGAAGTGGTGAGCCAAAATTCCTGCATCATTAAATTTAGTATAGAATAACATGGGCACCATTAGTGAGTAGTCATTTAAGCAGCCCGCTGCTATTTCAAATAAAAAAAGTTGGCCCAAGTTCAGGCCAACCCTTGAGATTCAGGACCTGTTGAGTCTGGGTCTTAGAACTTCTGTGACATGGACACTGACACCTCCAGTTCCCTGCCTCAGGCTGAGCCCATATTAACTACTTATTTATTTATTAGGTATTTATTTATTTAGAGTCTTGCTCTGTCGCCCTGGTTAGAGTGCAGTTGTGTCATTGTAGCTCACTGCAGCCTCAAAGTCCTGGGCCCAAGTGATCCTCCTGCCTCAGCCTCCGGAGTAGCTGGGACTACAAGTGCATGCTACCACGCCCAGCTAATTTTTTCTGTTTTTGGTAGAGACGGGCTCTTGCTCTTGATCAGGCTGGTCTCAAACTCCAGAGCTCAAGTGATGCTCCCACCTCAGCCTCCCAGAATGCTAGGATTACAGGCCTGAGCCACCACGCCCAACCTCCATATGAACCCTTTAGATTATTAACTGCAACGTGGTCAGACCTCTTGCCTTTCCTGAACTTGAGATCTGAGACTGTGGGGTAGGTCATTTGCTAGAACTTAGTCTGATTGAACTTAGAGGTGAAGCAGCAGGGCTGTGGGTGAATGGCATGGTTCACCCCAATGCCAGAGTCTTTTAAATGTCAAAATTTTCACTCTGAGTAGCTATGTTGCTTGCTCTTTGTACTTATTTCTTCTCCCCCCTTTCTCTGCTTTTTGCTAGTATCATATGCTCTCCAGTATTGGGTCTTCCATCAAAATAGCTGCATCCCAGCCATAATGGTAATGGCTGCTGTCTTCCTGAAACTAGTGGACGCCCAGGTTGTCAGAATAGCTGCAGATCTTGTTCCACTGGATGAGGGTTTGGAAGTGGTTTCTTTTGTTCTCTCATTGATGGTTAAATTACCTCCCCCCTTCTTTTTATTGTGGCTAAATCACCTCCCACGCCTGGCATCGGGGATTTAATCACTCATCCTTTTCCTCTTTTACTTTTTCAGTCTTTTTCCCTTTGCTGGCTTCTTCCTTTAGACCTACAAGTGTGTTTAGCTTCCCTTTAGAATTAGCCAAAATGTGTTTATTTCTGTATATGTATATGTATTTATATCTAGCTCTATCTCTGTTTTCTCAACCCGATATTCCACTGAGCTATGGTCAAAATTCCTGAATCAAACTTGACTCATTGCCTTTGTATTTTATCACCATATACTCTTTGATCCTTTGCAATCTGTCTTAACAACATTGATCTAAAATGGCTTCCTTCTTAATTTAAAATTTTTATTATAAAAATGTCAAAAAAGATAAAATTATTCTCATTGAATCCTGGTGATTTCTTTCTTATGATATTGGTTTTAATAATTATCACCCCCCCATCTCATTATTTATTGTGGGCCAATTGTATAAATTAAGGATAACTGTGGAAATTAAACTCTATGTCTCTAACAGAGAAAGACATTTTCAAAAATATAACCACCATAGCCCAAAAAATAAAATTAACAATTCCTCAATATCATCTAATTCCCAGTACATATTTGAGTTTTTCTGATGATAATTATCTTTTAATTGCCAACAATGATCTTTTTGCTTTATTCCTTCGATTTAACAGTCACTGGAGACCTTTTTAGTAGGTGATATTGAAGTGTGGATATAGAGGTCGGGTGCGGTGGCTCACGCCTGTAATCCTAGCACTCTGGGAGGCTGAGGCGGGCGGATCGTTTGAGCTCAGGAGTTTGAGACCAGCCTGAGCAAGACCGAGACACCGTCTCTACGATAGAAAAAAAATAAATTAGCAGGGCATGGTGGCACATGCCTGTAGTCCCAGCTTCTTGGGAGGCTGAGGCAGAAGGATCACTTGAGCCCAGGACTTTGAGGTTTCTGTGAGCTAGGCTGACGCCACGGCACTCTAGCCCGGGCAACAGAGTGAGACTCTGTCTCAAAAAACAACAACAACAAAAAAGTGTGGGTATAGTAATAGCCTTGCCTCTCTCTGACTATCATCATTTTCCCTTTTCTCAGGTGGGAGTTAAGGGCATAGCATGGTCATCTCAGATGTCCTTCCCAATTCAACTGTACATGTCTGAGCACGTAACATCTCAAGGAAGCTTTTCCCCACTACCTTCACCCAGCCAGTCTCAATCCAGATACTCCTTCTCCCTGTTCCCATAGCATCCTGTGTATACTGCCGCCATTCCCAAAGGTTCCTGACTCCCACCAGACAGTGAGCTCATCTTCATTCTTGTATGCCTAATGCCTAGTTGAATAGTGCTTGAACTCAACTAATTAACTTTTCATTTTAACATTACCGTTAACAGTTATTGAGCACTTTTATGTGCTAGATATTAGGCTAGCACATGCTTGATTTCACTTAATGCTAATAGCTATGAATGAAGCCCCATCATCACCATCATTATTACTTTACAGATGAAGAAGCTTAGGCTTAGTGAGGTTGTCACTTAACCTAGGTAAGAAAGTAGCATGGTATAGAGAGGTCACATGGCATAGAAGGCAGAGCAAAGGGCAAAGTTAAAGCCAGAAGACTGAGGTTTGAGAATCAGGTCTACTACTCTTGACTGTAAGAAAATGGGAAAACTTTGTTAAATGGGTAAGCCTTTGCTTCCCCATTGAAAATAAGAGGATTGTTAAATTCTTTGCCTCACAGAATGGTGAGGACTAAATGGGATAATGCATTTGGAGTCACATGAAAACTGTTGGGTTTGTGAGAAAATCATTCATAATCTTCCAACTATAATTCACTGTTCTCATTTGGATATAACTGTTTTCCATTCTTTTCCCTCTAGTCATATAATGCACATAGTTGTAATCATAGCATGCATCCAATTTTATGGCCTACTTTTCCAGTTATGAACATTATTATGTTGCTGTATGTTTTTTCTTTTTATTGTGAAGTGTATCACACATGAAAGGGTGTATAAAATGTATATGTACATTTTAAAGAATCATTAGAGAATGAAAAGTTGTGTATACGCCAACCAAACCAAAATATTACCAACACCTTAGAAATAGCTCTGTGTCCCTTCCTGATTGTATCCCTTTTTTTCCTTCCAGAGGGAAATTGTACTAGTCCTGTGTTCATTATGGTGTTTCTCTCTATAGCTGTACCATCTATACATGTATCCTTTAATAATACATTGCTTAATTTTTAAAAACCGAGTAGCAAGCACAGACCTAGCTGTGTAAGGAAAAGGCAGTATTACCACTATTAGATGAAAACTTCCAAGGAAACATAACTTGCTCATAGTAACTGGGTCATAGCCTGGCCTCAGCTTTCCTGAAAGTTTCCAGGAGCCCCTTTTGTGTAAGTCAGGGACATGGAATGAATGCTGGGAAACAGGGTTTACCACAGCTGGGGTATCTGGTGGAGTGAGTGTAGATGGGCCAGGTACTGGATGTCTAGTAGCAATGAAGGAAAGGCTGCATTGTATTTTCTGCTTATAAGCTCACTATGGCCTACCTCAAACTTTCAGGAGTAGGTCAAACAGAACATTTCACTGGAGAGAAATGAGTATTCTTAGCTGATCCAAGAGTCGGGCAATAGAGTAAAGAGAAGCATGTGCACATCATTCAAATAAGCCAAGTATATGTGAAAATCTGGGCCAGGCATTCAGTCTTCGGATTAAAATGATGGCAAAAAGGCAGGAGAGTTTGCTACTGACCGCCCTCGGTATGTCAGTCTTTTGAGTAACGCTGTTCCAATTGCTATCTATACTCATTGTATAACTATTATCTTGGATCTTTCTTCACTTTTCTCTTGGGTAATCCATTTGCTTCTCTTTTGTGTTGTATCTTCTGCTTTCCTAAATCCCATATTTTCCTCTTTCTTGGTTAACTTCCTCATTTTGGTGGAATAT
>NW_012150841.1:1351819-1354216 GCF_000956105.1 Propithecus coquereli
GAACTTCTGAAGTTGAAAAATACTGTATCTGAAGTGAAAGACTGGGTGGGATTAACAGCAGGTGCACTGGAGAAGAGAAGATCAATGTACTTCAAGACAATAATAGCAACTATCCAAAACAAAGCACAGAGAGCAAGAAGCCTAAAAAAAAAAAAAAAAAATTAAACAGAGCATCGTGATCTGTGGGACAATATCAAGCAGTCTAAACTATATGTAATTAGACTCCCAGAAAAAGATGGAGAAGAAGAAAAATATCTGGGAAAAAAAAGTTTCAGAATTTTCCAAATTTGATGTAACTACTTATAGTTACAGATCTAAGAAGCTTGACAAACCTCAAACATTAAAAACATGAATAAAGCCACACCAACTCATAATAAAATTGCTGAAAACTAGTGGTAATGAGAAAAATCTTGAAAGCAGGACAAAAAAATGACACAACAGAGAATAAACAAAGATAGGGAGAAGCTTCATAGAACACTCTGATGTGAAGAAACCAGATGAAACCCACCCAGAACCAGTTCTGGCCCAAGGTGTCACATCTGGATGACATTTCCAGCTCAGGTTGTTCCCAGTCCTTGGGAAGAGTTTAGAAAATGTCAAAGAGGGGCTTCTGGTGGCATGTTAAACGAGGTCCAGGCTTGTCTCTGGGCAGTTTAGGAAATTTCAAGAAAGATGCTCCAAAGCACATGGATCCCTGAGGGGCATGATCCAGGAGAAGGGCCCCACTTGCTCTGGTCTAAGCGTATTACTGCTTCCACCCTGTTTCTTATCCCAGGGAAATATCTAAAGTCATGGTTCGAAGATGGCAGAGCTCCCATCAACCTGAGAGACAGCATGCAGCAGCCCCTCCCCCCACCCTGCAACTCCCACTCTGATCCCTGCTGCTGATTGCATGTGATTCAAGTAGGGAAAGAAACTTCTGTTGTGTTAAATCAGTAAACTTTCAGGGTGTATCTGTTACCAATAATTGCAGCTAACCAATAATTCCCTCAACTATTCATCCTACCTCCTCCATATTTTAATTACCTGTGAACTTGGATAACCTCCAGAAGGGCTGCATTCTGCACTATAGCAGTCTCTTTTTTTACACATTCTTTTAGATTTTCTCCATCAGTCCAGTGCAGCATGATTTTCATAGTTCAAGAATTTCACATTTCTAGTCTGCTTATGGCACTTTGTTCTATTTTCTTAACATCATTTCTATCATTTTTGGGATTTGAGGTTAAGAGAGTAATTAGATTTGTGTGCTTAATCCACATCTTGAGTCAATCTCCCTCTCTTATTGTTTTAATTTGCACTTTTTGATTCCTTGTAAGACTGAATATTTTTCCATATGTTTGTTTACTAATTATTTCCTAATTTGTGAATTTGCTGTTCATGTTCTTTGCTTCTTTATTCATTGCAGTATTCATTTTTTTAAAGTTAAAAACTACTGCTCAGCTGCATTCAAATTAATTAATTCCAAAACATGCCCTGTGCATTCATTTCCCTGTATTTACTCATGTTGGTCCATGTATTCAGTTATTCCCTCTTCTTTGTCCTTTATTTGTTTAAATTGGATCCTTTACGATATCTTTGGGAAGACTTGCAGTGCAGTTGCAGAGCCAGTCCTCAGTTATCATTTCTCTAATAATTCTTCATAATGGATGATATTGTGTATTTACTCTTGCCAGACTCCATAAAAAAGGTTTTACATGTATTATCATATCTGATCCTTACAACCTTGTGCAGTAGGTATGGTTTTTAAGTCTACTTTACAGACGAGAAAACTGAGGCAGAGACAGGTTACATAACATGCCTCAAGTTACAAAGGTGGAGTGGGAGAGAACAGGGATTCAAGCCCATTCTGTGTACTAAGTTCTTAACCATGGCTCTCTATTTATTTCTCTGGATTCTTGGAGTCATTTTGGCTGTGTCACTTGAATGTAGCATGCTTAACTATGTGTCATTTTTTCCTCCCTTTATTTGTCTTATATTTCCTATTCCAGTATAAACCTTTTAAGGTTACGTACTTTTGCCATGTAAGTATTGTTTGTATCCTCAGCATGAATCTCGATGAGGTAATAGGCACTCAGTAAAGTTCATTAAATTTATCAATTAGGATCTCTTTTGAGTCAACTACTTACCTAGAGGAGATCTTTTTGCATGCAAAGCTGAGAGGCACATTGTAATTCATTTTGGGTGCCTTTTACCGAAGATTAAGTTTGCCCCTCTTTGATCTCTCTCTCTTTATAGCAGGTTATTTAGCAGGCTTTTAAGCGACAGCCTCAGCATTCCATAGAATCCCATTTGTAATTATGAAGAACTAATATGCATGGAAATTTTCAGAATTGGGCTTGATTTCCTTGGCCCTTTTTCAATCAGGTGAAACTTCCTAAATGAGCCTGGATTCTTTCT
>NW_012150841.1:1354266-1356717 GCF_000956105.1 Propithecus coquereli
TCTCTACTAAATTACTTTTTTTCCTAATTTTGTGCTTTGGGTCTCTATATTCCATATTGGATTGAACATGTTTTCATGTGTTTAAAGGCATTTATATTTCCTATTCTGATCACTGTCTTTCCGTATCCAATGTTTTAAGATGGACGATCATTAGTATTGTCATGAGTGCAGGAAAATAGTTACTCTCCAAAACTCTTAAAATACAAATTTATAACACTTTTTTAAGAGCAAGTAGGCAGTATTTCTTGAAATTTGAAATGCACATACTCTTTGAGAAAAAGGCACATTAAAGCTGCATTGAGATATTTCTGGCAAAGGTGGAATAAAGGGACAAGATTTACCTTCGTAACTGAAAACGTGGGCAAAATATATATGAAACAACAGTTTTTAGACATTGGATAATAGGCATTATAGAGATATATTCCTGAGAGAAGGAAAACAAATACGATTAGTTCTATGACTATACAGCTTACTGCCTGGAGGCAGTGTCCAGGCCACGGCACAGGGAGGGGAACCTAAATAGAATCTGGCACTCTCACTTAAATGAAAAGACAGAGATTGAAGTTTGGGAGGCAAAGGTGGCAAGAATTTGTGGGTCAGAGTACTCACAGAGAATGGAGCTTCAGAGAGGGAGGGAAGAAGGGAGAAGGGGAGGTGACATCAGTAAGATGGTTAAATAGGAGATACCTCAGCATCAATCCTCCCACAAAAATACAACTAGAAACTACTCAAAGACAGGAATACCACCCTGAATTCACCAGAACTCAGGGGAGAAGCGGAGAACCCCTTGGGCTCACAGAATTGAGAAAAGCTTCAACAGATAAGATACAGTCATTTTAGACTGTGCTGCCCCTTCCCCCGAGCCAGCATAACACCACTCATGGAGAATTTCCCTAGACCCACAGTTTCCAAGGTTAGAGCAGGGAATTGGAGGTGAACCTTTGATCTCCGCACCAGTCTCGGACTCTTCCAGGAAAGCCCACTCTGGTCTTGTCTCATGGGAATCTTTGAGTGCCAGGATGGCTTAACCATCTGGGGTGAACTGGGGACAAAGTGTTGGGGTTGTAGTGACTGGCACATGGGTCTTGACAGCCTCCGATCAGTGTGGATGCCATGTTGAAGAGACTGGTTGGTGCCATAGTGCCACCGGGGGAACAATCTATGGGAAATCCTGAATCCCTGGTCAGATTTTCCATAAAGCCCAGGTGCTTTTGTGGAGCCTTCCGATGGCATGGAAACATCTTAAGGGTCAGGCTTAAGTTCTGGTGGCCACTTAGTCTTCCCCAGACTGGGAAACAATGACAGGGCAGCAATGTACTTCTGGTATATATGACATTAACTTCTGGTGCTCACTATAAGTCTTTCCTAGACTGGGAAACAACATCAGGGCAATGAGTTAGTTCCAGTGCAGTGTTTTAGTTCCAGTGCTCACTATAAGTCCTCCCCAGAACAGGAAGAAACAATAGGCCAACATTTAAGTTCTGATACTAAGTAGTAAAGGTCTAACACTACCAAAGAACACCTGCAAAGACTGGAAGAAGTGGCTGTCTCCTCAAATGCGCAGGCATCAGTGTAAAGATGCAAGGATTGTGAAAACCCAGGGAAATATGATACCACCAAAAGAAACCATAAAAGCTCTAGCAATGGACCTAAAAGAATTGAAGATCTATGAAATGATGGACAGAGAATTCAGAATATTCTTTTTAAAAAGTTCAGGGAGTTGCAAGAAAATATGGATAGAAAACTAAATGAAATTTGGAAAATAATCCTGGAGCAAAATGAGAAATTTGACAAAGAAATAGAAACAATTTTTTAAAAACCAAATAGAAATCCTAGAAATAGAGAATGCAATAACTGAGCTTGAAAAACTCATTAGAAAGCTTCAACAGCATACTTGATCAGACAGAGAAAAGAATTAGGAAGCTTGAAGACAGAACATAGGAAATTACCCAAGCAGAGAAAGAAAAAGGAAGAAAAATTAAAAAGAGTGAAGGTCTATGAGAATTATGGGACACGGTCAATGAACTAACTTCTTCATAAGGAATTCACAAATGAGATGAGAGAGACAAAGGCCTAGAGAGAGAGAGGGAGAGGCAGAGAGGGAAGGAAGGAAGAAGAGGGAGATAGAGTGAGCTGCAGAGGGTTCCTCCTGAGTTTTTGGCTGAGTATTGATTTGTACATGTGTGAGAAGAAAACACCCTGAAAGCAGAAAGACAACCATCAGAAAAGAGTAGGAAAAACACTGACTAGAGCTCAAGGTTGGGAATAGTTCATTTTCCCACCATACATGTTGGAAAGACTTCATTATATACAACCATTGGGTAGAAACTTCCAAAGAGTATTATCTTAGTACTGAAACTAAATTACCTCTTGACTAATGACTGCTCTGGACATACCCTAATAAAGCTTAAAAGTAAACTTTGAAAGCATCCAACTGACTCCAAGTAACTT
>NW_012150841.1:1360452-1364709 GCF_000956105.1 Propithecus coquereli
TCATACAGAAAGAAGTCCAGAGCCAAGAGCAGCCTGATAATGCCATCAGGGGTGCGGGCTGCTTCATCTTCCTACTCTACGCCTTTCAGCATTGTCTTTCAACATCATGGTTGCAAGATGCTGGCTGCACTTCAGGCATCATGACTGTGTTCCAGAAAAGATAAACAGACAGAGGAAAAAGGCTAAATGGGTACATCAGTAGAATTAATTCCTCTTAAATACTTTTCCTAGAAGCCATAACCTAGTTACTTCTGCTCAGATCTCATTTGCTAAAACTTGGTCATAAAGCCACAAGGGAATGTAAGTCAGGTGAACATTTTTAGCTGAGCACATTTCATACTGAACAAAAAGGGTTTGTTTTGTAAAGGTAGGAGAGAAAAATGAATATAAAGTATGTAATGTACAATGTCTGCTCCAGTAACTGATTTTAAAAATAGTATATCTAGAAAAATGGGCCAAGGAGGGGGCTTCAAGTGGCTGACTAGAGGTATCTGGTACTCTCCTCTTCCACTGAGAGGCACCAAAATAGTGTGTAGATAATCACACTTTAAATAGGCCATCTAAGAGAGAACCTTGGAATTCAACAGAAAAGTGATGGGAAGCACTGAAAGCAAGGAAAGAGCTGGGATGGGCTGGGAGTCCCCTAATGCGGGAAAAGGGTAAATGAGAGACCCCTCTGTCCATATTCTCACTGGAGACTCCTGCAGTCCTAGCCACAGGAGAGCCACTTGATCCTTGTGGGCCCTGAGACTAACATGTGGACCTGCCTGGAGACCATGCAATAGCGTTGCTCCAGAGAGGGAGCTCACACTGAGTCCCATAAAAGCCCAAGTCCTAAGCAGCTGCAGCATGGCACCATTTCGAGAGCCCAGCTATCAGATTGTGTTCTGCCCTGGGGCTCAACAGCCCCTGCATCTCCACAACCCTCGAGCCATGTTGACATTCCCTGCCCACAGCTGCTGCCACCAGGGCCAAGGTGGAAGCCACTGGCAGTGACCCTGTCCTCTCAGCATAACAGTGGCTGCACATTTTCACATGCCCTGAGGACAAATACCACTACCTGCAGCCCACTGCTGTGGGCTGCAATGAGGCCGAAGTGTGAGCAAACCATGCACCCCTCCAGCTGCCTGCCCAAGGCTGCTTTCATTCTTTCCAGCAGCAAGGCCACAACACAGCCACTGCTGATCCCACCTGAGCATTATGCTGGTGGCCTGGGGATCACTCTGCCCCTGCCTACCACAGCCAGTGCCTGCACGCACCATGCAGAGGCCTAAGGACAAGTCTACTCAGCCTAGCCCCACCCTCCCTTCATTACCTGAGAATGCCACCCAGTGGCCTGGGGATTGCCCAGATCAGTTTACCACCATTGGCACCTGAGCAATCTTCTCAGGGTCTGAGGTTGGGCCCACCCAACCTGCCACTACCACCACAGCTGGCACCCACCCACATGCACCATCTGTGGGCCTAGGGACTGGCTTGTCCAGCCCACTGCAGCCATGGCTAATGCCAGTGTGGATCACTTGGGTCCCAAAGAGTTGTTCTACCACTGCACATGCCACATCTGCTGTTCAGGTGCTCAAAAAACTGCCCACTTGCCTGGCTCACTGTTGTCATTCCTGGTAACTGAGCAAGCCACCTAGAGGACCAAGAATCAGACTGCTTGGACCTGCTAACACTGGTTCCAGAGTATAGCACCCTAGGGCCCAATGACAGGCATGCTTGGCCTACTGCTGCCACTACTGGGGCCCAAAGATTGGTCTACCTGGCATCTCAGACCCCAGCAAAACTTTACCACAGCCTCCACTAACAACCCTACCCTAAGCCACTGAAGAAATCACAGATACCACTGAAGAAATCACAGATACCACTGAAGCTGTGCATAGCCAAAGAAATCTTTGGAGACTAGACCCAGAAACATGCACCCAGAAACAAAGCCAACCCAACCTAAGGTGTTGGTTAGTGCCCTACTCAACCAACAACATAGATACATGTTCAGGAAAAAGTCCTCCCCTTTGAAAGAAAATTCAGAAAACAGGAAGAAGTGACTATTACACCAGATGAGCAGATATCAATGTAGGGACACAGAAAACATGCAAAAGTAAGGAAATATGACACCTCCAAGGGAACATAATAATTCTCTAGCAACATATCCCAATCAAAAAGAGATTTACAAAATCCTAGGAAAAGAATTCAAAATACTGATAATAAAGAAGCTCAGTGAGATACAATAGAATGCTGAAAAGCAATACGAAGAAATCAGGAAAACAATGTAGGATATGAACAAGTAATTTACTAAAGAGATTTATATCATGAAAAAGGACCAAAGAGAAATTCTGGAACTAAAGAATTCATTGAATGAAATACAAAATACATTCAAAAATTTCAACAATAGACTAAATCAAGCAGAAGAAAGAATCTCAGAACCTGAAGACAAGTCTTTTAAAATAAACCAATCAGACCAAAAAGGAGGTTGTGTGTTTCCAAAAATTTATCCATTTCCTCTAGATTTTCTTGTTTGTTTGCATAGAAATTTCCATAGTTGTCATGGACAATATTTTGTATTTCTGTGTTATTAGTTGTAATGTCTCCTTTTTTATTTCTGATTGACCTTATTTGATTTCTTTTCTATTTCTGATTAATCTAGCTAATGTCTGTCAATTTTGTTTATCTTTTCAAAGAATCAACTTTTCATTTTATTAATGCTTTGTATTGTTTTTTTGGCTTCCATTTTGTTTAATTCTGCTCAGAGTTTTGTTATTTCTTTTGTTCTACTAGCTTTGGGTTTGGTTTACTGTTCTTTTTACAGTTCCTTGAGGTTTGACAATAGGTCGTTAATTTGCAATCTTTCTATCTTTTTAATGTAGGCATTTAAGGCTACAAATTTCTCTTTTAGCACTGCTTATGCTGTATTCCGGAGATTTTGGAAGCTTGTGTCACCTTTGTGGTTCAATTTGAAAAATCTTTTGATTTCTGTCTTAATTTTGTCATTGACCCAAGGATCGTTCAGTAGCAGGTTGTTTAATTTTGATGTATTTGTGTAGTTTTGAGAGTTTCTCTTGGAATTGATCTCTAGTTTTATTTCACTGTAGTCTGAGAAGATACATGGTATGAATTGAATTTTTCCAAATTTACTGAGACTAGTTTTGTGGTCTAACATATGATCTATCTTTGAAAATGTCCCATGAGCTGATGGAAAGAATGTATATTCTGCAGTTTTGGGATAGAATGTTCTGTGAATGTCTGTGAGGTCATTTGTTCTAGACTCTCATTTAACTCCAATTTTTTCTTTTCATTGTTGATTTTCTGCCTCAATGATCTGTCCAGTTCTGTAGTGGAGTGTTAATGTCCCAGTTATTGTGATGTTGCTGTTTATCTCTTTGCTTAAATCTAGTAGAATTTGTTTTATGAATCTTGAAGCTTCTGTGTTATGTGCATATATATTTAGGATTGTTTTATCTTCCTGTTGAATTGCTCCCTTTATCATTGTATAATGACCATCGTTGTCTTTTTTTTTTTCACTATTGTTGATTTAAAGTCTATTTTATCTGATATGAAAACAGCTATTCCTGCTCACTTGTGGTTTCTATTTTTGTGGAATATTTTTTTCTGTCCCTTTACCTTGAGTGTATGAGAATCTTTGCTAGTTAAATGAGTTTCTTGGAGACAGCATCTATTTGGGTTTTTTTTTTTTTTAGGTCTGTTTAGTCAATCTATATCTTTTAGGTGGAGTATTAAGACTGTGTTTAATGTTAGTATTGACATGTCAGATACTTGTTTGTTCATCATGTTGATTGTTACCTACTTGCTTTGTTTTCTCCCTTGTGTTACTGTTTTATAAGAGCTGTGAATTTTAACTTTCAGGTGTTTTAACACTGGTGGGTATTGATTGTTCTGTTCCATATAGAGAGCACTTTTAAGCATTTGCTTTAGGAAAGGTCTGGGGTGACAAATTCCCTCAGTGTTTGCTTGTCTGGGAACAAATTTATTTATCCTTTACTTATGAAACTTAGTCTTGTAGGATACAAAATTCTGGCTGGCAATTATTCTATTTATGAAGACTAAAAATGGGACTCTAATTCCTTCTGGTTTGTAATTCCTTCTGGTTTGTAATTCCTTCTGGTTTGTAATTCCTTCTGCTGAGAAGTCTGATAGGTTTTCCTTTGTAAGTTACCTGTTGCTTTGGTCTTGTCACTTGTAGAATTTTCTCCTTCACTTTGGCCAGACTGAAGCCTATGTGCCTTCATGAGGTCCTATTTG